>NC_133769.1:319929294-320187859 GCF_003597395.2 Chelonoidis abingdonii | reverse complement strand
CGCCCGCTCCGTACTCTTTTAGTGCACTTTGGGGTAGGTCACAGATTGCTGCCGGGCCTGCCGGAGGCTGTAGGGCGTCGTCTGGCTGGATTGAAGGATCCCCCCAGCCCGTCCTCGTCTGGCACCGATTCGTCTTTGCCACATTCAAACACCCGGGCCTGTAGGATGGGTCTCCGCAGGAACCAGGTGCTCTCCTACCTCGGGAGGGGGGGTACTCCTGTGATTTCCTGCAGGAGACCATACGGATCCGGCCGCTGAAGCTAAGCTGGTGGCTGAGAGTGGGGGAACGAGGCCTAACTTTGGCCACTTCTCGGTTGCGCGGCTTGGAGGTGGGGACCCTGTTCTCCCCCGACCTACGGCCCGAGGTGCTGGGGGTCGCGAGGCTGTGCCGGGCCGCCTGCTGCACCTCTGGGTCGGCATGGAGGGGCTTGTGGTTAATCTTGTAATAGTTTATGCACGGACATCGGGGCCAGAGGATGTTATGAAAGCTAAAACTATATCAGGGTTCAAAAAAGAATTGGATAATTTTATGGAGAATAGGTTCATCAATGGCTATTGGCCAAGATGGTCAGGGATGCAACCCCATGCTCTGGGTATCCCTAGCCTCTGTTGCCAGAAGCTGGGAATGGATCACAGGGGATGGATCACTTGATGATTGCATCTCCTGTTCATTCCTTTTGAAGTATCTGGCATTGGCCACTGTTGGAAGACAGGATACTGGGCTAGATGGACCATTGGTTTTCCCCAGTATGGCTGTCCTTATATTGTGTTCTTAAGTTACGGTTTATGCATTAAATACCCTGCAAGACATGTTTGGTGTAATGAGTTTGCCAGGTCTGAAGTGAGAGTTGTTTGCAAAGAATAGGAGATCCTTTGCTGAGAAGCTTCTGTGTCACAATGTGGGATAACTATCGGTCTACTGGAGTTTGTTTGCCTCTGATCAAGAAGACAACTAGTTTTATTTCAGAGTCTTTTTGATGAGCATGGGATTTTTTTTATCTGTGATTCATTTAATTGCATTTTTACTCTGTTTTTGTTATATCCTGTGTGTTTGTCAGATTGCATTTCAGATTGTTTGGCTTTATGGGCTAACTCTGCCGTTTCTCCATGAACAGAGAGCCTTCTCTGCAGAGGAAGTAGTTCCGTTCTGCTGTACGTAGATTCTAACTCCATGGGTGCTCTGGGGCTGGAGCACCCAGGGGAAAAAAAGAGTGGGTGCTCAGCACCCACCAGCCACAACTGATCGGCGACTTGGCATAGGGCTGGGGGAGGGCGGAGACCAGTGAATGGTGGGTGGGTAGGGACCTTGGGGAGGGGTGGACCAGGGGCAGGAAGAGGTAGAGAAGGGACAGGGCCTTGAGGGATGGGGAGAGCCATAGGGGAGGGTGAAACACCCCTGGGGAAAAGTCAACACCTATGCTGCTGCACATTCTGGAAACAGGATTTAGGGACCTCACCTCTGGCACAAAACCATGGTAACTGCCAATCAAAGATCTGGGAGAAGGACTCGGCTGGTGGATCTACCACAGCACAGATCTAGTGGCTGGTCCCTGCTTTGTAGGCAGGCACTATTCCATGACTTAGTAGGAGAATTCCTTCCTGCTAGTTCTGTGGGGGATATAGCACTTGCCTCTTCATTTCTCAAAGCAGAAAACACTGATGTTTAGGGAGAATCCTAATGCTGATGCAACCCTTTATAATTCACTTCCCTGTGGGCCTTCCTCTTCCATTGCCCAGCCTTGTCAACCTCTTCAACAGCTGTCACTATAACCCTAGACTTGTGTTTGAGACGCTTCAGGCTCTCTGAATGATTCACTGCATTGTGTGAAACTGTAAATCTTTCTCTAGTGCTAAATGGAACAAGAAAACTGTTAGTATAGTGCTTGCTTGACCACATCCTAGTCAATGGTAAATTATCAAACTCATTGAGGAACTGCCAAGCAGATTGGAATGGTGCCAAACTTCTAGACCACAGAATTGTGATGTACAAATTGCATACAATTCTGAGTCAACTATCATAATTTGTATAAACAGTGGCACCAGAGCTAGACTTAACCTCTAATAAAATAAACCCTAGTGTTTAAAAAAAATAATAAATTAAATTAAAAATAAAGCTGAAGATAGCAAATTTCTTGAAAACGTAAGCAATGTCAACTTGACCATTATCTAGGGAAGAACATTTTCACTCATAAGATGAAACACATTTCACTCTTAGCCATGATTATCCTACTGTAGGCAGAAATGCTACAAAACCAAATGCACAGCAGGGTGCTGGAGAATATAAAAAATTGACCCCTCCCTAAACCTGTCTCTTTCTAGCAGTGACTTGAATTGAGCCCATAAGGCTTTGAAATGTTCATACAAGATTTTTCCCCCCTTCTTCTGGATTTTTGGGTTGGCCCAGACAGGAAACGCCAAAGCACCATGACAGAGACTTTATCTGGAGTTTTCCCAGATATGATCTGAAGCAAAAGTGCCAGAAATCCTGTAAAGAATCTTATTTGGTGAAATTTTTTCAGCCCAATTATGTAAACTCAAGACATTTGAATAAATATAACCAGAGATTTAGCCAGATGTTAAGAATCAAATATTTTGTCCTATGGTAGAGTTTATGGCACGCTGTGTGTGTACTATGTCTGTGCTTTGATATCCAGGGTTAGCTTTTCAAAGGGACCACAAGCTGCCTTTGATATTTTGCCTAATTGTATGTGCAAAGGCTGATTTTGAGGTATGAGGTTATCCCTCCAGAAATTATCTAAATAAATTTTCTCTGCATTAAAAAATGACATAATTAACTCCCATAACTGGGGCCCTTCCAGAGATAGAAGTAAGTGCTGGGTCCCACTGGGAACCTGGGAATGTTTCCTTTCATAACGATATAAAGTTGCCATTTCTAGCCCTTCAGGATCACAAGATAATAGAGAAAAGAAATGATTTTCACTTATACAAAACTGTGACTGCAGGACCAAATCTTGCCTGTCCTGCTGCTTAGCAAGTCTTCCCTTTTAGAGGAAATTCCACATTTATGGGGAGAAGAATGAAACATTTCTCAGGCTGACTGGAAAAAACAAAAATTGGCAACAGTTTGACGATCCCAAGAGTGAAGTATTAAAATAAGTCCCTGGGGAGATGGATTAAAGTCTGAACCAAAGGCCATATAAATCAATGGGAGTCTTTCAATTAACGTCATTGCTTTTTGAATTAGGCTCAAAGTGTACTATGATCAATCGAACTGGGAGCCAGAGTGCCTCACTATCCTCCAGGGACTGATAGTGACAGGACAGAAAAACACATATGTGGGAGTCAGGCTGGAAGCAACTCAACCACATGGACTGAGCAGTGAATACGGTTTAATCAAGTTCCACTTGTTCAGCTTTACCTGCTTTCATTCTCATTCTTTGCAATTGCAAATGAAACACAGAGGTCAGGTGAACTGATCAAATGTGCGTGATCAATGTATCACATCTGCAATTTATTAAATGGATACTACTTCTACAGTACTCCTGGTTTATCTATGAAATTCATGGCCCTCACTGTGGCATCGGAGTGCATATAAGAAAACAGACCTCTCAAGATATTATCATGAAATAGAATCAAATAGATTGGCTTTTAACTCAGTTCTAAAATGGTCATACTGTATAAATCTATAAGAAATGTGAACATGTGCCTTTATTTCTCCCTATCTTTCTCCTTTGTATAACTGCATATTTATACTCTTTTTTTCTTTATTTTTATTTTTTTGAGAATTTTTCTGTGATACAGTAATGGTGTTTTGCTATGTTTATAGAATTCTAAAGATGTGTTCATATAATAAGACAATCTAGAAAGGAGAGCACCTGCCAGTAGCATCTCTAGTAAGGAGTAGCAGAGGTGGGAGTTCGAAGGAGATGGTGATGGGGGTTGCGGGGAAGGGTAATGAGAGTATAGAGGAAAATGGATGTGATACTTAACTTTAAAAAGGGGGAGGCAGGGGACACAACAATGCTATAGGTAGTTCCCATCCAGCAAATCTGTTCAACTCCCTAGTGAAATGAACTAAACACTAAGGGAAAACATTTTTCAGCAAATAGAATGACAGAGCCAACAGCAGAGGTTTACAAAAAACAAGTTGTGCCAGAGAAACTTCATTTTTCAATTTGATCAAGTTACAAAATGAAAGTGATGAATGGACTGCACTGAGTCTAGTGTAATAAATTTAGACTTTAAGTGGAAATCAATTGATAATGCAGTTTGGATTGGCTACAAGCACTGTCAGATGGTCTGAGAACTTATGAAAGTATCATTAAGAAAAGATATTGACAAAAAGCTGTGTATTGAGTTCTGAGAGCTATGCACAAGGAATTCACAAGAATCACTTTTAAACGTGGACTTATTTACATTTTTTATTAATTATCTTAACTTTGCAGATGATACTAAATGAGGAAGAATCTAAAATATGTACAGCTATGCCAGTAAATGACTAAAGAAGAATACTATGGGTTAGTGCATCTGGAAGAAATAGTCCAATCATATATTCAAAAATACCCATCTGCAATACAATATAGTGGCAAAAATCCCAGCTGGTTTTTTTGGGGGTGTGATGTGGGATAGTGGTGCATATAAAAATGTTATGGAAAAAGGAGCTGATAATTCTCCTTTGTATGGTTAGTCCATGTAAATGTTTGCATGTAGTTCTGGATAAATTAATGCAAGAAAAATAGATTATCAACAAGTAAGGCTTGTCTGTGTGGAGACTTAGCATGTGGCAAGCCAGGATATAAGTCTATCCCACACTAGCCTGCTGTGAGCTAGGTCACTGTGTGCAGGGCTGGATTAACTTTTTATGGACCCGGCGCCAAACATATTTGTGCGTTCCTCTGGGGAATGAAGGGGCCAGGGGCAAGAGGACAATGGGCAGGGTACATTTGATTTAAATCATGATTTTAACCACTAGTCAGGAAGACTCAATTTAATCATGTTTTTCTACATGGAAGTGCATTCTTGTTGGTTGTTATAACCTTAATACATATTCTTCACAACTCAGACATGAACGTTTCATTCTTAGAAGGTACTCACTATCCACTTTAAAACAATGATTTATTTTGAAAACTTTTCAGATGAGTTTTACAGCTATATCAGAAAATGAATGATTGTTTGGTTATTTCATTAACCAAAGATCATTGAAGCAGATATTTATGAAGCCATTGGGAGGTGAACTATCTCCAGTTCAACAGGTTAATTATTAATATTTGGAGGATTTTCTAGCCAGGATGTATTAGGAGAACATCAGCAGACAGACATTTAAATTGTTTTATTTAACTAAAACAACACCGTTAAGTATTCTGGATTTTTTTCTTCAACAGCAAACATAATATTTTAACAAAAAAGCATATGTCCCTCACTTCTCACCATCAGGAGCACATCTACCAATGTGATATATGCCATCATGTGCCAGCAATGCCTCTCTGCCATGTACATTGGCCAAACCGGACAGTTATTTGAGTCTGGAGTACACATGGAAGAAGTTAAACATTGTACTGGTTGAGTCATCACGAAGTTGTCTCAGAAAATAGAAAATGTGGACATTCAGTCTGGACATTTAGTGTTGCTACTGCCATGGCATTTATCCACTGCTAGAGACTCCCCGGCCTTTGAAAAACATTGCTTGATGAGGAAGTGGGAGGTTGTGTTTTTTTTTTTTTAAAGAACAAGACCTTCCTCACTCTAGGTTTGCCAAATGTCTAATCAAACAAACCCAAATATTCTTGCTTTACCCCTTTCCCAAGGCCCCTCCCCTTTTCTGAGGCCCCACTCCGGTCACACCTTCTCCCCTCTCTCCATCACTCGCTCTCCCACACCCTTATTCACTTTTACTGGTGCTAGGGTAGGGAGTTGGGGTATGGGAGGGGATATGGGCTCTGGGCTGGGGTTAAGGGGTTCTGAGTATGTAGGGAGCTCCAGGCTGAATCTGGGGCAGAGGTTTGGGGTGCAAGAGCGGGTGTGGGGTGCGGGTTCTGGGAGGGAGTTTGAGTGCAGGAGGGGGCTCAGGGCTGGGGCAGGGAGTTGGGGTGCAGCAGGAGGTGTGGGGTGCAGGCTCTGTGAGAGAATTTGGATGTGGGGGGGCTCAGAGCTGGGGCAGGAGATTGGGGTGCGGGAGGGGGTTTGGGGTGCTGGCTCCAGGAGGGGGTTCAGTGCTGTGGCAGGAGGGTGGGGTGTGAGGTGCAGGCTATGGCCAGACGGCGCTTACCTCAGGTGGCTCCCAGGTGGCAGTGCAGTGGGGCTAAGGTAGGCTTCCTGTCTGCCCTAGCTCTGCGCTGCTCCCAGAAGCAGCTGGCACGTCCCTGTGTGGCCTTAGGTGGGGGCGGGGGGAAGGGGAGGCTCAGGGGGCTCCGTGTGCTGACTAAAATCTCCCAGTTTGGCTTCAATAGCCTCTGGGAGATAAAGTCAGATTCCAGGAGACTCGCGGTGAAACTGGGAGGGTTGACAGCTCTACCTGCAACCCTGTGAATCAACTGCAGTTGTAATGTGGAGGGAGTTTAGGAAAAATGTAGGAGAAATATCTTGGTTGATAGAGGAAGTTCTACATCTCATCTGCATTGGTGATAGATTTTATGAGAAATTTATCAAAATAGAAAATTGGCAAAATAATTTTCTAATAGTTTAAAACTTGAATCCTTTTTCTGCAGGTTTTATTATTATTATTTATTTCTGCATGCTTATAATATCTTAATATTGGTAGATAATTACTTTGTGATTAGTTGTGGAACTTATACCAGATTTTTGTTTCATCTCTTGCATAAACTTTACTAAAAACAACATGGATTTTGTGGTCTAACTGAAGGTAGACCATGTCCCTTAATATAGATCTGGGATTTTATTCTCCTATCAATTACAGTGTTGTGGATCAGAAATAATTCCACTGAAATCAAGAGAGTTACACTGGTGTTAGCCTGGTCTGAGAAGAGAATTAGGCCTTTTTTATCATACAGTATATGGTTAAGATTATTAGGACTTGTTTTGTACAGATCCCACAGCTCAGAAAAAGTGATTGAATGAGTAAGTATTGATGGGCAAAGGAAATATTTTAAGAACTGAGCATCATTTAGGATTTTTCATAATCACACTGTCTTCCAATAATACTAAGGTTCAATTTCAGGCATCAAAACCCTTGCAAACTCATTCACATTCTTACAGTATCCCTTTTACAAATGAGGGGCCAACACAAACATAGCTGGGAGGGGTTGCAAGTACTGTGGAGAATAGGATTAAAATTCAAAATGATCTGGACAAACTGGAGAAATGGTCTGAAGTAAATAGAATGAAATTCAATAAGGACAAATGCAAAGTACTCCACTCAGGAAGGAACAATCAGGTGCACACATACAAAATGGGAAATGACTGCCTATGAAGGAGTACTTCAGAATGGGATCTGGCGGTCTTAGTGGATCACCAGCTAAATATGCGTCAACAGTATAACACTGTTGCAAAAAAAAAGCAAACATAATTAGGGGATATACTAGCAAGAGTGTTGTAAGCAAGACATGAAAAGTAATTCTTCTGCTCTACTCTACTCTGATTAGGCCTCAGCTGGAGTATTGTCTAGTTCTGAGTGCCACATTTCAGGAAAGATGTGGAGAAATTGGAGAAAGTCCAGAGAAGAGCAATAAAAATGATTAAAGGTCTAGAAAACGTTATCTATGAGGGAAGATTGAAAAAACTCGGTGCAGAAGAGAAGACTGAGAGGGGACATAGCAGTTTTCAAGTACATAAAAGGTTGTTTCAAGGAGGAGGGAGAAAAAATGTTCTTAACTTCTGAGGATAGAGTCAAGAAGCAATGGGCAGCAGGGGTGGTTTAGATTGAACATCAGGAAATACTTCCAAACTGTCAGAGTACTTAAGCACTGGAATAAATTTCCTAGGAAGATTGTGGAATCTCCATCACTGGAGATTTTTAAGATCAGGTTAGACAAACACCTGTTAGGGTTGTTCTAAAAATACTTAGTCCTGCCATGAGTACAGGGAACTCGACTAGATGACCTCTAAAGATCACTTCCAGTCCTATGATTCTGTGATGACCTCGTGAATCCCAGTTTATGGAGGAGAAATGAATCTGGTCAGGTCAATTGTTTATTAAAACAGATATAGCTTCTCTTATAACATATAAACAATTCCATATTTTGGATACTTTGCAAGACAGAACAAAATCACTAATTTGAAACAAATTGTTGTAGTACAGCACATCAAAGAACAAGGATATGGAATTCCAAAGAGGTTCTAGTTTCCACACAAAATAATTAAGGGCAAGTAAGATCATATTTTTGAATTAAATAAATGTTTACACTGGGTATTATCAATCTTATTCAGGCTCACAGCTGGATGCATCTTTAAGATTTGGAGATCCCAGCAATGTTTTTTGGGAAAAAAAAAAAGAGATCTGTCTTTTAATCACTGAGCCAAATTCAGAGGAGATGTAAATGGAGATAAATTCCGTGTGCATAAATCAGTGCAATTTAGTTTAATTTATGTGCCAGGAGAATGGAAATCGGTCAAAAGTATTTAGTAGACAAGGAAATAAGAGGAGGCATAAGTTGAAGTACATACAGAGATTTTCTATATCCTATTACATTTTTATTGTTGTTTGCCATGTTGGTCCCAGGATATTAGAGAGAAAATGTGAGTGAGGTAATATCTGTTATTGGAACAACTTCCATTGGTGAGAGACAAGCTTTCGAGCTTACACAGAGCTCTTCTTCTCCAGGTCTGGAAAAGGTACTCAGAACGTTGATTAAATACAAGGTGGTGTTGTCAGATGCTGCGGATGTGGTGCTCTGCTCTGTTCAATGTTGATATCACTCAGCTGTGTGCGTGTGTTCCCTCTGTGTGCTGTCCCAGCTACCCGAAGATAGCTGAAACAGCAGACCTGAAGAGAACCCCCAATGGCCACAGAGTCTAGTAAGGTACGAAGGCACGTTGGCCAGGTTTATTGTCAAACGAAGCACAATGATAGTTCCCTGTAGATTTCTTAGGCTAATTCAGCGCATACTACGAGAAAGTGCCCCCTGGCAATGGACTCAGTTCAGTCAGTGGCGGGACTTTCCACTGCCCCCTCAGCTGGACAAAGACACCGCCCCAGGGATGCATTCTTATACACAGGTACAAACAAGTTTCACATCACTCCTGACGTATTGAGGTGCAACCCTTCTACGCAGCAAGGTACAACCCCTCTACGCAGTAAGGTGATGCCTCTCACCTTGTACATGTTGGTTAGAACAAAACAACTCTATCCATCATATTACCCTTTAGCCCCTGTCATTGGGATGGGTAAGCCTGTTCCTTGTTATCTGTGTGGAATGTACAAGTATGTGAATGTTCTGATATCTAGTGTTCAGTACCTTTTAGGTAAGTATCTTATTGCAGCATCAACCCTTTCCTTGACAGCTTCTGTGAGCAGGGCCTGCCTCTGGCTCACAGCTTAATTTTGCTTTATGTTAGCAAAGTCTTGACCATTACTTTAGTTCATGCCTCAGGCTTCATACCAGGCCTCTGATACCAAGGTTTATATCTTAGGGCCTCCTACTACAGATTGTTAAGCATACGGAGGTAACATGTTGCAAGAGACCATTCAAGGTGAAATGGGCAATGAACGCCTCTGAAGTCATAGGCAGGAGCATAGCTGCGGGGGAGCAGAGGGAGCGGCTGCTCCCCCACTGAGCACATTCTCCAAAAGTGGTGCCTTAGTAGAGTTACCGAGGCCATCCGTCCATAAGGTCCGGGATTTTTCTCCCCTCCCCTTTCCCCCCATGCAGAGTGCAGCACTGCTGATTGACCGCCTGGGCCTGATTGAGTCGCTCCCATTGGGCCTCCAGCAGCCAGATCCCCTCCCTTCTCCCTCCTCCCTGCTGCCTCAGCATGCTGTGGGGGAGGGGCTGTGTCCTGGCAGCATGTTTAACTTTGGCTACAGGGGCAGCCAGCGGCTTGAGCTGCATGGTGGAAAGGTAAGGGGAGTGCCCGGGAGCAGTCAGGGAACCAGGGGAAGGTTGGATGGTTCGGGGGGGGGACTTTCTGGGGATGAGCGTGTGAAGAGGAGCTGGGGCAGTCAGGGAGCAAGGGGGATTAGATGACTTGGGGATTCGAGACGGGAGGAAGTCTGCGCCTCTTTCCAACAACAAAACATAAGCACAGGAAAGCCAGCCTTCGGTGTGAAGTACTATCAGATGGCCCGGACAGCCTGCATGGCACCTGGCCCACAGAGGTGAAGCACTCCACTTGCCTGAGCTTTGTGATTAATGCATTTTATTTGGAAGATGCATCCCAAGTGATTTAAAGGCCTCAAACACCGCTGAAACAGCTGGGGAAGTTGCAAGCTTTCTCTGCTGGGCTTTTCATCTGAGTAATACAGCGCAAACCTGCTTGAGGCACCACACCACAAGAGATATTTATTGAGGAAGTTCATGCATCTCACAGCTTAAACTCTTCTAAGTTTGCAGGCATGGCACAAAAGGATTTGGGAGCAGGTTAACAATTCTGTGTGGTTAAGAAATTTTCATATTTCTGGGCCTTGCTACCCAATCCCACAGGGCCCCACAGGGAAGACTGAGTGAGTAGCCCAGACACAATCCCTTCCCTGCTTCTTTTCCTTGTGTTGCAAGGGTCTCATTAACATGCTGCATCTGAACACCCCTCCTCCAGGCCTTCCCTCCAGAGACACAGCTTCCTGGCTTCTCCTTATTCCTCACTTTCTCCTTCTCTCCATCTCTGCATTTTTTCTCCATGTCCCGTCCCTTTGTCTGTACTCCCTCCCCACCCCATGCACTCTATGAAGCACGTCTCTGCCTCTTTTGTTTATGGGCTTTGTCCTGGGATGGCAAAGGCAGAGCTAATGTTGTGTTCTCTGCTAGGTCTGTTTGTACCAGACTCTAAAATCAAGTGCTCCCTTTGATAGCAGTATCCCTCTGCCTGCTCGTAAAGGCTTCTGGCTAAACACTAAAGCCAGGTGCTAGAGCAGAAGCAGCTGCCCATGTACCTTCAATGGCAGGAGCTGTGCATGGTCCCTCCCCCACTTTGGATTACAGGGTGTGTCTTGGGGTATATTGGGGGTCCTGTCAGGGGGCAGAGAGGGATTGGATAAGTGTGGGAGTCCTGGGGGGTCTGGGGGCGGGGGTGTGGATAAGGGTCAGGGCAATCAGGGTACAGGTAGGAGGTAGGATCCTAGGGTGGCAGTTAGGGTGGGGGGGTCTCAGGAGGGGCAGTCTGGGGACAAGGAGCAGGGAGGCTTAGATAGGGGGTGGAGTCCTGGGGGGCAGTTAGGGACAGGGGACCCAGGAGGGGGCAGTCAGAGGACAAGGAGAAGGGGCATTGGGGATTCTGAGGGTGCAGTCAGGGGGCAGGAGGTGGGAGAGAGTGGATGGGGGCAGGGACGGGGCTCCCCCTGTCCTCTTTTTTGATTGTTGAAATATGGTAATCCTAGAAATCATGTCTGGGGGAGGGAGGGTTTGGATCTGATTGATCCCAGACTTTAATGTAGGCCAGGGGTCCCTTGCGGGTTGGAAAGGACCCAGTACATCATAGAAATGCTGAATTATGCAGCCGCCGCTCCTGGCTTCCACAGGGCAGGTTGCAATATGGATTCTGTGTGAAGGGAACAATAAATCCAGGTGAAAATTCTCATGTCGGGCGTGATCCTGAAACCTGAGATGTCAGTTCAGAGGACAGAGTAGAGATTGTGGGGCCAGTCTGAGGTTGTTTCACGAAGTGATTCCTCTTGTACACCCCACCCCCAGGCCCAAAATAAGCCACCTCTAACTCTGCACTTTAAACATCTCTGAACCAGTTCGAAGTCACAGGAGCCTTATACCAACATTATTGTTATGGAAAAGATGAGGCGAAAACCCTCCAGAAACTGATTTCCTTGTTCTCGGAAATTGAAGAGTGAGTTTTCAAAAGGTACCTAGGGGATCTGTGCTCCAAGTTCCCCATGACCCCTGAATCTATCTATCTATTTACAAATAGATTCAAAGATGTCCCACTGTCTCTAACATTGCATATTGCCTTTCCAGCTGCACCTGAGAGAAGGCATATGGGGAAAGCGATAAAAAATCTGTGACCAAATATCTCTGTGTATCTCTGTGTTCTGAATTCCTACAGTGCATTTACAGGGGATGGGGAAGGAAAAGCAACAGAGATTTCATTCTCATTATCATGCAATGAGGGAAACTGCCCAGTGGACAGGACTGGGCAGTTCTGTTTCTGAGGCTCCTAGAATCAGGGGCAGGGATTTGTATGCGGGTTTCACAAATTCTTAGTTCTTCTTATATTCTGCAGTAAAGTACTAGAGAAGGCTTTCCATTTATCCAAATATTTATAGAAAAGTAGTCTAGATCTGGCAACAGCATCTCATTTGATTCAGATTTTTGAAAATATGAAAAACATTCAAAGTAAATTTAAATCTCAATTCAAACAGATTGAGAATGAAGCAACCGAGTTGGCTCAAAAATGTGATATTACTACGGAATATAAGCAGCACAGAATACATAAGAGAAAAAGATTCCATGAGAAAATTGCTGAGGATGAAGAAGTAATATTTGATACCTGGAAGAAATCCACAGTTGAATCCTACTTAGTGTCCTTGATTCTGTTATAAATAGCATGAGTAAAAGATTTGAGCATTTTAAAAATGTGGCTGCCAAATTTAGTGGTTTAGATCCAAAGCATTTTGACGATATGGATAATGTGAACAAATTAGAATTTTTGGCAGGCATACTCAGATGTGATCGACAGTCAAACCGAAATTGTGGAAGAGTTTCTTTCATTTCAAGACATGTACAAAGAGATAGTGAGCACTAGTGGGCGGTAAAGTCAAGTGTCAACGAGAAACTCACCATCAACAGTATATTGAAATTCTTGATTGCCAATGATATGTGTTCCATTTATCTTAACCTTTCGACATTGTACCACATTATTTCTGACCTTGCCAATAAGTAGCGCAGTTGCAGAATGATCCTTTAGATGACTCAAAACTTATAAAGTCTTACCTGCACTCTACAATAGGTAAAGGTAGATTGTCTGGGTTAGCTTTGCTCTCCATTGAAACACAATTTACTGCTGAAGTACATTATAAAAGTCATAGATAACTTTGCTAGAATGAAGCTTAGATGAAAGAGACTGTTGTAGTTGCTTCACAGATTATCATATTGTTTTGATCTTATCTTTGAAATATAAAATAAGTAAATAACGTGTTTTATGTTTTGATTTTATATACAATATAAATAGATGTCATACTGTTAAACTGTTTTTATATTTTAAATGCAAAATAACACACATACTTGTAAAACAATATAATTCTTGTGTTTTTATTTTAAGTACAAAATAAATATGTATAACGAATTTAAAAATATGTAATAAGTAATTTGATATGTCGGGTGGTGCCTTTTTTTATGTGTTTGCTCCCCCCAATGTTAGAAACTGGCTATGCCACTGGTCATAGGATATCTGTTCCACCTTGTTTTTAGCTGTGACACTCTGAGTACCTTTCTCAGATCTGAAGAAGAGCTCTGTCTGAGTGTGAAAGTTTGTCTCTTTCACCAAAAGAAGTTGGTTCACTAAAAGATAGTATCTAGCCCACCTTGTGTCAGTATTAAGTTATTAGTTATAATTTTGTTGAAAGGCTCCTGGGCCAATCCTTGACTAGTCCATGCTCTCCAATGCTCCAACTCCTTCTTCTTCCTCTGAGCCACCAGCAGAGATCTGGTGGAATGTGAAGCTCAGTGCTAAGCACGGTGTCTATGCATCTGTGCAGCACTTCCATAATCCATCCCCTTCTGTGTGAAGCAGGACTGCACCAGTTCTGATTCCAGGGGGTCCTTTGTGACTGCAGAGAAGGGGTTGGGATTTCCCCTTAATCACTAAAGCCAACTGAAAGTCTTAAACCATAGTTAGTCTCTCTAGGCCTGTGTATAGACCTGGGTGAAATGTGTTTGGCTGAATCTTTTTTGATTGAAAAAAAAATTGGATCAACCAAACAATTTGAAAATTCATGTCGACTTTGTCGAATTGTGTCACTCAAATACCTACATTTCTTTTTCCAAAATCTTCAGTTCAACATTTTTTTAAACAAAACTTGTTGTTTAATTTTGTTGTTTTATTTATTTGAATGACTTAATTTGAACCTCCAATTTATTAATTAAAAACACTAAAAAAGCTCAAAAATAAAATGTATGATTCCAAACAATTTTTTTAACAGTTTGTATCTGTTATTCTCTCAGCTCTAGTTGCGAGTTTCAAAAGGTGGAATAAGACAGTCTTAAAGCATGGAAAGTAAATACGAGAATGACATTTTGATATCCTGCTGATGGCCCTAAGGTGACAGAGACAGGGTTTTTTTTCTGAATAACTGAATTTCAATAATGGTACTACGTGTGCCATATTTACCTATATCTAGTAATAGTAGTTCCACTCATCCACCTGTCTCTTACCCAATATTTAATCTCAGTTGTTTTTCTTAGTCTTTTACCTACAGCATTTAAATGGTTTTACAAAACAATAAGAGCCACTGATATAAGATTTTAATATTATCATGTCTTTATTTCATTCATTTTTCACTTTCTAGTTGGGGGAGGGAATAATTTTTTTTTCAACATAATAAACTAACTGACTTTATATTTTGGGGAAAATACTAATTTAGAGATCCTAAACCAAAAGAATTTGTTTTGACACAGCTCTCAGATCAAACATTCATGTGCATACCAGAGTTGTACATTTCCAATTATTCATGGGTTTCTCTAATTACTTCAAGTCCCAAACTCCCAGTTATTCCTCCTACACTTTGCAGTTCCTTGGATGATACTTTCTCTTTCCCAGCAGGGACGTGACAGACCTTAGGAATAACCAGAATCCTGGGTAGTGTTTGGCAGCTTGGATATTGCTTCCCAAAATGTACTGAAATGAAGGTAATGCAAAGATAAAATGGTGCTCAATCTTCTTATGAGACACACCAGATTAGCAAACACAGTAAATGTGTTGTATTCATAACCTTAAATGTGAAAAGAGAATGGAGGGTCTTATTTTTCCTCTCCCTCCGTGTATTGTGGGAAAATCAGGTGAAACTCCTCTGAGGTCAGTGAAGTAACAACAGAATAAAGTTAGTATACCTGACAAGAGAATTAGGCCCATCGAGTCTATGGCCAAGTCATTTCCATTTCTATGGCAGAACTGAAGATTCAGAGAAAAATAAACCAGGTATAAATCACTATTAACTAAATCACTGCTGGTTAAAATCTAGCTTGTGAGCCCTTCATTCTCATTGGTGGAGTCCTACTAATTGACTTTAGTAGGACTAATTGTGCTAGTTTTAGTTTCCCAATAACAGTAACGGAATCATAATGTGCCGCTGAAGGCAGGTTTCCGAGGAGAAAGACAGCTAGTGGTGAGGGAAAAAGTTATTTGGATCTGAACTACACGTGGAAGATGTTGTTCATTGTGTTGATTTGGTCAAGAGGAAGTTGTCTCGACATTAGAAGATGTGGTAATGCACTTTGGATATTTAATGTTCCTACATTTGCAGCATTCCTCCACTGCAAGAGTCTCCCATGCCTTTGAGGAATGTCTTTGTTGATGGGGCTGTGTGGAATTGGGAAATAAATGGTTTGAGTCCTTCTGGTAGGGACTAGTGTTGGGACACCCAAGACAAATGATTCATAGACTCATAGACTCTAGGACTTGAAGGGACCTCGAGAGGTCATCGAGTCCAGTCCCCTGCCCTCATGGCAGGACCAAATACTATCTAGGCCAGCCCTGATAGACATTTATCTAACCTACTCTTAAATATCTCCAGAGATGGAGATTCCACAACCTCCCTAGGCACTTTATTCCAGTGTTTAACTACCCTGACAGTTAGGAACTTTTTCCTAATGCCAACCTTAATCTCCTGCTGCAGTTTAACCGCATGCTTCTTGTTCAATCATTAGAGGCTAAGGTGAACAAGTTTTCCTCCTCCTGATGACACCCTTAGATACCTGAAAACTGCTATCATCCTGTCAGCTTCTCATCACTAAACAACACCAATCTTTCAGCCTTCCTTCGTAGGTCATGTTCTCAGAACCTTTAATCATCTTGTTGCTCTTCTCTGGACCCTCTCCAATTTCCACATCTTTCTAAATCCGGTGCCCAGAACAGGACACAATACTCCAGTTGTGCCTAACCAGCACAGAGTAGAGTGGAAGAATGACTTCTCATGTCTTGCTCACAACACAGCTGTAATGCATCCCAGACACGTTGCTTTTGCAACAGCATCAACACTGTTGACTCATATTTGTGTTCCACTATAACCCCTAGATCCCTTTCTACCGATCCTTCCTAGACAGTCTCTCTTCCTGCTGTGTGTGAAACTGATTGTTCCTCTCCTAAGTGGAGCACTTGCATTTGTCTTTATTAAACTTCATCTGGTTCTCAGACCATTTCTCCAATTGTCCAGATCATTTGGAATTATGACCCTGTCCTCCCAAAGCAGTTGCAATCCCTCCCAGTTTGATATCATCATGAGACACTGCATCCACCACTAGCTCTCCCTGTGGGGTTCTTTCTCCAGTCCTTTTTAGTTCATCTACGCGCTGATGTAAATGTTGTAACAAATAACTCAGTGCTCAATATGCAGAGACACACAGCTCTGCTTTTCCTTTACCACATATGCCACTACATTAAATACCTAGTGCTAGGATGAATCATCTCACGATGAAATATAGCTGACTGAAGCAGAACCTGAGCAAAATGAGTGATGCTGGACAGTGGAAAAATTTTGAGGGTTTTCAGTATAGACTCCTTTGACTGAAAGTTCAAATCTCAGTTGGTCATAAGTCCATAGGCTAGGAGTACCTTGGTGTTCTTGCTGACACTGAGCTCTCAAATTGAAATGACCATGAATATCATTCTCTACCATCTCTGTGCTAGGGACTCCATCCATCCTGACAGATGAAGGCCTGGCCTCAGCTACTCAAGCATTTATCACTCTCCGCTGGACTACAACAGGCATATCTGGGCATGAAACCTTCAGCACTTTGGAAACTCTGACTAGTACAAATTGCTGCAGCTCATCTCTCCAGCCACACAGGATTCTGTGACACATCATACCTGGCCTCCACTGTCATAAATAGATAGGTAAGGTAAGGGTTAAGTTTCTTTTACCTGGAAAGGGTAACCAACACCTGACCAGAGACCAATCAGAGAACTGGATTGTTTAAAGTCAGGGGCGGGAATTGTATACTCGGGTCTTTTTTGTTGTCTCGGCTGTGAGTAAACAAGGTTTCCTCCTAACTCCTTCTTATTTCAAATATTATACCAAAAGTCGTGAGTACAAAGGAACCCAAAGCAATTCGGCTGTGAGGAGCTTTGGTGTACAAATAGATGTGGATGGCTGGTCTTTTTTGTTTTCTCGGCTGTGAGTTAACAAGCTTCCTCCTAACTGCATCTTATCCCAAGTGCCTCTCCCATGTGAGTACAAGGAACCCCCAAGCAATTGGCTATGAGGCTTTGGGTTGTATTTACATGTATGGGATGGTTGACTGGTTAATTGGGCTATCTTTTAAATCAGACTGTTTCTTCATATTTATAAGCAAGAGCCTGTATTGAGTTTCTAAGCAAGATTATTGTTTATAATATTTCTTTCTTTTTTATATAACTTTCTTTTAAAACGTGTGAAGTTTCTTTCTGAGGCAAAGGGAAGGGAAAAGCCAGGCTGTGGGCTATTTTCCTATTGCTTTCAGGAAAAGCAGCTACGGAAAGAGAAAAGAATCACTCTGTATCAGGTATCTGTCTCCCTCACGAAGCAGCCACGAAAGGCAAAGCCAAGCTGTTGGTATTTTGCATCTCAATGTCCTGAGGCACAGAACTTATCTCTTGGGAAGCAGAGAAACCGTTTCTTGCAAGCCTGGAAGAGGGGGAAGGATTCTCCCCTGCTTTAGCATCCAGGCATTGAATCTGGTTCCCCCAAGGAGTTGGGGACACCAGAGAGAGAAAGGGGATCAGGCCCATTATCCTGATCTGGTGGCAGCGAGAATATCCAAGCTGGTAGTGAGCTTGGGGGAGTTTCAGGTAAGCCCCCAGATTTTGGACGCAAAAGTCCAGGTTTGGGACAGGACCAGATTGTGGACGCTAAAGTTCAGGTCTGGGACTGGGAGGCTAGATTACCACATCCACTCTCTACACTGGCTTCCCTTAGAGTTTTGAATCAAGTTCAAAGTCTTGGTGCTTATCTTCAAAGGACTACATGGACTGGGTCCAGGGTACCTAAAATACCACTTACAATTCTGGAATGAAGACTATGGTTAACAACTTTTTTCCTCTGGCACAACAGAACTCTCAACAATAAGAGTAGATACACAACTTTCTCTGTGGGTAGTCTGAGACACTGGAATGAACTCTCCCAGAAACTAAAAACTATCTGCAGCCTTACCACTTTCCCCTTGAAATGCAAGGAGCCTTCTCAAATAAATAACAACAGCTATATGTGTTTATAACAAACACTCTATCACAAGAAGACATTCCACTCCACATGCTTCTCCCTTGGAGGATGAGAGATACTGGTCCAATCCTAAAGCTCTTCCACCTAATCCAGCTATAGTGATTGCAGCTTCATTTAGTGGGTAGGAAGGGAAGGCTTCTGACTATACCCTTCTGTTATTGGACATTGTGGACATGCATGTGGGAGGTGTTCCTAATCTCTTGGAACTTTCAACGCTATGACAAGAGAGGAAGGGCCCCTTCACCAGCACTAGACCAAAGAGCAACCTCACCTGTATCTGTGGTGACCACACTCAGTAAGTGTGATTGGGTTAAAAGATTAGCTTGCGACACACTGGGGGTGGCTGGTGAGGATCTGGTTCATATAGTTAACGGACTGTGGCAGGAGTAGTAAGCTTCTTTAGACCTATGAAAAAAGGGGAGGAAAAATTGATCTGGTGTCATAATGGAAGTACGATTTGTCAGGTATACCCGCAGGAAGGAAAAAATTGGGTAGGGTGGTCCATGACAGTAAAATCTGTAATAATTGTTTTTTTTCTCTTGACGTATACTTAAATGGTAAGCTCTTTGGGGCAGGAACAATCTTTATTATGTTTGTACAGTGGCTAGGGGAATGGGTCCTTGGACTTTAGGAGTTATTGCTATGCTGCTACAACTACTGCTACTAGTTCTCTGCTTTAAGACCACTCTGTGCTGCCGTTTGGGATAGTCAATGGAAAATTCCCCATGTTAGGGACCTTTTCTTCTGCAGAAATGTCCTTGTTGCTTGCTGTACTAGCAGTCCCTGCCCCTCACGGGGTAAGTGGAAGAAGGCATGGATCTGATGTGGAGCCTGCGTGGGATGAGGTTAAGAGGAGACATGAAGGAGCAGAGCTCCACTATGCCCAGTTCTCTCCTGGGTAAGATGGCACTGAGTCACGGACTTATGATGGGCTTCTTGTGGTTCCCTATATCCATTCCTTCTGAGCACAGCTCAGAGTGGAGAATCCAGGCTCAGATCTACACTACTGGGAGATCTGACTATCATGTAATCACTTTGGAATGAAATTCACCTCTGTGTAGCAAACCAATGTAAGGGCTATGAAACACTTAAGTACTATTTTGTTTAATTAAGCTGTAAGTTTCTGAGACCAGGGAAAATGTTTTGTACAGCACCCTGCATGATTAAAGAACTCCATACAGATTAACAGTGTGGCGCAATCCTGCTTTTTCCAGCTATTGTTTCTGTGATTCTGTGATTTTGCTGCATGGTCATGTTGAAGGACAAGAAATTGTGGGAGGGTGGCAGACCACAGGACTGAAACTGCTTCAGGTTGCACAATTACTTAATCTTGCTTCAGTAGCAGGGATGGGTTGGATGACCTCTTGAGGTCCCTATCAGTCCTCCATCTCAATAAAACTTGCACACAGGCCACATGTAGCTCCTGAAATACACCATTGCCTTTACGGGTTTATTTTCACTCAGTTTCTTCATGTGATCTTGTCAAAGTTTGCCCATTAGAAATAAAGCACTGGAAGTTTATAGTAACAATTAATTAGTAATTCAAATTAATTGACCTCATTTCACCTTAAAATGTAAATGTTTAAATAACATACTCTGCATAAAATGCATAAAATGATGTGTGGTTTTCATGATATGATGAATCACTATCTTGAGGGTTTAAAGGAATGTCCTGTTTTGTGGTTAATTTAACCAGACACCACATGATGCATTGCAAAATCTCACAGAAGCCAGGGAAATTTTAAAAGCTGTGTTCTCAGAACAGATAAGATAAAGTAATGTAAATGAAAGCAGTAAAAAATAAAATTCCATACCGCTGTCTACAGAGTATTTTAATAGACAGCATGACCAACACAATAGGCCTGTATTTTGAAGCGTCTGTGTATTAAGCAGCTCTGGCTCAGCACTTTGGTACTACTTGTTACGTGCCGGGTATACTCTTATATCCACTAGCTTTGGGAAGCTGACTTCAACACCACACACATGCCCAGTCCCAAATTTTACTGAAACTCTGTGCTCTGCAATGTCCAGTCCTTTCCTGGACCATTCAGAGGAATAATATGGTTGGTTTGCTCCTCTAAAGAGACAAATGCAGTTTATCACTTTAACTGGAATAAAGTCACTTCAGTTCACACACAGCACTGGGATGGTTTAGATTATAAGTAAAACAAGTTTAATAATAAAAGGAAATAGGACTTTAAGTGAGTTTAAGGATAAAGGGTAGAGTTAGAAATGGTTATAAGTGAATAAAAGGAAAAATGCTTTCCAGAGGCTAAGACTTAACAAAATTGTAGTCTCAGTTCAAGGTAAGAGTCTCACCACCCTTCCCATCAACATGGCTGACATCCACCCATCCCTTGGTCAGGATCTCTCCGCAAAGACAAAGTGCTTGGCTCCTTTGTCTTCTTAGGTGAAAGATAACTTGGGGTTCTTTGTCCTCTCTTTTGCAGCCCAATCCATCTCTGAAATGGATTCTTCTTAAGGTTACCCACTGAAGTAAAGTTCTCTCAAGCTGTGAGGAAGGAGACATGGAATCTGATGGTGAAGGAATTTCTATGCAGGTTTCTTCCCCCTCTGATGTTTGCTAAAATGATCTGCCCCTGCAATCTCCTTCTCATGCTGTGATGCTCAGTGGTTATCTCCTCCCCTTGTTAACTTAGTGGTTTTGTTAACCTTCTCTGTAAAACATTCCCATGTACCTTGCAGAACCACATTCCTTTGTCTAGGGTGGTGTAACTTCAATTTTGCCTGGCAGACGCACTTTAAGAACATAAACACTGGAGAGTCCTTGTGGCACCTTATAGACTAATAAATTTAGACCATACTTTCCAATATAGTTGTAACTTAGAGTTTGTCCTCCATAAATGCACTACCTGATAATATTAATGATGAGTATGTTATTAGTTTTCTTCCGATATCTTACATGACACCTTTTAGATACAGGTTAAAACATTAGTGAATTGGGGTACACTGAACTGGTAGGGCCAGCTGAAACTCACTGGCATATACCAGTGAATCCATGACTTTCTTGCACTGAGATGCTGTTAGGATCACAACCTTAACCTCAACTTTTATTGTTTCATTGTTGTTGGTTTTTTCCTCCCCTCAGCTACACAGTTTCATTGTTTTCATCAATATATAAAATACCCGTTTCTACTTCTCAGATATACTCTGGGCATAAGCTAGTGTCTTTCAGTCCTCTCTTTCTTTCCATTAATAACATCTAGATTTCTTTTATGATACTTGCCTGCAGTATACATAGTCTCACTTAATAACATGTTCCATACATGTAGACCATTATTCATCCTTTCATTTTAATAAGTTCACAAGTAATACCTTTTTCAGCTTCTACTCCTTACAAAGTATGCAAATAAGTGAAGCAGATATTCATCATCTGTGTGTGTAAAGTGGACAGCATATACAGACCCTCCTTGATGAAAGAGTGATCTTTGATAAAATGGTGAATGGCTTTTGATTATTCTGAATGAAATAGTTTTGCCTAGAAACTCTGTTTACTCTTAGTTTACTAATTCTGTACATCTTATTCTCTGGGTCCCCTAATGCAAGTCTCTTCAGATTCTGAACACTCTTTCAAACATTTTCATCCCTGCTAGTTTAAAACTGAGGTAAGCCTAAGTGTGCTGGAAGCGAAATCTAAATACTGAAGATTGATTCTGACATTGGATACCTTAAAAGATGCTAATGAAAATAGCTGGCTAGTGAATACTCTGTGCAACTGGCTGATGTTCATTGCATTCTTCCTTTTTTGGATGAAGCAGAAACACCAAGGCTCAGTGAGACAATGTAGTCTCCCGATTTAGAAACACAAAATACCTTCTGGATAAGTCAAGTGTTTTCCATGTTTGTTGAAGAGAAGGCTGAACTGTCTTTAAAGGAGCCTCACACCCACTCTGGTTTCAGACTGCAATAGCCTCACAGCTAAGAGTTAAAACAGCAAGGGATTTCTTTCCGGCCTGCCTGTCTGGGGCCATAGTCAGAATACAACATGCTCAGTGTGATTGCATTAGCATCTGCATTTGGGAAAGAAGTAGCTAGGAAATGAGGAAGAACGTATAAATGAGCTGAACCCATCTTTGCCTGCTTATTTCTAATCTTTTTCATTTTAAAAGGGTCATTCTCAGCTAGGACACTATTATGACATATTTACAGCAGAGGTAAATAGCTCATACAGTTACTTCCCACAGCTCCCCAGTTCTAAACAAACATAAAATGTGCACTGATTTTATCAGGGCGTTAGCAAAAATGACAGAAATAATTCGCATCACCTTGTGAACACGTCACAGTTGCAGGACTACCTCTGTCCCATCTCTGATCTCTCTAGGGTGTGTCTAGACAGCAATAAAAAGCCTCAGCACCAAGTCTCGGAGCTTGAGTCAGTTGAATCAGGCTCAAGGCACTACAAAATTGTAATGTAGACATTAGGGCTCAGGCTGGAGCCTGGGCTAGGAAAACCAGTGAGAGGGATGGGTCTCAGAGGATGGGCTCCAACAGAAACCAAACATCTACACTGCAATTTTATAACCCCACAGCATGAGCTCCAAGGGCCCGCATCAACAGTCCTGGGTCAGCCTTGGCTGTGCTGCAGGTCTTTTATTGCAGTGTACACGTATCCTCTGAGCATGGGCCTCAGGAGTCAGGACTCTTGCCTTTACCTCTCCTTAGGTGGAACCATGTGCTTCTCCCACTCTTACATGTATATCAACCCAGGTCCAATGGGGTTCGGCACCTGCGGTTCTTCCCTTTGGGAATCTGTGGCCAATGGTGAATATAAAGATGAGACAGCCTTTTTAAATCAAAAAAATTGTTTAAATGTAATTGTAGAAATAAAGCATGATTGAAGAGAAAACAGGATTTTAAAATAGCAAACTGTCTGTATGCATGTCAATCCTGTCTGGGCCATGCAGCTTGAGCTGCTTCAAATACCCCAGCTGCTCCCGGGAGGCAGCCTGCACAACTTCGCAGCAACAACTGCTTTGCCTGGAGTGAGAGGCTCACTTTTGATCAATAGTTGAAATTCTCTTTCTTCTCAGATCCCAGGCTTTTCAGCCTGACATCCAAAATCAGTTTGTTGAGCTCAGGTGGAGGGCAAGCCATTGTCTGGTATTAAACCTGGCAGTCGTCTTTTTGTGCGGTTTGTCCTCTGTCTGGTACTGGTACATATGAGGTCACGCTGGTAGTGTGGAGTCACGCCAGCAGAGATATGCCTGTGTTATACCCAGGAATATCTGGTATTCTGGGAAAGTAAGAGTGGCCACCTTACAAGTTTATCTACCTAGCCAGGGCCAGTGGCTCTCCCATTGTTCTGTATTAACCCCAATGTGTTCACAGAGGGGCGTCTTGTCTTGAATCATTGTTTGCCTTCCTGCTTTTTCCCAGTAACACTGCTGATTTATTTCAACATAGACATACAGTAAACAGCCCAATAACCAGGTTACATACAACATTCATAAATTATTACAGAGTAGATCCACATCTGACACACACTTGAAATGTACTGGGGTATCACTATCATCTTAACCTTTAAAAATTTTTCAGAACATATAGCTGATATAGTGCCAAGACCTAGGGTCAAGGATGTCTGCTGTGATGAAAATAACAACTCAGAAATAAACAACAGAACTGTAAGGGTGAATTACCTTGACCAGTTTAAAAGAATTCTAGAAGGCAGCTGTCAAAAGTTGGAGACCTGCAACAATTTTTTCTCCATTACTAATCCCTCCAAAAAGTAAGATCAGTTGTGCCACCATTCCAGTGAGTAGTCCCGTTCAAGTCAATTGAACAATAGTGATTTACATCCAGAGATGATCTGTCCAACTGTATACAATTACTGTTAATAATGGAACACATCCCAAATGTCTTTGTTCTTGCACTGATCCTGAAGACCCTCATGTAAGTGATGGTCATAACAACAGTCCCTGTGCTCTCCTGAATATAGTAATTGTTCCCTGCTAGTAACCTCATGAATATAGCAACCCCAAATAAAATGGGAAGGAACATAAAGAAGCTAGGGTCATGTTCTCATACCCCTGCACTGTCCAGTCTTGGAGGACAAGAGCATGCTCAACCTTCCTAGGTTGTGGCACAGTGGCTGATCCTTAAGAGGCACAATACCATCTAATTAGAGCTAGTTGGCTTTTCTTTCCCCTACGGAAAATTTCAGTGAGTGTAGTAGAGCTGGAAAATTTTAACTTTTTGGTGGAAAACTATAAGCCCTTATTGTCCAGGAACATCTCATGCGGTGTATTTGCACCTGTAGGAGGTGATCTTTGTTAAGGCCTCTTTTTTATTACAGTAATGTCTAATAATAGTATGCCAACAGGACATTTGCAGCAGCAGAATACCTCCAGTGCAGACCTGTCCTGTTTTAAATGCCTATACATTTGACATATGCTAGAGAACACTAGTAATTCTGATATGCAACACATTTAGTAATATATGATAATCTGTCTTCCAATTGCAATTTAGCACCAGTCACTGATTTTCAGATACTCCCAGACTTAATTCTCATGAAAATTCACCATAATTTCAGTGATAGTTCAGACATGTCCCACTTAAGATCGCAAATCAAACTGAGCTATACAACTACCATAGAAAAGAGAATGTGTGCCTATAACGATCAAGTGTTGGGACTGAGGAATACCAAACGCTTCACCCCTCCTGTAATACCATGTATGTAAAAGTTCAACTCTGATTCAAACTCTAATCTAATGAAGTTTTCTTTTTGCTTAGGAGAAGAGTGAAACAAGTATCAAAGACTGGGCAGAGAGGAAAAAAAATCTTATTTTAAAAATAGGTTTAAAATGGATCCTAGAGAAGATGAAAAGCAAACAGTACAGGTGAAATCACAGCCCCATTAAAGCCTATGACAAATCTCCCATTGGTTTCCCTAGGGCCAAGATTTCACTCAGTACTTTTGGTCACTTACTGTCTACCATCAAACATACTAACAGCTGATAAAATCTCATACCTACTAACACCTTTATTTCTCCTATATTACAGTATATTGCTTAGTGACCGATCTGACACATATGGGGCTTAACTAATTAACATCTGGAAAATGATGAGAGGTTCTTGGATGAAACTGGCAGTTAAAAGTGGGTGCTGCAGCTATAAATGCATTAAAAGCGGGGCAACTAAGTTAGTATAATACATAATTACAGATGTAAAAATCTCAGAACAGTTGAATAAAGGAGCAGATGTACATTTTGCCATCCTGCTGCACTTGTTATTCTTTGAATGGTAATTTTACAGCTCAGGTTTTTTTTTTTTTATTTCTATATAACCAATCTGGTCAGTAGCCACAAAGGGTTAGATTGTTGCTTTAGAGCCTGCTCTGAACCAGTGTGTAGCTGCACCACTGCAAGAGGGAAAGACAAATATCTTATATGATTAGCTATGTGTTGCAATCCTCTTTGCTGTTTTTGGGTGCTGGGTAGATGGAAGCAGTTTGTCAATATTACATCTTAGGGCTTGTTTACAGCGCCCCACAGTTTCAGACTACAGGGGCATGGATTGTTGCATGCACTAGTGCACTGCACAGTGGATGCTGCAGGCGTGAACAGAAAGGTACCTACTTTGCATTATGTAGTGCTGGCTAAAGAGGACTATGTCAACAAGTCCCTTAGTTCATGTTGAAAAGTACCTTACCGCAGCGGGTGAGTTACAGCGCAGCACGCTAGGGCGCACTGCAATTCACACCCCCGTACTCCAAACTAGTCACACGTTATCATGTTTCTTAGCAGCAGGTCTAAGACCTCAATGATGGATGATCTGCATCCTTATCAAATTTCAAAATGACACTAAAATATTAAAATTACCCTTACAAAATTCAATCTTGCTGTTCTGGACTGAGACAAGAAGGGTGGAATTTGGGAGAAAGAAACATACATTTCTCTCTCATGCCCTGAGGCAGACTGCAGTATTAGGGTTGCCCAGCAGTTCCAAATATTAGGCAGGCCTGCACACAGCATCTAACACAACCCGTTCAGAGGTTGAGGAATTCTGTGTATTCAGCACAGCAAATTTGACGATTACTCTCTTAGGCTTGTGTAAATCACATTTGTTATAGTTGGGCTATAATTTTAGACATTCAGGGTTAAATATTCAAAAGGTAGAGGCTAGGTAAATATAAATGTTCATGAAAGTGTTCAACTGTGTTTGTGCGCATGATCTGCTCACACAGATGAGTAAAAGACACACACAAGATTCGTAACAAGCAATTTGTGGATCTCTTTTCCTGGTTTGCGGTTAAATTGTATTAATCACATGTGCAATCACAGATGCCCCTTTGTGAGTGGTTGTTTTGTTTTTGTTTTTGGCATGTAGCTTGGGCACCACAAGTGCCTCAAAGATAACTGCACTAAGGATGGGCTTAGTGCTCTGGAAGGACAAATTATTGAGCACCTCTAGCAACTTTATGTTACGCAGACTTTTCCCAGTGTAGGTGACAGGAGAATGCATTAAGAAATGAATAGATGCATCATTGTATCTGCTCCTAAATGACATCTTGTAAACCCAAGCTAAGGCAGTCACCGAGAGTGTGTCACTAGGTGAAATTGACAAAAATAATTTTCTTTCCAAGGTCTGGTTGTTGTTTTTTTTTGGGGGGGGTGTTTTTTTGTTTTTTTTCCTGCTCTCCACTATAATACTTACTACTTTGAAGCACGAGGAAGGAATCTTGGTACTAAGCTCAGAGAAGCAGATACACTGATAATGTGGCATTGTTTAAAAAAAAAAAAAAAAAGGATCCTAATCTAGCTCAGTCAGACACAAACCAAATCAAAATCTTTCAGTTCTACCAAACAGCTAGGTGCCACTAGTCTCCAAATATCCCTACATACAGAAAACTGTGCAGAGGGGTGGGAACCTGGCCCACGTATGATGATGAAGCCTAGATATGAGGATGCTTTGGGAGAATATAAGTAAGGGTATTAAGGAATTTAACAGGTCTCTCCATCCCAGTAATCCTTAAAACATCTTTCTGGCATTTCCATCTATCTGACCAGAAGGTGTGCTGTATGGTTTTATGCTTGGTTTCATACTGATGCCATTCAGGAATTACTGGCCAGCAAAGGGAAGAAAGCTATGAGGAAGTGGTCCAGGCAGAGTAGGATGGAAACACTTCACTAGACTGGCCAAAGAATTAGTAAAGGTACAATAGGGAATAATCCTGCATTGGCAGGCAGATGGACTAGATCATCTTGAAGGATTTTTCTATCTGTAACACCTCTGATGCTTTGATTCACAGCTGCAGAAATAATAAATACCCTGATTATATATCTGTCTGACTGCTTTCAATACCTGTGCTGAGAGAGAATTCAGCTCTTGCCAAGTTGTAAAATCCGTTAAATTTCCTCCACATAAAAGGCGCAGCTCCCTCTTCCCTAAATTTAAAATTACTCTGACTCATGTCACATAGTGAAGAAGGGAAAGAGATACGCCCAAGGTAGTTAAAAGTTTTCTGAGGGGTGAGGGTAGTGGGGCATTGCTGTCTAATTAATGTTTTGGATTACTGTTACTGCAATAATTAAAATTCCTAAAATACTACAGAATAACATACTTATACTACTTCAGTATAACTGTATAAGTGTTAACTATGGCTAGGATTTTCAAAGGAGCTAAAGGGAATTAGGTATCCAACTGCTATTGAAATTCAATGGAATTTGATTGCTTATCAGCCTATAAGGAGAAAAATGTATGGGGAGTGTTGACTGGTTCTTTTCCACCACCCAGAATGCACAGATTCACAGACAGACTCTTGAGCTGAAGAAGTATGTCATTTATTTGCTGCTTCAGTGAGTGATCAGTCCACCGAAACAGGGTACAGCATAGTGTTAAATGCAAGCACGCCCCCACATTCAGCTGCTCATCTTAAATAAACTGTTACAAAGTTATTCATTATATATTATATAAGCCCTTTTTCTGCCTAGCACTAAGATTAGTTTGCTAAGTCAGTTGTTTTCCTGATCAGGTTTGCTGCCCCAGCTTTTTACCGGCCATTCTCTTTCCTTGACAGACAAGCAGGCATTTTTTCATCTGTCCCAACACCTAAAATATACATTCTGCATAGTACATTCTACCAAGAGACTTTCAAAAGCAAAAATAGCAGATAGATGCTAAACTCCCATGTAAAATCAATGGGAGTTAGGACTTAATTGCCAGCTGTGCCTTTGAAAATCTCGCTCATATTCTGTAGTTTTTGTATTAATATCTTGTACCTACTTCAAATTAAAATGATTTTTAAAAATCTGTGTTACTAAATCTACTCAATATGGCTGCAATATCATCCTAATTTAGAGTTCATATCACAGTTGGCAAGCTGAGCTGTTAAAAACGCTGTCAAACTTTTTAAGTAAGAAAAAAAATATTGAATTAGCAATTAGAGGACTATCTGAAGAGACTCAACCCAGATAAGACTGAAATAATGCTTAGAAAATAAACCCCAGAAGTAATCGTTGAATGTATATGTGGAATGCGGCTACCCACCTATTAAGCAGTATTTCTCACAGAATATGTGTGCTATCCTTTGTGAAGATCCATTTGATTTCCACATGAAGTTTCAGGTGTTAATTTTGATCTGTAAATCCTTAAATTGTTCTGGTTGTGTCTACTTGAGAGAAGAGCTGGTTGGAAATGTTTTGACTACATTTTTTTTTGGCTGGAAAATGTTGATTTGTCAAAACACAAAATGTTTCCATGGGGAAAAAAATCAGTTTTGATTAGACTTTCCTCAGGTCCTGGATGGAAATGAAAGAGAGAGAGATAGCCAAGATTAGCCAATCAATCATAACTGCTGCAATATCACAACAGAGAAGAGGAAATCTCAAAAGTAAAGCTGGGTGGGAAAGAAATAGAACTGTCTGACAAAAAGTTACGGATTTTTAAAAAATTTCACATTCTGCACCCCACAGAGATGAGCTATGAAATACTGGACAAAGAGCTGCTCACCATAAAAACTGCATTTGAAGAATGGTGTCACCACATGATGGGAGCTTGGCACCCAATACAGGTCTTCACCGACCATTAAAACCTTTAGTATCTCCCAAGGCTCAAACGTTGAACCAGAGGCAGTTAAAGTGGGCATTGTTCTTTTCTCGGTCCAAGTGTAATTACCTACATCCTAGCAAAGTGAAAAGGGGAAAGGCAGTGCTCTATAGAAGAAGGGGGAATACTCTTAGGGAAGCAAAGAACTGAACTCCAGCCCCCCGGATCTCCCTAAGCCTGGTAACTTTGCCAATGCACAATTCAGTGAGACCTGCTCTCCCTGATCTGGTCTGTCTTGAAAGGTTACCCACTTGCCCAAGGGATTCAGCCCATGTCAGTGGGGGCTAGGATGCACCATTCCATGTGGGATAGGATAACATACATTGTTGAGCACATATGTTGACCCAAGAATGGCCCCTACTGGAGGGGTTGTGGCTGTGCCATGACATTCCATTGGCAGTCCACTGAAAGACCTCCTGTATGGTTGCCTGTTTTTCTGGTGGCCCTGCATGTGGGGTGACATCCAAGCATATATGGACTCCTGCAAGACACCCTGAGCCACACCTCTTGGTACCCCTGCAGACTCTGGGTAGGCCTTGGTCTGCCATCAGGCTAGACTTTATTGACATCGTAGTCTTAACAGTTGTGGACCGCCTGACCAAAATGGCCTACTTTATCCTCTGCAGCCAGCTACCCTCTGCTGACATTACCGTCCAACTCTTACTGCACAACATGGTCCAGCTCCAGAGATTCCTGGACCACATAGCTTCCGACTAAGGCCCACAGTTCACCTCTTGCTTCTGGTGCAAAGTGTTCAGGTTATTTGTCATCCAGGTATCCACCTGCACTACACAGCACTCCCAAACAGATGGGCAGATTGAACAGGTGAACCAAGTATTGGAGCTATACTTGAGGTGCTTCATAAATAATCATCAAGATAACTGGTTCACACTCCTGCCATATACAGAGTTTTGCCAAACATGCCTCCATGAGTCGGAGCCCTTTCTTTGGCAATTATGGGTTCCATCTCTATTTCCACCCTGTGTTACCAGCAGCATCTTTAAGCCCTGCTGCCACTGTCAGGGTCCAACAGTTCCATCTCATTCAAGAAGAGCTCAAGAACCACCTAGAAGAGGTGAAGAAGGCCTCAAGGAGCTTCAGTAGTTATGGTAGGCCAGAAGATGTGGTTTGCTGCCACTTACTTCCAGCCCCGGCAACCTCCTGCAAATTGAACCTCCAGTTCATGGAACCCTTCACAATATGCCAGCAGTTTAACCTGGTTACCTTCAAACTCCAGCTTCCCTCATAGCTCAAGAAGCACCCAGTTTTCCATGTTTCACTTCTGAAGCCCTACACTGAGAAACCCTTTCTTGACCAACCCATACCACCACCACCAGCAGTTGAAATCCAGGGTCACAAGATATACAAAGTGCATGCCATCCTCAATTCCCAATGGGCATGCAGCAGTCTGTACAATCTAGTGGACTGGGAAGATTATGACTCCAAATAGTACACTTGGGAGCCTGCCTCTCATGTCCAACCCCTTGGCCTGCAGGAGGAATTCCACAAGGCTCACCCAGGCAAGCCTGGACCAGCACCACCCTGAAGGTGGGGATGATGTAAGAACCTGCTGGGCTGGAACCTGGGACCATGGGGTTCTGGGCCACTGATACCTCTGCATTATCATGGGAGTCTTAGGCTGTGCTCCTATGGGAGGTCTTAGGCTGGGTTCCCATAGGAGGACCCCGTGAAACTCACCTTGACAGGAAGTACCACCCAGCAGAACCTGAGTGGTGGCCCCTTACAGCCCACTGATTGGCCAGTACCAGTACTTAGACTCATAGACTCATAGACTCATAGGTCAGAAGGGACCAATATGATCATCTAGTCTGACCTCCTGCACAAGGCGGGCCACAAAACCCTGCCCATACACATTTATAACAACCCCGAACCCATGACTGAGTTATTGAAATCCTCAAAATTGAGATTTGAAGACCTCAAGCTGCAGGGAATCCACCAGCAAGCGACCCATGCCCCACGCTGCAGAGGAAGGCGAAAAACCTCCAGGGCCTCTGCCAATCCGCCCTGGAGGAAAATTCCTTCCCGACCCCAAATATGGCGATCAGCTAAACCCTGAGCATGTGGGCAAGACTCACCAGCTAGCACCCAAGAAAGAATTCTCTGCAGTAACCCAGTTCCCATCCCATCCAACATCCCCTCACAGACCATTGAGCAGACTTATCTGCCGATAATCCAAGATCAATTGCCCAAATTAAACTATCCCATCATAACATCCCCTCCATATACTTATCAAGCTTAGTCTTAAAGCCAGATAAGTCTTTTGCCCCCACTACTTCCCTCGGAAGGCTGTTCCAGAACTTCACTCCCCTAATGGTTAGAAACCTTCGTCTAATTTCAAGTCTAAACTTCCTAATATCCAGTTTGTACCCATTCGTCCTTGTGCCTACATTAGTACTAAACTTAAATAATTCCTCTCCCTCCCTAACGTTAATCCCCCTGATATATTTATATAGAGCAAGCATATCCCCCCGGAGCCTTCTTTTGGCCAGGCTAAACAAGCCAAGCTCTTTGAGTCTCCTTTCATAAGGCAGATTTTCCATTCCTCGGATCATCCTAGTAGCCCGTCTCTGAACCTGTTCCAGTTTGAATTCATCCTTCTTAAACATGGGACACCAGAACTGCACACAATATTCCAGGTGGGGTCTCACCAGCGCCGTATATAACGGCACTAACACCTCCTTCTCCTTGCTGGAAATACCTCGCCGGATGCATCCTAAAACCGCATTTGCTTTTTTAACAGCCATATCACATTGGCGGCTCATAGTCATCCTGCTATCAACCAATACCCCAAGGTCCTTCTCCTCCTCCGTCGTTTCCAACTGATGCGTCCCCAACGTATATCTAAAATTCTTATTATTAATCCCTAAGTGCATGACCTTGCACTTTTCACTATTATATTTCATCCTATTACTATTACTCCAGTGTACAAGGTGGTCCAGGAAGCCATGAAGGGGAGCTGTCTGAGCAACAACACAGACTGCCTGCCTGTCTGCTCCAGGCACTGCTTGTCATTAGACCCTAGACTCCATCTTCTGAACCTGGTTTGTCCTCAACTTTGCTATTCCATCCCTGTCCGTAACCAAGTGTAATCTGGTGCCTGACCCCAATCTCCTAGAAGCTTGACACAGCTTGATCCTGACGTCTGATTCTTGATCTGCCCACTGGCCTGTGTCGGACTCTGACCTCCTGGTATTTAGCTAGGGCAGATCATTTTTGGGAGCCTCTTTTAATGTCTTTTGTCTGATTGTTTCCATTTGTCAATTGTGCACATGCCCAGAGAAATATTAATAGTTAAAATCTAAATAAAAAATATATCAAAGTCAAAATCAAACAATGGAATACCATAATAGCAAACCAATTTCCTATATATGATGCAATAGCATTATACAGATCCTCAGCTGCTCTGAGACTTGTACTCAGCACAGGTGAAGAGAGCTGGGAGAAAAGTTGGCTCATCCATGGTACCTGCATGTTTCTTCAGCCTCACCTCTTCATTTGATCTGCAGCCCAGGTTCATCTCTACCACTCACCAAAATGGTCATTCACTTGACTAGGTCTTCACTAAGTTCTGATCTCTCTGTTGCTGAGTTCCTCTTCTCATGCCCTGTCACTTGGCTGTTCTATGCCTTCCAATCTATCAGCGTTGATGATTTCTTGTTTTCTTTCAGACATCTCCTCCCTGCCCTTTCTTCCATTGAAATGGCTGTTGGTTCTTTCCATGCTTCATTCTCCTCCATTCTTCATTCTCCTCCATGCTTTGTTCTATTGTCCCTCTTTCCTATCAAAGGGGCCACCCTGACAACCCCCAGCCTTGGCTTACCCCAAAAATCTGCTTCCTCTGCTCCTCCTCTCACATTGTGGAGCTGCATCCCTCAATGTAATCCCATGACCAGGCCATCTTCATACAGTAAAATTCATTCTCCCTCCTTCAGTTCTGCCATTTTCCCAGTTAAACAATTGTACTTCTCCATTTTAATTCAATCCACTGTGCAATCCTAGCTGCCTTTTTGCCACCTTTGACTCAAAGCTTAAACCTTCCATTCTTCCTGCCTCCACTTCTCTGTCCACACAACATCTTGCCAATTTCTTACATGGGAAAATTTGACAGACTATAATGTGACCTTCTCCTTCCCCTCCTACAACTCTCTCCTCCTCCTCATCACAAATGCTTACATTTCTCATCTCCTCTCTTATTCTAACCCCTCCACTTGCCTCAGCTACCTATCCCATCCATCTCTCATCCCACGACCATATTCTTCTCCTTAACTTCTCACTCTCCTCTGACTCTTTCCCCTCAAATACAAACAGGCTTTAGTCTTCTCAATTAATAAAAAATCACCTTTGACTCCACTTACCTCTTCAGCGACTTCCCCATCTTCCTTCTCCCTTTAACTCTAAACTCCTTGGTCACACTGTCTACAATTACTGTCTGTAACTCCTCTTCTCTAATTCCATCCTAAACCCTCCCCAATCTGGATTCTAACCTTCACAGTCCACTAAAACCACTCTCACCAAAGTCTCTAATGATCTCTTCCCAGCCAAAGCTCAGAACTAATACTCCATCCTCATCCTCCTTGACATGGTAACAGCCATCATGCTCTTCTTGAAATTGTCTCTTCTCTTGGCTTCCATGAGTCTGTGCTCTCCTGGTTCTCCTCCTACCCCTTTAATTACTCCTTCTGAGTGTCCTTTGGAAGATCTTCCTCTTTCCCCTTCAACTTTCAGTGGTGGTTCCACAGGGCTCTATCCTTGGTCCCCTTCTCTTCTCTTGATCTGGCACAAGGACCTTGTCTCTGGGTAAATCTCACCCACAAACAGAAATCCAACAACTATCTCTTTGGACTGAAATCTTGGCCGGTCTCTGACACCTCCTTGTGGATGTCTAGCAGTCAATTTAAGTTCAACATGGCTAAAAGATTGCTCAGCTCTTCATACCTTCCCTTCACCCCCAAGCTCTCCTCACTGTCTCAAGTACATGTCTCACTGTGGACAACATCAGCATCCTGTCTATCACTCAGGCACATTCCTTGGGTATGGTGAATCAGGGCAACTGCTCCGTGCCCCACACTCTGGGGGCCCCCGCGCTTCTATATATTCATGAGGAAGTGGGCAGGAAGGTGAGTTGAGAGGGGTGAGGAGATGAATGGGGAGGCGAACAGCTAGCAGCAGTCAGGTGGGGAGTGAGGAGGAGCCCCCCTACCAGAACCTCCTCCTCCCTCCAGCACCTCCTGCCTGCTGGTGGGCCCTGTCATAAACAGATAGCTAGGGGTTAATGTTTCTTTTACCTGTAAAAGGTTAACAAAGGGAACCAAACACCTGACAAGAGGACTAATCAGGAAACCGGATTTTTCAAAGCTTAAGGGAGGGAATTTGTGGGGGTTTCTTGGTCTTGGGTCTTTGTCTGTTCTGTGCTCTCTCAGCTATGATAGGATCTATTTCCAGTCCTTCTAATCTTCTGTTTCCCAATTGTAAGTATAAGGGTAGCAAAGGTAGCAAAAGTATAGTCTTTTAAATTGTTTTGCTGTATTTGCATCTGTGTATCTGGCTGGTGGAGTCTTTATGTGTATTTGGCTATAAGTACTTTAAATGGTATTGTTTTTGGATAAGGCTGTTTATCCCTTTTCTATTGTTTATTCATTTTCTATAAGTTGAAAACCCTGTATCTTACCATCTAGATTACAGAGAACTGTTATTCTATTCTTTCTTTCTTTTTTTTTATTAAAAGTTTGCTTTTTAAGACCTGTTGATTTTTTTTCTAGTTGACCCACCAGGAAATGGTGGGAGAAAGGAAAGATCGGGGGAGGGGGAAACTGCTCTCTGTGTTTAACTCTCCTAGTGTCCCAGGGTGGGAAGAAGCTAAGGGGGAAGAGAGATAGAATCTTTTCTGTTTCCTTGTCTTTGGGTTTGTCTCTTTGTGGAAGAGAGGAGACAGGCTTGTTGGTATTGTGATGTAAAGAGTTGCATCAGTAACTCTCAGGTTAGCCCAGAGAGGAAATTCTGGTGGGAGAGAGGTGAGGGGGGAATGGTTTATTTCCCTTTGTTGCAGACTCAGGACATCTGAGTCTTGGGGGTTCCCCAGGGAAGCTTTTGGGGAGACCAGAGTGAGCCAACACTGGAAATTGGCTGGTGACAGTGATATCAGATCTAAGCTGGTAATAAGTTTAGAGGGTTCATGCTAGCTTCTCAGGTTATGAACGCTAAGGTTCAAATCTGAGTAGGAGCTATGACAGGCCCCTCCAATCAGCACTTCCCCTCTCTTCCAGCGCCTACCGCTGGCTCGGATCAAATGTTGTGAGGCATCAGGAGGTTCTGGGAGAGTGAGGGAGGAGCGAGGGTGCAGCGTGCTCGGGAAGTCCGCAAGAAAGCTAAGAATTTATGGATTATAGATTACAGTGTGAGTGCAGATGCTCTTTTTTGGAGTTATACATTCTTTTGTAAAGGTTATTTTGTTTAATGAGTCACAAATCCATAAAATCAGCTCTATGGTATTTAGTGGAAGCCAGATAAAGCAAACAGAAAAGAAATATTGTAGTATTTTATAGCATTAGGAATAAACTATTTGGCTGTAAAAGAGACTGGTAAGGATTCAGTATAATGAACCAAAGAACATATCACTGGGTTTGTTTAATTAGTGTACTGAGTCTTGGCGGTACATCTCATCTTGATGGGCTCTCCCGCAGCATTTATGTCCATCTTTGCCATGACAATTATGCTTTTCACTCTCCTTTAGAACTTGTATGTGAACTTACTCATATATGGAGTGAAGCATAAGGGCTATGCACAATTGAAATCTGATTTAGACCTAAAATGCTCAAAAAGTGACATTTCAACCAATTTTTGGCCAATATTCAACTTTTTGCCAAAAACCTCTCTCTCTTTTTTTTTTTCCAATTTCATCGACATTTTTCATATTTTTTGACAGTTGAAAAGTTCGTAGCCATTTTGACTTTTAAAAAATTTCAAAAGTTTGAAAAAACAGTAGAAGATTTTGAAAGTTTCCAGTGAAACTTTTTACTGTGGTTCATGTGGGGAGGAGATAAGGGGTTTCTGACAAGTACTCAACCAGTTTTCCAGACTTAGTTTATGTATAAGTGATCTATAGGTCTGAGAGCTAGCCCTTTCAGCCTGTAAGAGTATGTGGGGAGTCTGGCTTATTTAAATATGCCAGTGAGGATTCACAGATTCATAGACTCTAGACTGGAAGGGAGTCTGAGAGGTCATCGAGTCCAGTCCCCTGCCCTCATGGCAGGACCAAATACTGTCTAGACCATCCCTGATAGACATTTATCTAACCTACTCTTAAATGTCTCCAGAGATGGAGATTCCACAACCTCTCTAGGCAATTTATTCCAGTGTTTAACCACCCTGGGATGGGCCATATGGGTACATCACAGTTCTGTGATGAGCCATTACTATCATACAACATTTAATCTATCATTACCCTATGACTCTACTGCTTTATAACTTTGATTTCACTTCAACTATGTGAAAATATTGAAGTAAAATAAATAAAATGTTAGGAAGGAAGAAAGCTTATGAGTTAAGGTGCTCTAGTGATTGGAGTGGAGGAATGGGGATCACGTATTTTTTCCTTTCCATTGTTAATTTGCTGTGAGATCTTGGAAGTCACTTAGGCCAACCTTTACAAAAGGATATGCATGAAATGAGTGACAAAAGGCCATGATTAGGGCAGGTCAGGTGTGTATTTGTTTCAAAGAAACTTTTATAGAATAAGTTTTTCATGTCCAGAATGAAATGTCTAGCTGGATGGACAGATTAATGGAGTCCTCCCTGCCTCCCCACTCCCTGATACATACACTTCAGTGGAACTATTCATGTGCTTAAAGCTATATAGGATCAGGTCCCAAGCACAGGATTTGGCCTTCTGAATGGAAAGTAGCTGGGGAAAGAATGCTCAAAAGGAGTTCGGCTCCTAACTTCCATTTGGGAGTTACAGGCTGAAATAACTCCTTTCGTGCTTCAGCCCTGGAGGTTTGCAACATTTGTTTAAATTTTATGATAGTGATTATATACAGGTCAAATGTCCACCACAGGTGAGACAGAAATGGGGTGGCCTAGTGGATAGCACTGGAATAGGACTTAAGTTCTACTTCTAGTTTTGCCTCTTGCTTGCTGGGTGATCTAGGCAAACAATTTCATCTTTCTGTTCCTGTTTCCTCGTCTGAATATAGGGATAATGTTACCAGTCTCCTATGTGAAGTACTTTGAGATCTGCTCATGATAATATCTAGCTATTGTTACAATATTTATTATTAAACATTTTCATCTAACTAAATATTTTCAGTAAATAGAAATAGAAGACATTTTGTAAATGTTTTGTATGGTGAATTTTTGCCATTTTCATCAGATAATTTATTATACAATATATTTTGTAGTAGTTCACCAGCTTTATAGCTAGCCATAGACATCATCTAGCAAATAATAGCAACACTTATTGAATAATTCATTTGCTAAATATTTTTGAGTATTATCCAGTGCTAACTGTAAACAGCTTTGAAAAAAATTGCAAGCAGAATAACATACATCGTACTAATCTCTATTAAATTATGATGCTATACATTTTCATTGTTTGCTGTCTCGTTTTATAAAAAAAAAGGTAGTTTTTGAAAGGACTCTATATAATGTCATCCTAAGAACTGCAGTAATGTGTTGGCAGGCTGGCAATCTTGCGAAAGTCTCTGTAATTCCCTTTACGTAAATGGGATTTCAATGAAATGGAATGAAAATCCAAGAAATAATGCAAACCGTATTTCTTCATAAACCAGAGGCCTAATCTCTTTAAAATAATGTTATGCTATAGAATACTTTCAAAAAAAGTCCATAGAGAATAACTTATGGAACATTTTTTATGAGATGTTGTGTTGGTCTTTATGAAACGCCCAAATGGAAAGTTCATAGCATAGATTTTAAGGCCAGAGGGGACAACCACATCATCCTGCATGGTGATGTCTACACTGCACACTAGGGCTGTGATTTCTCTGCTTGTGTGTACACACTTGTGCTAGCTCTCTTTAAGCTAGTGAGAACAGAAGCAGTATTGTAGCATGGGTAACAGCAGCGGAGCGGAGCTGAGCTGGGCCAAGTGCATGCCAACCAATTTGAGGAGGTCTTGTATTCAGCACGGCTCAGCCATGCCTCCATGCTAGCTCAATGAGAGCTAGTGCAAGTATGTGTTCACAAGCAAGGGAGTCACACCCTTGTCTCATAGTGTAGACATAGCCTATTAATTAAGTGACAAATACCTAGATGATCCTAAGAAGCGTCCTGAGCCATATGCCGCAGAGGAAACCAAAATAAAATAAAAGCCCATGGCCACTACCAGTCTGACCTGGGGGGATATCTCTTCCCATCCACTCCTTTCCCAGCATGAGGGCCAGTAGACTGCCAAAGTTTACTCTTCTCAGGCCTAACCTGGGATCTAAGGGTGGGTATACTAATTGCTAACACCTTACCCATGCTACCCTAAGCAGGAAGGGTGAGAGACATGGTTGTCCATAGCCTGAGGCTGGCACATCGATTGAACAAGACACAGAAAACATGCTGTGGCCTCATCCTAAGATGGCGGTAACTGGGCTGAATGAAGCTCACTAAAGTTTACAAGGAAATATTAGGTAATGGAAATATGCAGATAGGCCTTTTTTGTTTTATGCCTTTGCTCTGTGTGCTTCGTACCATCATTGTGATGCTGTTTTTGAGTCACTTTAATCAGCTAGTTAGTCCTAGGCTCTCAGAGGGCTGGTGGGTGCCAAATTCAGCTTGGCCTCTTTCCTTATTATGTTGGGAAACAGGAAGGCTACAGTCCAGAGACCCAGTCTAAGTGTGGTTAGTACACCCAAAGAGGGTAAAGGTAGCCAGAGTACCCCAGAGGACCTAAATTGCAGCTTGCCCAGGAACCACGACAATTTTATATTAGCATAATTATCCACATTTTTCTTTCACTGAAAACACATCTTCCTACTGACTTAAGTGAGCCAACAATCACACTTTATATCCTAGCCTTGCAGGAGGGTGTATCTGATGATCTGTCAGATCTGTTCCAGGACCTGATTTCAGTCCCAAGTTCCTTCTTTCCCCATTTTCAGCTTTGTGTTTTCTTTCATGCTACTCTATATGTTCAGAAGAATATCCTCCATGCTTCCCCACAATTCCTGTGTACCAATTGTCCTTCTTTTCTTTCAAATTCTTCTCTAAAGAAACCACTTCTTGAAGCTTTCCTACACTGACCTCAACTCTAAAAACATTTTCACACTGTGTAGGGCTGAAACTACATTTTTGCTTATTTCTGTGTTTGGACTGACACAGCAGTTGTTTCTTCTGTCTTGACATGTCAGAGGTCACTGTCCATTGACTCCTGTGGCTATGTTACTATGATGACACCTGTTTCATGCACCGTTATCTGCTACAGTTTGAGGCTGAGGCATACCTGCTGAACTGTTTTGTTGATCTATCTACAGAGGCAAAGTTACCAACTGTCTGAGTGAATGGACTCATTGGTGGCTGGTGGGACATCATTTATTCCCTTATGATGATCAATAGAGTTTCCCCTAAATTCCAGCTCCCTTTTCTCATACTCACAGATTACCTTGCTCTACAGATGACACGGTATGGGTGAACCGAGAGCTGAGATGGGTAGAGTACTGGTGGCAGAGATTTTTTTCTGAGCCTGACCGCTTGAGACAATGAGGTCTTCAGCAGCATTGTTTTTTGTGTTTTTTAATTGGGGGGTGGGAGGAGATGGGGGCTGCACATGGGTGAACTCTTTCACCAGCTATATTAGGTATAGACTTACTGTCAGTCTCAAGTACTCTTGCCATTGCAACTGTTTCTCTCGCACACGTTTTGTATGAGTCTTGAAAAGAAGATTCCCCATACCTTCTCCCACGGAGTGCTGTGAGGTTGTGATAGTATAAACGATCTCTATCTACATTCTTTTTGTCTCTGAGCTAGTTCCTCTGTAGACCCCAGCAACATTTGTAATAAGTGAAAAAGTTATAGGAGATGTAGAGGGTTATAGGAAATGTGAGTTGTAGTGGCTAATGTTTTGGGCAAGTAGCTGCATGTGTGCACACACAGATCAAATAGAGTTTTATTTTTCTTAATTTAGAAGAGTTGAGAAGAAGACAGAATCTTACTTTGACAGCTGGAAAAAAAATTCCATCGAAAGGATGAATATAGTATATTTGAATATATACATTCTGTACTAAACTAAGCATTCAAAATGGATGGCACATTTTAGCTCCATTTAAGGAAATAAAAATGTTGATTAATGAGTCCCCCTTAATATAATTCATACCATCATATGTTGATGTATTACCTAAAATAGAATTAAATAAAACTATATACTTTAGTGAATAGTGAAGGTATTTGCTTGAAGGCATCAAAAGAAATTGTGAGACACAAAGAAATACAAAAAATAAGCACATCTCCAAAGTAAGACTAATTGTTACCATTTTAAGAATTAGGTAAATTGGGGTGTGAGTCGTCGAAGCAGAAAGCGGGGGGCAGCTGTGGTCTAGCTTTGCTTCTTCTCCCCCACCCCTCTTCATCAACTCCCCTATCTGGAATCTTCTCTAAGCTCCTGTCTAGATCCCCTCTTTCCCTCACAGATCTCTCTCGGCTTCTTGGAGGCAGACAGAAGAGCAGAGGTCTCAAAGTTGCAGGCCATGAGCTCCTATCTTGAAAAACACACAGGACTATGCAGGTCAGTGTGACAGGGAGGCTGAATCGGCTGTACTGTGGAACATACAGTTGAGAGCTTAGGGGAAATGTGCTGATTCTGACCATTTCTTGGGCAGTCTCCCACCAGTAGAGCTCATATACAGCCCTGGCTAGAGTTTAAAGCTGACCTCCTGCCAAGGCATAAAGTCAGTGGAGTATGCTGATTTACAGCCACTGAGGATCTGGTCCCCAGTTTTAAAGGGCACCCAGCCTATAAAGTCACCATATAAATTCCTAGATAAAGATACTATATTAGTCCAGTAAGACTAAGTGGTCTATCTGGTGCTGACAACATAACTACCCCTGTCACTTATTATTCAATTGACAAGGGACTGTTATGGAGTGTTTTAGGGCCTGATTCATAGCCCCTTGAATTCAGTGGGAGACTTCCTGTTGACTTCAAGGGGCTATGGATTAGGTACTTACAGAGTTGTGCTGCTAAAACCCTACACATTAAGTTTAGGATAAACTCCATATGCTCAGTGGGAAAAAGAAAAAATCTACCCGTTTCTATGAATGCATGTGTTTATTTAAAAGTTATCTTAGGGATTGTAAGAATATTTAGAATTGCCCTATCACAAAAGGGTTTACTTACAAAGAAAAAGAAGCATAATTCAGCCACTTTTTTTTAATGAGTATTTGTTTCAAAACAGAAGAATAATAGCACATCTAATGACTCCTCTTCAACCTTGGTTCTGCAGAATTAAGGCACCTTGAAGAAATATTTTTTCTTTCCTCTCAAATAGTTGCATTCCAACATTTGACATTAAAATATTGCAAAAGGCAAATGACTTAAACATTTTATGAGTAGAAAACTAGAGTTATAAAAATGACATAATTTACAAACAAATCCACATTAGTACCAGACATTAGCAAAGCATGTTTTGATATAAAAGCTTTCATATCAAGCCCCAATTATTGTTATCCTTGTTTTCATGCAGAGGTAACATTTTATTTATCTCTTATGATTTAACAATTCAAGGGCTCATTCTTATTTAAAATGTTTTCCGTTTAGTATCTTAAGTTTTGTGTTTTCTATAGGAGTCCTATAATAGGAATTATTTTTATTAATAGATGAAAATGTAGCCAGCACTATCGTACGCCAAATAAATTTTAGTAAACTCATTTGTGATATTTTTTTAGAACATCCTTTAGCCGTATTACCAGGAAATGTTTCAATATGTAATGCAGAACTAAATGATACATTTAATATATGGTATAATTGTTAATTTAAAAAAGGTAATGTTGTTATGTCATAATGACATTAAAAACATGACAAAAGTTGACATCAAAATGCATGATGTTACTGAACCAAAAGTGCTAGGTTTATGGAGCTCTCCCTAGATTACCCAACATCAAGTCACCTAAACTATATATTTCTAGAAATGATCTAATTTCATGTATATTTCTCATTTATAAGAAATAATAAAATTTACATTCTGAAATGTTCCCTGCTCAGTTTGAGCCCAATCCTGTAAACACTTATTACCAGGCATAGGGTGAAATCTTGGCTCCACTCAAGTCAGTGGGAGTTTTGCTATTGACTTCCGTGCAGCCAGCATTTCACTTAAATAATGCTTACTACCAAGAGAGGTCTCACTTACTTTAATAGACTACTCACGCTAGTGGGCACTAAGCCCAGTAGTGAATGTTTACACAATCAGACCCTTTGTGTGGGCTCATGGTTCAGTTTATACTCGACTAGCAAATGGCACATTCCTTTTGATTTTATTTTAAAACAACTTCTTTTCCTCTCAAAGATCAGTCTTTTCATTTTTAGTTCTATGAACTCTATCTCACTGGAAATCTCTAAGGATGAACTAGCCTTGTCCTTCTCCGTGGTGTTCCTAGTGGCAAAACATAAAAGAAGAGTTATTTGCAAATATAATGGATAGTCAATAGGTCAGTAAAGTATCCAAAAAAATTAATTTGTCCTAAATCCTTCCTTGCTCCTGCAAATAGCCCAATGGAAGTCAACAGATCTGGCTTTGAACTTCATGGATTACCACTCATTTGATAATAGGCCGCACTAAAACCCTAGATCCAAATACCCCCACACTTTGAGAATACTTGGAATCTAGACCCCTCTCAATCCCATATCTAGTCTTAATGGGACAAATCCTGAGGCCGTTACACAGTTATTATTTATTCCTTATACCAGCAAAATTCTTAATGACTTCACCGTATCAGTGCTGCAGGCCAAATGCAACCCAACTGTCTTCCAGTGATGCCCATCTGCAACTCCAGTGGAAGCTAATGAGGTTACACAAACCCAGCTGAGATCATCATTTAGAGACAATGGGCTTCCACTAGTGTAACCAAGGGTATTTCTGGTTTATCTTTGCTGCGGCTGCCAACTCATGAGAAACAAAGTATCTAGCTTGACTTTCAGATCTCACATTGAGTTGCAGGCCTGGCAGTTAGCAAAGTAAAAAGCATCATTTCCTTGACAAGCAACCAGGATTGATACCAAATTTGTGAACACAATAGAGATGGAACCCCACAGTGCCATTTTTATAAAGCCTGTATTCAGAGTGGAAGTACTGCTTAATACCTTTTCAATATTCAGCTTTTGTTTCAATAAATGAAATGTGCAACCCAATTTATATAGAGCATATAGTCCCCATGAGTAGTTTTCAGGCATATTAGTGTTGTAAAAAAACATTAACATTACCAACTCTTGTAAAAGAACACAGTGAAAAATGACTACTGTTCTTTTTAGTGGAATGTATTTTAGTCTCAGGAAAGGATTATTGTCTTAAAAATATCTTTAGAAAAAGTATAATATGAAAATGCTTGCTTTCTTGTACCTTGTGCCTTTTTGGGTGGTTTTGGTCTCCTCACTGCTGTATCTACAAAATAGAAATATTGCAGTCAGGAGTAATTTACGAACAAGTATTTGAATTAGAGTTCATTCAACAGCTGATTTGAAACTCATAACTTAAAAAATGAAGTCAATACTGTTGTAAGTATTTAATAAGCTTGGGATTATTAATAACCTGCAACACAAAGGCTTGTACTAAGAAAAAATAATAAAACATTTTCATTTTGTTCATTCTACAAATCATAACAAAAATCATCCTTTAAAAATACAGAATTATCCTTAATGTTAGGATGGATTGTGCTTCTGACAAGCTATTTTTTCCTGGAAATGTTAGCAAATTTATAACTTACTGATCTCAGAAGATAAACATAAGACTTGTACTGTTTTTTATAGTTCTTGAAGGTGAACCAACTCTGAGATGCTAGTTGGAAATTCCAAATAACCATGTACAGTACAGTCAGTATTGTGATGTCGCAGCACCATTCTATATACAATTCAGATTCCCAGAATTCCCTTCTTTTGAGCTGAGAGGCTAACAGGAATGATGCAAGTAATATGTTGGAGAGGCACCCTTGATTAATAGACATGTAGGTTTTTTCCAAAATATCCATCTGATCTGTGACTCTACAGGTATTTGCTAAATGTTGTGACCCACATCTGTACATTAGTGCAAGAAAACATAAATATGAGAAAAATTCCAGAGGAAGAAAAACAGATCTTCTCTGACATCCTCACAGCAGATTTTGCCACTGATATTACATGCTTGGAATGCCTGTTAATGTCAACAGAGTTCTGAACATGTAAGGGAGACCAAAATAATAGAGTCAAAATCAATTGATTTGAGTGGAGAATTTTCCCCTTAGAATCCATAAGACAACTAAGGTGGTATTTACTAACACCTTGCACTTTACTTTGTTTACATCAACACTTTGATTTTGCAAGTCCTTTCACAATCAGGTTCCTCCCAGCTGAGATTGCTCAAAGTTACATCAGCTATTAGGCTCATAGCTACTGGGCATCTCTCTCACTCATGGAAGATCAGACTTCTCTGCCTTCCCTGTCGTGCTTATCACTGAAGTTATACACACAATGCTCCACATCTTCTTTTTTGTGTGTGATCAAATCCAGAGTTTATCGCACACCATTATGCAGTATATGTCCTGTAAGTATCTATACCAGAGGTGGCCAGACTTACTGACCCACCGAGCTGCATATGACAATCTTCAGATGGTCAAGAGCTGGGACATGCCTGCCGGGGCTCCAGGTGCGGTCAGGGCTGAGGGAAGGGAGGTCTTGGGACTCCAGCCCCACGGGAGGCACCTGCCGGGGCTTGGGGCTCCCGGCTGTGGTTTGGGGCTTCAACCCTGCTTCTGATGAAGCCCTAAGCCCCTTCTCCCTGCTGGGCAGAAGCTTTGAGCTCCTCCAGCCCCAAGTTTGGTAGGCAGAGAATGGGGGGACGAGTATGGGGAGCTTTGTGAGCCGCTCTTTAACTGTAAAAACATGCAACTTGCAAGCCATGGTTTAGCCACCCCTTATCTATACAGTTGTATCATGAGTCCTGTAAACACAAATACTGGGGCGCTTCATTTTGAACAATTACAATGTGACTATTTATGTAAATTTCTTTCACATTTGTAAAATTCATTAAGTTAACATAAGTTGAAAATACACTTGAAACAAATTAATTTCTTGGTACTTCAGATAACATGAGAAACTGCATTCACCAGAAGCTCTATTTGTTTCTATGTATCCTATATCTGGAATGTGAACAGTTAAGAAATAGATAAACTTTAGTGACCGATTTTGAATGATTAGAAATGCTATTTCAAAACGAACACACACAAATACCACAAGAAATCACTGCTTTATTTTAACTCACAGTGGGTCCTGTTAGATAAGCAACTTGCAAGTAACTGCAAGTTAAACTAGAACATCTAAATTCAGCCCAGGCATAAGCCAGGAATTAATTTGTCCCTAAGAATTTCATTGCATAGTCCAGTGATTCTCAATCTTTTTAATACTGGGATCCCACTGGATCTCAGATCCCACTGTAACCACAAGTGCTGGAACTAGGAGTGCTGCTGCATCACCTAGGTTGCAGTGGCTTCCCTCATATCCAGGGTTTACAGTTTAGTTCAACGGCTCTCAGCACCCCAACTATATACATTGTTCCAGAATCCCCAGCTGGAACCTCCTTCCCATTTAACAATATGAGAAGGGAAGAATGGTCACAACCCCCCGACACCTGTTTATGTTTCCCCCCGCCCCCTCAGGGACTGTGACCCCGCAGTCAAGAACCCCTAGCATAATGGATGAACATTGAAACAGGGAACAAACTAAAGTTACTGAGAACTTACATACTCTTCCTGTAGTGCTGCTCACAGAAAAGGCAGTAAGTTTATTGTGCTCATTTTTCAATATTCTTGCCTAGATTTTGCAGTAGACATTTTTTGCCTGCTACACATGACAATTAATTTATTTAGGATGAGCCTCAAAACAAACTTTGAAATGATTCTCTGCAATGTCAGCATACGATCAAGTTCTTTAAAAAAAAATTGACAAAACTCTGCCAGCTAAAACTGTAGTTTCAGAGCTAAACAACATATGTGCACAGACACTATAAAACCCCACCTGGGATGATCACTGCAGAGGAAGATGGTCTCAGTGCTATTGCATTATTAGACAAACTAACCTTCCAGATGGACTTCCTTGATTTCTCTCTCGATAATCTGTGGCTCTCCCTCAATTACTTTAGTAACCTTGGTGTACTCAGTTCCAGCTATGATAAGCATTAAAAACAAATGAGTTAAATCTGGGATAGCATTTTTCAATATGAAGGGTGCCTGGGCTGGACACATTTCATTCTGGGGGCATACTGGTGAGCAGGATGCCATGTTATAAGCATTGTACAATCCTGCCAATTTTCTCAGCCCTGATACTGGGGAGTCTCCTTCTTTAGGGCTGAACTGGGGCTTTGTTTCAGCAAAGACTGCCAAGTGCAGCAAGTTCTGCTGGATTATATATAATGTTATAACAGCCCATTGGAGAGTGTGCTGCTTTGCACAAAGGCAAGACATACATTTGTAACTGGACTCAGGTTTGTTCCAGTGCTTGGGGAATGCTCTGTTGTAAAACAGAAATGCTCTGATGCAGTTGGAAGAAGCAGGGAGCCATCACCACCATTATTACAGCAGCCACAATGCAGCATGTGTAGTTGCTCTTCTTGGCTAAAAGTACTGTACTGTGGTGTAAAAGACTGGATTAAAACAAGGAAAAGTGTAGAGAAGACTGAAGAAAAACAGATAATCTGCTCATCTGATCCGTTACATAAAGCAAGAGGCTTTTGTTAACCACCTTATGATAGCAAGGAGAAGGAAAGAATTCAAGAGACGATGTTGTGTTACCCAATTTATTACTAATACTCAATGTATCACCATTATATAAATCTCTAGAGTCATATATCTTTGTAGATTAATTGTATTTAATTGCAGATCTTGATAATTTAGGGCAATAGCTGGATACTGAAGAGATCCAAAGTGCCATGACAGTCTAATTCACAACTGTAGAGCTTTGCAGATTCTGCATTTTTGACTTCTGTGCCCCCACTGTAGATAATGGAATTTAGTCCAGTGCTTCAAATTTGTCTGCTATATCTTTTGTAATTTTTCAACTTCATTTTAAAATAGCTCTAACTAAATTTAGTGTAGATAAAAGGTACAAGATGGGTAGCCCTGGAAACTTTACTGCTAGTATGTGTACATTATATTCAGCAGTAATGTAAGCTTTCCCACACTGGACTAATCCCAGTGCCTTAAATCCTGATCTAGAGAAGTTTATGAGTAAAGATAATGCAGCAGTTCAGTCTCCATGACCAGTCCTTTGCTTGTCTGCTGAGACTACCAGTTAAGTTAAGGTGGACCAATGAGTGTTAACTGTGATGATTTTGCTTTGTAAAAGAGTTAAGGGCTATATCCTGCAACCTTTACTAAATCCTTCCTTACGCAAATCTCTAAGGCCCAGACTTCAAAGGTATTTAGGTGCCTAATTCCAATGGGAAGTTAGGTAACTAAATGCCTTTGAGAATCTGAGCCTAGTTGAATTTGTCTGCAGGATTAGGTCCAGGGTTGTTTGTGACCTACTTCACTGACTTCCAAACTTGTCTTTAATGAAAAGATGACAAGAAGAAATGGTTTCAATTCAGCTAAATCAGAGGTTTTACTATATGACTCAAGAAACAGACAAATAGCCTTTCATGTTTATTAGTCAGGTCAATACTAAATTTCCCCAGAATACTTGAATTCTTTTTCACAGTCACCTTTGCTATTACAGGTAGTCGTTCTAATCTATGCAATAAGCAGAAGACATTCCATATTTATAGATAAAGAATTAATTTCATATGCACAAATTTTTCTACTTTTTTTCTACATCCACTGGTTATTTATTGCTAAAACTGTTAGAACAGAGAGAGAGAGAGGGAGAGAGAAAGAATCATTACCAGGAATGGTGTACTTGAAGAGAAATAAGTTAATATTTTGACCCACATTACCTGTCAGTATTTAAAGAGAGATGCTAAACATGCCTTTGATTGTTAACTTGAGGGCAATGAATATTCATTTCTGGATAACAGAAAAGCATAATGGATTTGTCTTCTTGTAGCACTTTCCATTTCATTAGTGTTTCTCAGAGTTAACGATTTCCTGGAAAAAAGTTTGCAACTAATAGAATAAATCTTCATTGCTCCCCTAGGTTTGAATTAGGTAACATTTTAAAGACTAAAAAACAAACAAGCTTCTATTTGTTCATGATCAATGAGAATATGAAAATTGGCTGTTCAAAGTTTGCCATTTTATAGTTCAAGAGGCTTTTTTTTTTTTTTGGTAGATTTATATTTAAACTAGATCAGCTAGGTCAATCTTTAAAATGTTAAGAGATCAAATTGTCTTAGAGAGGTTTCAATTGCCAGAACCTGTTATGTAAAGGTTAGTTGTCATACACTCACTAACCTCCCTGCAGGAGTCTTTTGATTTCTTCATCTTCAAGTAAATGACCATCCCCTTCAATGAATTTGGTCACCTTGGTAACCTCTGAGAGGATACATGTTTATGGTATAAAGTTGATTTACATAAGACATTCAGAATTCTAAATTACATTATATTACATTAACGAACAAGCTGAGTAACTACAAAATCCATTTATTATAATAAGTTCCGTGCCAAACATCTGGTTATCATCATGACAGGAAAGCAATCATTTTGCTCAGTTCTCAGAATACAGTATACATGAGCAGTTTCACTTAAAATGAATTGCTAATGAAGTACATATTGAGACAGATACCAATGATGGGTCATTTGTAGTATGCCTTTCACACCTCCTTCTGGGACTTCTTTTCTTGTCTTGATGTGGAACTGGACGTTGAAAAATAAAGCTCTCTACTGCATTTCAAGCACATGTTTATATAGATCCAAACAAGCCTCCACTATGAGGTTCAGATTTCAAGGAACCGTACATCTCTATAATAAATCAAGTCAAATCCTCAGATCTGAGCACTCCTAAACTTTGCAGTGTTTAATTTCTAGCTCTGAACTTGTGGCTTAGGCCCACCTTATATATGTATATTTATTAAAATTATAAGGTGCATAATTTTCAGTAATTAAATACCTGGGCAGGTCTCATGGCACCTACATTTTTCTTTGAGAAGAAAAATACTAACCTTCTTCAAGCAATTTCTTCAAATTTTCCTCTGTATCTCCTCTACCACCTGCAGTAATTTGGGTATATTGAATTTCAGGACCTGAAACAAAGTTTAAAAGGGGCAGCATTGAAACACAGACCACACTATTGCATTTTATTGTATTTTCTCCTATGAAACATATAGTATGTTTCTGTCTTCAACAGAATCATCACGTTCAAAATTATAATTAAAGATGACCCCAGAATGCTATATAGATCTCTCCCCCAGCCCCTCACAAGGTACTTACTTAGATTCCTAAGAATCTAAGTACCATTTTCAAAATGGGAATTAGAATCCTAATTCACATAAGTGCTTTTGAAAATTTTACCCACCATGCCTATAATTTTTTTATTAATTAATGATTTATTATGTATTGATTTATTTTAAATGTTAGTAATGCATTAATTGTTAGTACTAAAATTTTAAATTTAATCTTGGAGATGTTGCCACCTTCCCAAATTTTTCTTTATTTGAAATACTGATAAAATTGTCCTTTCCATAGCAGCAATGTGAATTTTTTTTATCCGTTTTCCTCAGAAATCTTCTAATCTTGAAAATGGGCCTATTTTTTTAAAACTAAAAATTATACTAATACTACTAATGATTAATCATAAAAACCCACCATGGCATACATTCGTGAAATGTTTGCAGAAGGGACTTCTTTCTGAGATATAGAAACATGCTGACTTTTGATAGTTCTACTTTGTGTTTAAAATATTTCAGACACGTCTGTGCACATCTATGTATGACCCACAGCCAGGAACTGGCCTTCCCTGGGAGCAGTGAGAAAGGCTTAAGAATTTTGGATGGCATTCACCTTTCTGCAGAGTGCACTACAAGAGCCAGAGCAGGACTTCAGAAATGCACAGATTAGCTTGGTGCAGAAAGGTAAATTTCAGCCAATGGGAATAGAAAGGTGCTTCACATAGTTTATCTTGAATAATTCTCTCTTCTGTCACTTTTTTTTCAGTCACCTCGACAGGATGGCCATCTATTATTTTGGTGTATGTTTCAATAATAGGCTCTATAATGATATTTTTAAAATTAAAGATCTTAATAAAGTGGTCAGAAATATACTGGATATGTCGTTTTGATGATCCTGCTTTCACACTGGAAAGTAAATAAACTGGTAGATAGGGCACCAGACTGGGACTCAAGAGCTTTGACAATGACCCACTTTTTTATCTACAGCAAGTCACATTACCTCTCTGTGCCTATATTTCCTCTCTTCTACCCTTTATTTGTCTTTTCTATTTAGATAATAAACTCTTCAGGCAGAAACTGTTTCTCACTATGTGTTTGTACAGCATCTAGCACCATGGGATCATGATCTTGATTGGGACCCCTCAGTAAGAAGAATGGCTATATGGAGCTGGCCTCAGTGCTTGGATCTGGATCAGGACCTAAGCTTCCCTCAAGTCCAGGGATGGTCCTATCCAAAGTTTTGGTTGAGGATCATATTTGTTAAAAACACTTCAAGGACCTGAGGAAGTGGGAGGAAATGCCAGTGTCCACGTGGAAAGTGGAAGTGGATGAAAGTGATCTTGAAATGATAGAATTCATGATTCTAAAGAACGTTAGGAGGTAAAACAGCAGCATGAAGATAATGGATTTCAAGAAAACAGACTTTAGCAAAATGAAAGAGATGGTAGATAAGCTCCCATGGGAAGCCAGTGTAAGGAGAAAAACAGTTTGAGAGAGTTGGCTGTTTTTCAAAGAGACATTAGTAAGAACACAAGAGCAAACTATCTCACAGCACAGGAACGATAGGAAATATGGCAAGAGATGACCCTGGCTTAACCAGGAGATTTTCAATTACCTTAATTTTAAAAAAAGTCCTACAAAAAGTGGAAATTAGGTCTAATTACGAAGGATGACTATAAACAAACAACACAAACGTGTAAGGACAAAATTAGAAAGGTCAAGGCACAAAATGAGATTAAACTAGCTAGAGACATAAAGGGTAACAAGAAAACATTCTATAAACACATTAGAAGCAAGAGGAAGACCAAGGACAGGATAGGCCCATTACTCAATGATGGGAGTGCGAAACAATAACAGAAATGTGGAAATGGAAGAAGTGCTAAATGACTTTTTTTGTTTCAGTTTTCACCAAAAAGATTAGTGGCAATCAGATATCGAACACAGTGAAAATGAGGTAGGATCTGAGGGTAAAATAGGGAAAGAACAAGTTAAAAATTACTTAGACAAGCTAGATATCTTCAAGTCGGCATGGACTGATGAAATACACCCTACAGTATTCAAGGAACTGACTGAGGAGATATCTGAGCCATTAGCGATTAACTTCAAAAAATTATGGAAGACGGAGAGATTCCGGAGGACTGAAAGAGGGCGAATATAGTGCCAATCTATAAAAAAGGGGAATAAAGACAACTCAGGGAATTATAGACCAGTCAGCTTAACTTTAGTACCTGGAAAGATAATGGAGCAAATAATTAAGCAATCAATTTGAAAACATCTCTAGAAGATAATAAGGTGACAAGTACATGGATATGTCAAGAACAAGTTGTGTCAAACCAACCTAATAGCTTTCTTTGACAGAGTAATAAGCCTTGTGGATAGGGAAGATGTGGTATATCTTAACTTTAGTAAGGCTTTTGATACTGTCTCACATGACCTTCCCAAAAAAGAACTAGGGAAATACAGCCAAGATGGAGCTACTGTAAGGTGGGTGCATAACTGGTTGGAAAACCATTCCCAGAGAGTATTTATCAGTGGTTCATAGTCTCGATGGAAGGGCATATAGAGAGGGGTCCCGCAGGGATCAGTCCTGGTTCTGGTTATGTTAAATATCTTCATAAGTTATTAAGATAATTGCTTAGAGAGTATACTTATAAAGTTTGCAGATGATACCAAGCTGGGAGGGGTTGCAAGTGCTTTGGAGGATAAGATTAAAAAATCTGGGCGAACTGGAGAAATGGTCTGAAGTAAATAGGATGAAATTCAATAAAGACAAATGCACAGTACTCCACTTAGGAACGAATACATACAAAATGGGAAATGACTGCTTAGAAAAGAGTACTGCGGAAAGGGATTTCAGAATTGTGGTGGACTTCAGGATAAATATGAGTCAACAGTGTAATGCTGTTGCAAAAAAAACGAACATCATTCTGGGATGTATTAGCAAGAATGTTGTAAGAAAGACATGAGAAGTAATTCTTCTACTCTATTCCATGCTGATAAGACCTCAGCTAGAGTATGTAAAGAGTTTTGTGCACTATCGGGAAAGATGTGGACAAATTGGAGTAAGTCCAGAGAAGAGCAACAAAAATGATTAAAGGTCTAGAAAACATGACCTATGAGGAAAGATTAAAAAAATGGAGTTTGTTTGGCTGGAGAACAGATGAATGAGGGGTACATGATAACAGTTTTCAAGTACATAAAAGTTTGTTACAAGGAGGAGGGTGAAAAATTGTTCTTCTTAGCTTCTGACAATAGGAGAAGAAGCAATGGGCTTTAATTGCAGCAAGGGCAGTCAGGTTGAACATTAGGAAAAACTTCCTAACTGTCTGGGTAATTAAGCACTGGAAGAAATTGCTTAGGGAGATTGGGGAATCACCATCATTTGGAGGTTTTTAAGAACAAGTTAGATGAATAGCCATCAGGAACAGTCTAGTTATTACTTCTGCTTTGAGTACAGGGGACTGGACTAGGTGACCAATTGAGGTCCTTTCCAGTCCTATGCTTCTAAGATTCACGTCTATGTCAATACATGTTCACTTTCTATCACATGTCTATTTCTGCACTTTAGAAGGCAGGACAACAGCTACCAAACACAATTAAATTGAGACAGATGGCAACCCAGCATGTAAAGTGCTGGAATTATAACATTAGATACAGTGCTGAAGAGTTGAAGAGTTAGGAAAAATCTGTAACAAGTAGGAAAGAAATGCTACTATATTTCCTGAATGAAATAATAAAAGCAAATCCGATGGCTCATAAAAATCCACATGGCTCTTCACTGAAATAAAATCTGATTTGGAACTATAAATCTTCCATAAGTACTTTGGCTAATAAAGTCTAGCCACTGAAAGTTTATTCACCTCCATGAATCACTTTAGTTATTGTCTCGCCTTCTCTAAACAATTTTGATTCTGGTTCCCCTTCGATCACTGTCGTGCCTGGAAAAAAACATATATAATATGCAAAACAGCTAAGATAGAAAAGGCATTAACACTCTCCACATAAAAACCATAACATATAATATTCCATTCTGATTATTATTGTTATAATATTACATTTGTATAATGCCAGAGATTTATATGAGAAAATAAAGCTGAGTGTATCCATTCATGAGAACAACTGAATAATCTTGCATTTTCTCTCTCACACCAGTTGGAGTTATAATATCCCTCAGCCTGCTGAATATCAGGAATTTAAAGATTTGTTGACTAGTCTGTGTCCTGTCTATGGCAAAATCATCTCCTCAGGATCTGCCTTCCTGGGTATAAGTTGGGACACATCTCCTCTTTGACATTGTTCCCACTCCTTGGAACTCTACAGATGCTTCTCCACCAGGTCTCTGCATGGAACAAGCTCTGTGGAGATTTGGGAGGTGGACTCCTGACTCTCTTCATGGCACTGTCTCCTGCTAACCACTCAGATACCCATTTAGTTCCATTTCAATCAATCTTACCTCCTTGTAGGACCTCTCTACAGCTGCCACTGTGCAGCCAATGGTAGCAAATCTCAAGCAGAGCCATAGTGGAGGCCAATGGAGCAGCCTGTAGGGACTGGTGTGGTAGGAACACCTGTCAGTGCAGGTGACTATTGTTTTTGCAGCTCAAGGTGTGAGGTGCCCATAGATCCTCATCCCAATCAGTTAGTATTTTAAAGCCATTTTATACTGACGACAATAACTACACATTATTTAAAACAGCAAAGAACTAGGCCCCAAATTCTGATTAAGGGAGGCAGAGTTTGAGTGTCTGGCTCAGACTCATCTCCAGTTGTAAGGCAGCAGTTGAGTAATGCATGACTAAGTTTAAAACACAACATCAGTTCTTTACAGAGTATTAGAATATTCCCAAGAGAGAGATGTGGTTTTGCACCTCCCCTCACTCTGTTTTCAGTGCTAATAGCATGATATAGTCTGTAACCTTATTAGCGGACATTTATTGTACAATTCCTCTCGTTGTAACAGATATCAGAGGGGTAGCCATGTTAGTCTGTATTCACAAAAACAACAAGAAGTCCAGTGTCACCTTAACGACTAACAAGCTTATGCCCAAATAAATCTTTTAGTCTTTAAGGTGCCATCAGACTTCTTGTTGTTTTTATAATGGATAGTCACCATCTTTTTTTAAAAAGTTGACCTTCCATAGAGATTGACTCCATAAGAAGGTTTTTTTTTTTTAATTATTAATCAGGATTAACCTGACATTGTGTTTTCATACAGGTTGGTTTATTGTCAAGTGGTTAAAACAATAAAGTCCAGACTTGCTGGACCTCCTATATGTTGCAATAGGAGGCGATGCACAGGGTCCTAGATTAGCTTTTAGCTAGTTAAATAACTAGCTAAATGAACCTCAATCTAGAGCACACTGGTGCATCACAAAACATATAGCTCTGTTTATAAATCCTACCTTAAGTAACTTTTCGAATTGTTGCACCACCAACTACTTTCGTGATTTTTCTACCTGGTTTTTCTGACAAACATACATATATATTTTAGTGACTGCATCAATAACAGCTATGCTCAGTTGTTGCTGCTTTAAATTTAGAGGAATTTTTGCATTTTAATTGTGGGCATATTATACAAGTACATAGAAACACAATGTAATAGAATTTAATCACACAACTCAATACAATTATTCATAAAATGATGTTTTTAAAACCCTGCTCCTTTTAACCTTAATCTGCTTTGTTTTTTTGTCAGACTAGCGCAATCGAAATATGTGGCACATAGAGGGTTGCATAAAGCAGTACTTTTTTGCTTAATTCAGGATGGGTTGGCCACCCTACCCTCTGAAGAGACTTTGGAAGAGTATTTATTTTCACTAAGTCTTCCTCTGGCACTATGATCTGTCTATGACCTCCTGCCATAGCTAGAAAAAATAACATTTTGGCAACTTTAGGAGATTTTTTTAATGGCAGTTGCAGGCATTTGTGTCTTTTGGGGATTGCTGCAGCTGCTGCTGGCAAGCCATGAGAGCCAAAACTGGCATTACCAGGAATGAGACTCAATGGTGAGAATATAGGCGGAGTCAGAATACTGGCAAACTAAAAAGCATGCACTAGGGTATAGCCAGAGGTAGGATTACTGATTTGCCACCCAGTGATAGTTGGCTGGATGAAGTGACTAGTCAATGCTCACTATTTGTACTCTTATTTCATCTTGCTTTGGTGAATAGTTCTGACCTGTGCATCAGAAAGCACCAACTCACACCATTTCACATTGTCATTAACTGTGGAATAAGCAAGATCACGACCTTCATGTTGGGAAGAAACTCCCTCAACAACAACTTTACAAGCATTTATTTCATCTCGTCTTTGCTGGGTTTGACTTCCGCAAATTCCCTTCAGAACATTCCAGTGAGACATGGGGACTTCTAAGTGATGTGCTGAGTGCCTAAGGAAGCAGCAGAGCTGTGTTCTGCCTTATGTACCAAGTTCATGAGGCAGCATTTAAATGACTGATGATTTTTTATTCTTTCATAGTGTGACGAACTGGGGCTGTTTTTAATGTTTCCTCTGAATAGTGTGTGGGTGCCTCAGTTACAGCCGACTCTCTGTCGCCTGGCAACTAATGGCCTGAGCCCTTCCCACCCTGCAAAAGGATGCTAAAGGTGTGGAAGAACAAAGAGATCAGGTGACTTCCTGGCCCGGGAAAGAGACAAAGCCCAGAAAGGAGGGGCTGGAATGGGTTTGGCAGTTTTGGAAGTTGGCTGGGAAATGAGGGGAGCACCGATGGGGCTTGGGCCTCCCAACGGGGCTGAGGCCTCCCTGGGGCCCCAGACGGACCTAACTAAAGGAAGTTCTGTTGTCTGTACCGGCTAGACCTGTTTTGGACTGTGTTCCTGTCCTCTAAATAAACCTCTGTTTTACTGGCTGGCTAAGTGTCACATCTGACTGCGAAATGGGGGTGCAGGACCTGGTGGCTTCCCCAGGACCCCGCATGGGTGGACTCGCTGTGGGAAGCGCATGGAGGGACATATGTTGAATTTTCCTAGGAGAGACTCAGGAGGTGAAGCCATGTGAGCTTCTTGCCCTGAAGACAGTCTGCTCTGAGGGAGAGGAGGCTCCCCAAAGTCCTGACTGGCTTTGTGGCGAGCAGTTCCAGAGCATTGCCCGGGGACTCCATGGCACATAGAATTTATTCAGTAGGGATGAGAGTCATGAGACTTTCAAGAGTACTCAGTGTTGGCTTTATTCTGCTTCCAATGAACTCAATGAGAGTTTTACCTTGGAGTTCAGTAGCAGCAGAGTTAGGTCAATATTGAATGCTTTTGAAAATCCCTTCCAAGATTTCTATTCTACTTTCTTTGGTCCCAACATCCACAGGTGCTGACTTCCTCTCTACCTAGGGATACTTGACCGCCCCTCCACCCGGGCTCGCCCTTCCCCCAAGCCTCCACGCCCACCTTGTCTCTTCCCGCCCTTGCCCCACCTCTTTCTACCACTTCCCCAGAGTGCTCCCTGTCCCTGCTCCTCTCCCTCCCCCCAGATGTTCCATGGTGTGCAGGAGGCACTGGGAGGGAGGGGCCAAGTTGACCAGTGGGGCCACCGGCAGGCAGAAAGTGCTGGGGGGGAGAAGGGGAGCTTGGCTGTCGATGGGTGCTAATTACCATTTTTTGTTCAATGTCCCATTTTTAAAAATGTTAAACAAAACACTATCGAAAACATCATTTTTTTTTCATTTACTGAAAACCAAATAACGTTTTTGGTACTTAAAATAACCTAACAAATCTTTGAAACAAGGCACAATTTGTTTTTTTGTTTGTTTTTTAAATTAAAATGCAAGCCATTTCCCATGACAAAAATTACTGTAGAAAACTGGCCTTTTAAGAAAGATCTTTTTGTTCAGAAAAGTTTGGCCACTTCTAGTTGTTATCTCTGCTTTTCAAGCAACATGTGGAAACCTGGATTTGTTCTGTTCCAGAATTAATCCTATTACATCAATGTATTTCAAGCTGAAAAGGAGCCAGCTTTACCTTCTTTTCTGGTGGTGGGGTAGAGGCTGCCTTCAATCACTTTAATATTTGGCTTCACTTTAAATTTAGATGCTGAAAGCACAGAAAGTGGAACATGAAGCACAGTTACATAAAAACATCCAAACAAAGTTGTTCCTCTCTTATAATCCCTTTATAGGATGGCTTTTTCAGACTTGGTGTGGCTATAAGGAATCAGGTAAAATCAGTGTGAAGTACGGTATGCAAAAAAAGGACTTTTTTTGAGATCCAGAGTAAGAACCTATGGAATTCTAGTGATTAAGCTGTGACATTATACATGTTATGCACAGAAGGAAACTATTCAACAGAAAAATCAACTAAATATATTAATAGGTTTTATTGTTTGTATAGCACCAGTAATGTTCTAGACTTGGGGATTATACTGTTGGACTACACAAATATGCCATTTACCTTTGTTTGTATCTCCTGAAAATATCAGCTCCAAGGCAAAAGAAGAAAACAAAGGAAAGCAGAGACTCCTACAATTCTCTAACTTTTTTTTTAAATTTGAATTTTATATTTTTTTTCAGGAGACAGCACAGGTGATAGGGAGACAAAAAACAAACAGCATTGACTCATGTCATTCTGAGAATTGAGTCTCAACATCAGCTTATCAGTTCTGAATTCTCTAAAGCCCAATGCAGTGTTCTCCAGATCTAGCTAGAGTCTTAGGGTACATCTATACTACCTTCTGGATTGGCGGGTAGGAATTGATCTATCGGGGATCAATTTATCGCATCTCATCTAGCCACGATAAATTGATCCGCGAATTGACACCCATACTCCATCTCGTCAGGAGGAGTAAGCAGCGTCGGCAGGGGAACTGTGGCAGTCGACTCGCCGCCGTGAGGATGGTCAGGTAAGTCGAACTAAGATTCATGTAGTGTAGACCAACCCTTGGGCTCCAGTCCTGCAAAGACGTAGGCATGTGCCCAAGTCTATCACGCATAAGCCTTTGTGGCACCAGAGCCTTGGGCTATATCTACACTAGAGAGCTCACAGGTCAATGCTGTCTCCTGCCACTTCTTTGAAGCAATATTGCTCTGCACTGCCCCTAACACTGGGCTATAGCTGAAAGCTAAACGAGGGTATTTTTTCCCACCACTCTAGCCTGAAGAATTTAAACTGCTTCCTTCAGCAATGCTTCCCTGTCACAAATGTGAAATATGAAAATACTGCATTGGGTATCATGATAAAGGCAAATCTGTGTCTTTGTACTACCCTTCATCCATACGCCATGAGAATGGCCTAATTTCATAGCGATGACTTTCTTTTTAATTGAATGATGCTTTTCAAGCTGCAATGGCAACAGTTTTTAAAAGCAATATCACCAAATGTGTCTGGAAATATTCCAAATTAACTTACTGAAAAATGTCAGGGGGATCTCTTGGAAGTGGCTGCCATGAACAAACTATAAATAAAGAACAAATCCAGCAAACATATAAGGCCTTTTACAATAAAAACTCACTTTTTAATGCATTAAATACTATATGTACCAGATCCAAAGCCCACTGAGATCATGTGCAAGATCCACATTGAATATCCTTAGGCATTGGATCAGATCCTATGTCACAGTAGTATTGGAGACATGAGAGTGTGCAAAACTCTAGCCCCTGGCTGTATAGACCATGAGGGATGTTGGCAGAGGACACACAAGAGTGACAATTGCTACACCCTCTAAAAATTCTACAGCTTAGTGCACCATAATGGTCTGCCCATTTTTGCCCGCCTTGGTGGAAGGGCCAAATCTCTCAGCTCCCTTCTAGTGGTGCCTTGACTGTGCCTCCTTTTGCCTCCTAATTCATGCTGGGGCCGGTGTGTATGGTGGCAGAGGCAACGACAGTTCCTGTGGCACTCAAGGTTTCTCCCAGCAAGGCAAAGGCTGATTAAGATTTATTGGAGCCCTGGGCACAAAGAACATCTGGCCCCCCCCACACTCTGGGGGTCCCCGGGTGCCAGAACTGGGCAGGCCAGGTGTGCCATGGCCCCTCCATACTTTTAAAAATGAGAGAGGCATGCCTGCCCACTTTTTAATATGGGTGTAGTGGCTTTGAGCAGGCACAAGGTGGCGGTAGTTTTTGAGGGTGGCAGGGGGGCATTGCCCCTCACCAAACAGCAAGCCTTGGGCCATAGGTGACAGAAGGAGCGTTGCCACATGTGGTTGCTGCTTTGGGCACAAAGCCCAGCCAGCAGATGGGGAAACCTGTCACCAGGAACAGGAGGGACCCAGCAGGGGCAGCCTGGCAGGCCAGTAGCAATGGGAGCTGTACTAGAGGAGCCCTCCCTGCCTGGATCCTCACTGCCTGTGACCTTCCCAGGGCTCCCCACAGTGTTTTTCAGTCAGGGCAGGGCCTTCTCTCCCTGTAGAGTGTGACTGCAGGTCCCAGGGAGAGGGCAGGATGCTCAACCAGAGCCCCTGTCCCTGGGTTCCACCTGGAGAATGGGAACACAGGTCAGGGACTGCTCTTGGGCACCCTGGCGCCGTTCTAGGCAGGTGGAGGGTCTGGAACTCCCCATGGCAGCCCTGGCTCCCTGGGAGGCTCCTACCATGGCCCAGCTTTGGCTTCTGTCCTGGCCAGAGGGTGGGGCTCTGGGGGGAAGAGGAGAAGCAGGGGGCGGGGCCACAGGTCCAGTATTGGAGGAGACCCCTCCACTTCTACTCAGGTTCTGGAGCTCCTGTGAGGGCCCCCATTTTTGCAAGGGCTCCTGGGCATGAGCACATGGACCCAGGCATTAATCCTCTTTCGCAGAGAGGGGAATCCTCAAGGATTTAGAGCCATCTGGCTTTAAAACGGGTTTATGCTGCTGGAGGGGTGGAATATAACCACAGCAGGAATCTGAATCTGGTCCAGAGTGTGTCTGAGACTTCAGTGTGTTCAAATGTACTGTAACCAAAGATACTTGGCAGGATATTTTTTTAATCTGGTTTACGAGTTTCATTTGACAGTGAATATAATGGCTCATGTGATGACTCTATGGAAAGTGGATCCTTGTTCTAGGACAAACAGGGCTCTATCAGTCAGATTAAAGTGTTGTTCATTGAAGAAATGGTGGTGAAGGGAACTCTTCTGTTTGCATATACATGGCTAAAAGCATAAACAATCAAACCTTTATTTAAAAAAGTACCTTAATCTGAATGTATTTAATCATCTTATTAAGGATGGTGAGCAACCGATCATTTCCAACAGGTACATCTGCAAAAAGGAATGCAAATATTTTGGGAAAAGGAAACAGTTGTAAAGATCTTCTGTTGATCAGCTTCCAAGGGCTGCTGTGTTCTGAACTGAAGGCATTTCTTAAGGTTCATAATAAACATTCAGATTTGAATTTATAATTAAATGATACAATCTGAAATCTAGTAATGAATAAAAATATGTCAATTTAAATATACCTCTACCCTGATATAACACAAATTCGGATGTAACGTGGTAAAGTGGTGATCTGGGAGGAGGGAAGGCTGTGCACTCCAGCGGATCAAAGCAAGTTCTATATAACGTGGTGTATAACGCAGTAAGATTTTTTGGGTCCCGAGGACAGTGTTATATTGGGGTAAAGGTGTATGTCAATATTAAATATGTCAATTTAAATAACAGTAAAGGCATCTTGCTATTAGTAAGACTAGAAACCCTGTGAAGAGTATTCACGTACATCTGACATCTTTAACTGAAATTATTTCCTTCTGCCATTGTTCTTAGCAATCAGAAGGGATTGTGATTACCATGGATGTGGAATCCAAATATCTCTCCTATTGGGTACATAGCCTGTATCATCTTATATCCTGCTACAAGCCTAAGCAGTGTTTAATTTGTGCCAGGGCTTGCCAAAGGTGAGCCCCAGCACCGCTAGGCTTGGCAGTTCATAGCCCCAGCACCTCTGGACTTGCTGCATGAGTTATGAATGTAAAAAAACTTGCTTGAACCCCAGCACCTAATTGCCTGAGCCCTGGCACCTCTTTCATTACAAATTAAGCACTGAGCCTCAGGTATTCTCACACTTAAGAAACTACCACAGCACCAGGCAAGGGTTGTCCAAGAACCAATTCTTATTTGCTTTTCTGCATTGTGCAATTACAAAAGTAGTGATTTTTTGAAAAGACACAAAACATAGAGTACTGCTAACTCTTTCCATATGCTTAGAAGAGGTACATAGAGGTTTTCTATATATTTATTCCCTGCATTAAGCTAATACTCACCTACTGGATACAAGAGTTTATCTATAACATGAATAACACCATTAGTTGCCATGAGATCAGATTCTTTTGATTTCACTTCATTCACCAGAAGTGTGTCATTTACCTAACAAACAACAAAAAGAGAACTCAAGATACTGAACATGTATGTTTCCAAAAAAAGTTTAGTCTTACTATGGTGGTTTATTACTGTTCAAGTACACATCTTTCTGTAATATACACTGTTTAATATATGGACCTGATATGCCAATTCCATATTAGAGTGAGTATCATAATTTTTTTGTTAGTACTTACTGTTTTCAAGAACAGTTTGCTCCCTTGGATAGTTTTGAGAATGTTTGTCACACCAGGTTCAAAACCACTTCCAATATAAATTCCTTTTGTCAGGTGATACAGAAGAATAGTCCTGAGAGCGTTTTTGTCGCCTATAAAAATAGCCATTAAATGGTGCTACTTAGTTCATTTGTAAAGATACCAAGGATTCATGGAATGATGCTTGAATAAGATCACTGCTTAGACAGACACACGGCTTGGCATATCCAAAAGCACATACCATTCTTCCCCTAGGAAGAGGATGAGCGAGAGCATGAACCAGATGTGACCAAATGTTAGTCACATTGCTTAATGAGAAGGCACTAAGAAAATACACTGATGAGTGTGGTATTAGAACATATATAGAATAAAACAGAAAAGTGTTCAGCATTTTGCTCCTATTCACTTGCTTTGAAAAATCACAGCTATGATTTCTCCAGTCCTTAAATACCTGTCTGATCTCCTCTTACTTAAATCCCATAAAACAGCATTTACCAGACAACAGTGTAATGGTGTGCCAAGCCCACTATGGCTAGAATGAGATCATATTGAACACTCTGCAGTATATTAAACAAATTCAGAAAGCTAAGCCATTTAAAAAATCCAATGGGATCCAGGCTTTATTTGAATTCTCAGAGTAAAAATAATGGCAGAAGATAAGAGAAGTAAATGCTGGGTGAAAAGTTAAGTAGTGAATTAAAGAGAATGACAATGGACTTATATTGTTATATGCAGTATTGCTGTAGCAATGTTGATCCCAGGATATTAGAGAGAGGTAGTTGAGTTAATATCTTTTATTGGACCAACTTCTGTTGGCGCGAGAGACAAGCTTTTGAGCCTAGGCCTGGTCTACTGTAGGAAATTAGGTTGGTATAACGATATTACTCAGGAGTGTGAAAAATCCACACCCCTGAGCAGTGCAATTAAATCGACCTAAACCCTGGGAAAATTCTCCCTTCCACCTAGCTACTGCCTCCTGGGGAGCTGGAGTAACGAAACTGACAGGCGAGCTGCTCCCGTTAATAGGTAGCGTCTTCACTGAAGTGCTAAAGTGCACTGTTGCAGCATTTTAAATGTAGACAAGCCCTTACACAGATCTGGCAAATGTACTCAGAGTGTGGAAGCTAAACACAAGATGGAATGGATTGTTTATGTAAGGAGACTGTTATCCCCTTACTAACATTCAGTGCGGGTGTTTTGGTTGGCTAGCTCCCAGTACCGAAAGGGGAAGGGTAGATGGGAAATCAGGACCCTGAGACTGACAGTCCCCAGGGGCAATGGGGAGAGGCCAACGCTCCAAGTCAGCCTGACTGACAAGATGGACAGGCTAATCAAGGAGTCATGAGGCCAGGGGTGTCTCATCCTCCATCCTTCGTGTGAGCTGGAATTGCATAGGTCAGATAGAGTGAGGCCAAGCTAAGGAGAGAACAGGGGCCCAAGCTAAGCTGCTGGGAGCTGCAGCCCCAAAGCCAGAGCATATTCCAGAGAGCAGCCCCCTGCCCTGGGAGCAAAGTTGCAGCAACCAGAGCCAGGGGTGCCAGAAAAGTAGCCCAGGAAGCAGGTCAGAGCTGGGAGCAGAGTCACAGAAGCAGCCTGCAGAGCATACCTGTCCTGGAAGCAGAGCTGTAGCAATCAGAGACAGAGGTGCCAGAGAAGCAGCCCAGGGAGCTGGAGGCAGAGCAGAAGCAGCAGCCATGATGAGACAGAGTGGAGCAGTCTGGAGCTGGGTATGGGGAGCAGTTGGGGAGAGCGAGGGGGACCCTGGGCAGTGGGCCAAGCACAGGGAGATGTCTCAGCCAAGAGGCTCTGAAGGCCAGACTTGGAGGGGGATCGTAACCCCGATGGGGTGCGGGTAATGCTGGGGAGAAGGATCCTGTCACCTAGAACCTGAGAGCAGGTGGTCATGACCAGAGCAAGTGTCCAACCCACAGCATCCCTTCAGCACAGCCAGAGGCTGAGAAACAGGCCTGGGACCTACAAGGAACAGACTGTGAACTGCCCTGACGTTCCAGAGACACTGTTTGTGATGGTCCCTGCCACAGAGCAGGGTGATGTGTTTCCTTTAACCTTTCCAATTTTTGCTTATTCCTTTTTAAACTAATTGTTAATTAAATAAAATGTATTGCTTTAAATCATATGTAATGAGCAGTGGGTCAGGGAGGTGCCCAGTGCAGAGAGAGTACCCCGGAGTGGGGACACCCTAGCCCCTGTCCTGGGTGACCACAGCAGGGTTGGGGGTCAAGCCCCACAGGAATCCTGGGCCCAGCCTTGTTGGGGTTACGAGGACTCTTCCAGACAGGAGAGTGGAAGGGGAGTCCTCAAGGGCAGGGAGGCCTCTGGGTAAAGGAAGTGGGAGTGAGGACTCAGATCCTTTCACTAGCCCACTTCACTGGGCTAGTGCAGAAGCCAGGAAAGTTCCCCACAATAGTGGGACTATTCCCCCCCGCCCTTACCTTTGGCATAAGTAGTTAACACAGAAAAATGATAAAAGACAAAACCAGCATCTCACCTTTGGGGATAGGCGACGTGTAAGAGGGTGTCATAAGTAGATAGGTAAGGTAAGGGTTAATTTTCTTTTGCCTGTAAAGGGGAACCAAACACCTGACCAGAGGACCAATCAGAGAACTGGAGTGTTTAAAAGTCAGGGGCGGGAATTTGTATACTCAGGGTCTTTGTTGTTTCCTCGGCTATGGGTAAACAAGCTTTTCTTCTAACTCCATCTTATCTAAGATATTCTACTAAAAGTCTGTGAGTACAAAGGAAAGCAAAGTAATTCGGCTATGAGGAGCTTTGTGTTGTATTTACTGTGTGTGATTGCTGGTCTATTTAAATTGGCTATTTTTTAAATCAGACTGGGTTATTCATATTTTCTTAAGTAGGAGCCTGTATTAATGTTTATACAAGTTCTTATTTCTGTATTTTCTCTCTTTCTATATAAAGCTTTCTTTTTCAAAACTTGTGGAAGATTCTTTTTCTAGTAAGGCAAAGAAATTGCAATCTCTGTACCAGGTATCTGTCTCCCTTACGGGAAGACAGGAAGAGGGAAGGCAAAGCCAAGCTGTTGGTATTTTGCATCTCAATTGTCCTGAGGGAATAGAACGTTTATCTCTTGGGAAGCAGAGAAACAGGTTTCTTGGTACTCGCAGGCTAGACCAAGAGGCAAGCCTGGGAAGGAGGGGGGAAGGGATTATCTCTCCTGCTTTTAGACTCCAAGGGATTTGGAATCTGGGGGTCCCCCCCAGGGAAGGGTGGTGGACACCAGAGAGAGGAAAGTGGGGTCAGGCCCTATTAATTCCTGACCTGGTGGCAGCCTATCAGATCTAAGATGGAGATTAAGTTTAGAGGACTTTATGCTAGTACCTCATATCTGAACTCTAAGGTCCAGATTGAGGAATTATACTATGACAGAGGGGTATGTGGGGTCAACAGCCCTCTCCCACAGATTTCTATTTGGCCTGCAGGGAGCTGAAGGGGTGGGACAAGCTGCTTCTCATGATGGCAACTCTAGATTGCTGCTCTGTGCAGTGTGGCAGATGCCTGAGAGAGAGTCTGGAAATGGCGGTGGCCCACCCAGCCCCTTTGCTTCTCATCCATGCCCAGCTGCCAGGGATGGGGGGAGGTGGGGCTCTGGCTCGCTCTGCTGCTGTCCCCAGCAGCCAAGCAGGGGTGGAAAGCAGAGGGTGGAGTGTGGCAGGCCACCACCCCAGCCAGGCTCTCTCTCAGAGTCAGCAACCCAGAGAGGCCAGTTTCAGCCAGCGTGAGAGGAGGCTCCCTCCCACTCCCCACCTGGGCCCAGCTGCCAGCAGGGAGAATGGCCAAATGTATGGGGGAGGGGAGGCACAGCGGGAGAGAGCGCAGAGGCCCCAGGCTGGGCACAGGGCATGGAGGTCGCTGGGCAGAGGAGACACGTGAGGTGGTCACTGTCCTTCCCTTTAGATTGTGCTGCCCCAATATTGGGAGGCCTTCGAGGCAAATAATAATAAATCATGGTGTAGCTCTTAACTGAAGCAATTGGATGAGTAAGTGACAGAATGATTGGAGATGTAGGATGGGGTGTAATTGATTGACACAGCTTTACACTATTGCTCTGATCTTTACTCTTTTCACTCATTAAAGATCCTCTGGAACTTTCCATAGGAAATGAAGTATTAACCCTGGTATCACTGCTGAATTCCAGTATGTAAAGTGAGGGGACTGGATCTGTTTCTGGCCTTTGCCCAGGGAGTACAAAGTGGGCAAAGTCTTTATACCCTGCCACAATGCACCCGACTGCAGTGGTGTTTGAAGTGAGCAGTGTATATCCCTTGTCTATTTCAAAGGGAAGTTGTGTGGTTTGAAAAGCTACTTTAAATGCTACCAGAGCCTTGTTTGAAAGTTGTTATATAAATGCAAAGTATTGTGGTATAAGTAGCAAAAGTAGCAAGGATCCAGTGAAGATGTACTTTTCTAGTAGCAGGGTGAGGGCAGAGATGGCTGTGCTGGAGACAGGGGAAGAGAAAGGAAAGGAAAGGAAAAGAGGGATGCCATCTTATAAACTCTTAACCCGTTGCCTGGGGGTACACAGAGTTCCTTGCAGAGAGGGGGTGTTAGGTGGATTCTAGGAGTATGAAGCATGCAGATCGCATGCACATTAAACACTTAGGGTGAAATCCTGCCCCACTAAAGTCATTGGGATCTTTGCCATAGACTTCAATGGGATTTCACCCCTAGTTAATTTCTAATATTCTTGTGCTACTTACTTCTCAGTATTTCCTTTTCCTCATCCGTCAAGCCTTTAAAGGCCTCATTAGTTGGGACAAACAAAGTCCATTCTCCAGGTTGTGATAGAACATCATCTAAATCGGCATCTTTCACCAGATTAAGGAATATGCTAATCAGAAAAAAGAGCACACATTAAGTTATGGTCCAGTTTCCAAAGGCTTGTTTACACAAGGAATTTTGAAGGCAACATCAGCACACAAAAGTTTGCTTAATTAGTTCCTGTCACTTCTAAGCATCTGTGTAGTATCTTACTCTGCAATTATTCCCAATGATTTCAAGGACGAGGGAGAGTGGAAGAGGTGGTGAGTCACAGAATGTGTCAAGAGCAATGGCTAGACTGAAGAGGAGGGGAGTAGAGAAAGAGGAGGATGCTGGTGACCTTGATACAAGCAATGTTCATGGAGTGGAGCAGTCAGAAATGAGATTGCACAGAATCCAGCGGAGAAGTAGAAGTTGCCCTGGTGCTGAGGGACTTACCAGCAGGGAATGAGGTCTGGTTCTGGACCATATTGCCACTGGAATGGCATGAAAGAGCTAGACTGCTGCCCAGAATGGGAGCCTATAGCTTCACTGTACCATTCTGGTATTATAAAATATACCTGCATGGAAAATGGAGAAAGAAATCCATTTCCCCCCCTACCATTTTTTATCAAAATTTAATTTTTCAGAGCAGCTCTACTCTATATTGATTAAGGGCTGCTCTAGACTACAAAGTTAGATCAGTTTAACTACATAGCTCAGGGCTGTGAAAAATGTCATGTGCTGAAAGATGTAATTAAGCTGACCTAAGCCCTGGTATAGAAACCACTAGGTCAATGGAAGAATTCTTTCATTGACCTAACTACCACCTCTCACAGAGGTGGATTGACTACAGTGACCCAAGAATGTGCTGTGCCACTATAGCATTTCTTGTGTAGACATAACCACAGTCTATAGAGAGATTTTTATGCTGTGAAAACCTTTTGCTTACCTAAAGCGTTTATCATTCTTCAACACTTCACGCAGTGACTTTTCGGCTGGTTTGATGATCTGTCTGAAAATGTGAATAACACCATTCCTTCCCTCTTTGCTTCCTCTTACCATGCATGAATTTTCAATACATACAGCCTGATATAAAAGAAAAAACAAGACAAACCACCCGACATTAAAGTCACAGCATCGATGCCACAGCCATGGCAACTTTAGTGAAGCATATTTTTTGTAATCAGCCTGAAACATGAACTCCTCTGTAGCCTCTACAATTTAAAAATAGAATTTCTCCAACTTCTCATTGGCTAGTCATTCGTTCCTCCTTTTTAAAATAAAATGTGCAAAAGGAAGCAAACGATGTGGTAAACGAATATGTAAATAGTTTGAAACTTGATTACTTGTGTCATTTGAGAAAACTGTTAGCTGTTCAGAAACTAGAAATTTTTATTATTAATCTCAAGCTAAATTGTGAAACCATCTTCTAGTTTTCCACTCATTCATCTATTTCAGCCAAAGTTTAATTTAATTTAATTGCATAATATGTCAAAATCTACTGTACAGTGGTGTGGTAACTGTTGATAATTTTGACTTTCAGTGGTGAGTTCTCTTATAACACCAATAGTATTGTCTTCTCGAGTGAGCTCCATCCTTCACCAGCTTCAGGTTTTGGATAGATTTTATTAGTCACTGTCCCAGGATTTGGAAATCCTCATTCACTTACTGTGCGGTATACAAAGATTCTGAGTCGTTTTCCTCCCAAGGTCTCCACCTTCTGTCCATTATAGAGTTCGTTGAGGCCAATTTTCACTTTCAAAATGTGGTTTTGCATGATCAGTTTAAGAAGGCGTAGGTCCATCCTCAAAGTGTCATCTACCAAATCATTTAGACAATAATGTATAAATGATTCCTTCATTCAGGTAAGGTTCACTGCACACACTATGTTTGAGTATCATGAAAATACTTGTTCTTTTTGCATTGTTTACATTTTAGATCAATCATTTTAGACTTAATAAAATTGGAAAACTATTCACTATTCAGAATTAAATTAACTCCTTTTTATGATTATAAATGATCTGTAAACAGACTTCTAATTCTTTAGTAGATATTTGGGAGATTATTTATGTATGGGCATGTTTTAACATCTAGATTACTTGTAAAATATTTGTTGTAATTATTGCTTTGAGTATTCACCATTTGTAATCCATTCTGTGTTGTGACATCTAAGTCATATGGAACTGTTTCTTACCGCTGATTGGATAACTACCAAATCCACAAAGAGCTTTCAGAAGGGCCATGTGGCCACTCCTAGTGCAAATACTAAATCAAATTTTTACTGGCACATACATATGTGACACCTTCTCTTTGCTCAAACATCCTGGTAAATAAAAATGTGCTTGTGTGAAACTACTTGAACAGTAAATAAAGGGGGTTCTGATGACAACTCAAGTGAATTTAAGAAGATTTATTTTAATATATAATTGCATTATTCACCCAGCTCTCCTGCTAACCATTAAGGTACATTTTGCATCTTATTTTAACTCTACTTTTCCCATCAAATAAAGAGGTTCTCAATATACTGAATAAAATAAATTGTGTAGGCTTAAGTAAGACTCAAGTAGCACATAGGTCTTCTGCAGTCTCTCTGCATAGTGGTAAATTTTACCCACTGTGTATATTGAAAAGGACAAAGAATCTCTTATTCTCAGTTGTGCCAATTCTTTGCAGTCTCAGAACATAGACTGGGGAAAAAGTTTGTTTCAGAAAACCATGATGGCAGAAAAGATGCTTTTGACACTACTTAAGAGAGGATATTCCCCTCCACGGCTACCTACCAGAGAAAGCACCATTCAGAGGAGCCAGCAGAGTGTATTGTCCCTCTGGCCTTAGAGAAGAAGTCAATCCTAGCTGTGCCAAAAGGTCTGTGAAGGTGGTCTGCTGGTCACCTGCAAGCTCAATAACTTGCTTGGCTGCAATTGATAAAGGAAAAGATAATTAATTTTAGCCTGTTAATTAGTTTTCTTGTTTCAGCCACCTCCCTCCCTACAAATTACAATTCAGTACAAGAGGGTTTAGAGGGATTGGATAAGGTACAGAGAAGGTGTGCACACAGGTCCTCTTAATAAACAAGCTTGTATAGATTTCTCAGGTGGAGAACGTCTTATAGTCAACAGTCCTTATCTCTGTGATACAGACATGAAACTATGTCAGTCACTCACCAGAGTTAGGAATCAGCACATGGTCAATGAGGTGGATAACACCGTTGCTTGTTACAATGTCTTTGCGGTTTGTCATCTCGACTCCATTTACAGTCAGGCTTTCACCATCACAACCTACTTCAATTGTACTCCCTTCCAAGGTCTCATAGACTGCTCCACCCATAATGGCTTCAGAGCATTGAAGAGTGTTTAAAATATGGAACTTCATGAGAGCTATGGAGAGAAGAAGAGACAGGTCCATGTATAGGCACTTGATTGTAAAAGGATTGCTTAAAACAATTTAATGCATTGACTGAATTAGTGTTGTTACAATATAACTTTGAATAACTACCTTTATTTCCCATATTTCTCACGCCAAGTTTGAAAAATACAAAATATAATATTCTCTTAATGGCTGTACAGATAACTCTTTTTTCTGGTCACTGAAAATCGGGTTATTTGTACAAGAACTCATAAAGTGCAGACTGCTTTAGCACATTATGGTTAAGAAATTTTTGTAGTGATTACCATGATATCATTAAACACATCCTAGTCTGTTAATTAGATCTCCAGAGGATATAGTTTAATGTTCGTGGGTAAAATTAGGTTGCCGGTGGAACTCAACATATTCTGTATTGGGTGTTCAGAACCAAGCCTCAGCTTTTATTATTACTGTTCATTATTTGTTTCTAGTCGCTCCCACAGGGTTTGTTTGTTTTTGTTTTGTTTTGTTTTTTTTATAATGGGAAAAAGGGCACCTCCACGAAATATCCTCCTGCTAGTGATCCAGTGAGAGGATTTTCTAGCTAGTGGCCTTACCCCTTCAGATACACCAGTGTCATTAGTTGTCAATCACTAAACATCTGCAACCAGTCTGTGGAGAGGCTGGTAGTAGACCAGATGTTTACTCTTCTCTGTAAAATGAGGGGAGTGTGAAATGTGGTTACTTGCTGGCAGTGGGGAGAGTCTGTTAGACATGTGGAGCTGAGGATAACCTGAGTGGTCTAAATTTTGTGGAGGAATTTAAAGAAGGTGTTACAGAACTGTCTGTTGCTTTCAGTTCTTTACTTTTTGCAGATACTGAAAACACTGTGGGCCATATTCTGTCCATGGGCAACCCTGCTGCCTTCATTGTACGATAAAGGATAGAATTGAGCTCACAGGTGTGTAGCCCCAGCAGAGCTTTTTGTTGTCAAATATACAAGAGGGAGTGCTGGTACATTTGACTACATTGGAGAACTGAGATTCAGAGTCCAGTCTTCTGGATGTGGTACCCAGAAGACAAGATGAAATTCTTGTAGGTGAACTCAAAAGTAATTTTTTAAAAAAAAATCACATTTTACTTTTTTAGGATGCATAAAGAAGTTCTATGAAATTTCAAAAAATTTTCTTTTCTTGGTTATTTTTTTATATTCTGAGTATCAGCCCAGATTCTCTCCCACCAGCGTTTGCCACTTTATGCCACTCAGATGATGGCAGGTTGCTTGATCTGGCCCTAATGAGAATTCTCCTGGAGTAGGGGAGGTTGCAGATTGTGTAACATGACACAGAGTATTCCCAATGCCTCACCCCAAGCAGAGTGCACAAACTCTGTTGGGGTCATAACAAGGGTCAGCTGAAGCTCTGCCAATTCATAACTGGCATTTGTTTCCTTAGGGACCATAACTAGCTAGCACAAGATAGAGCAATCCTTAGGCTACTATAATTTATGTGGGTCCAGGACCAGAACAAATCTGCCCTGATCCACTCAGTATGCAGCCACAGTCAAAAAAGTGAAGAGAATGTTTGGAATCATTAAGAAAGGGATAGATAATAAGACAAAAAATATATTGCTGCTATAAAAATCCATGCTACACCCACATCTTGAATGCTGCGTGCAGATGTGGTCACCCCATCTCAGAAAAGTTATATTAGAATTGGAAAAGGTTCAGAAAAGGGCAACAAAAATGATTAGGGGTATGGAACGGTTTCCACAGGAGGAGAGATTAATAAGGCTGGGACGTTTCAGCTTGGAGAAGAGATGACTAAGGGGGGATATGATAGAGGTCTATATAATCATGACTGGTGTGGAGAAAGTGAATAAGGGAGTGTTATTTACTCCTTCTCATAACACAAGAACTAAGGGCCACCAAATGAAATTAATAAGCAGCAGGTTTAAAACAAACAAAAGAAAATATTTCTTCGCACAACGCACAGTCAGTCTGTGGAACTCTTTGCCAGAGGATGTTGTGAAGTCCAAGACTATAAGAAGGTTCAAAAAAGAACTAGATAAATACATGGAGGATAGGTCCATCCGTGGCTATTAGCCAGGATGGGCAGGGATGATGTCCCTAGCCTCTGTTTGCCAGATGCTGGGAATGGGTAACAAGAGATGGATCATTTGATGACTACCTGTTCTGTTCTTCCCCTCTGGGGCACCTGGAATTGTCCAGTATCAGAAGATAGGATACTGGGCTAGATGGGCCTTTGGTATGACCCCGTATGGCCATTCTCATGTTCTTATGTTCTAAGAATCAGGTGACTGTTACAGTCCCCAGACTGCATCCCTCATGCTCATCAGGTCCTGAGTTCTTTCTTTTTTGCTGGAGGACTTCTTGGAGAATTGGATAAATAAACAAGCTTACTGCTTTAATATCTTACTCCTGACAGTTGGCAGAAAACCTGTGTTTTTGAAAGATTGTGCTCACGCACACACACACGCACATGCACGCATACGTGCACACGCATGCACGCGCACACACACACACACACACACTTCAATAAATTGTTAGGAAACATCTCATAGATTCCACTCCTTCAAGGAATGCTCCAGAAGAAAAGAAGAAATCAAAACTTCCCTCCCCCCACTTTTTATTTTTTTTTTTTAGTTTGGGAAGAAAACTTTGAACCATCTTTAATCTTTGTAAAGGAGAACTTACCAAAAGGCATAAAAGTGTCCTTCACAGTTCACCTTTAAAATGCCTTAAATATGCAGCATAGTGCACGCAGAAACTGCAGTCTCAGTCTTTACAACATAGTTTCCATACATTTCTTTCAGACATCCTGCTCATAATGCTCATTCTGAATCCCTTGGTGCTTTTTTTTTTTTTTTTGGTAGTTTAAAGCACGACAGAAACTCTGATTCCTACAGTACAGTATGTAGCAATTGCCCTTCCTTAATGAGAAGGACAGATGTTAGCTGTAACTTACAACTATAATGATTCTAATGGGACTTCCTTTTCCTTCCTGTGGAAAGGAAATTTTATGAGCTATGCATGCATTTAACCAATGTTGATTGCATTAGATGCATAGTCTTTCATTTGACAGCTTGGTTGTTAAAGGATTCTTATCCTGAAGTATCAGACCACTGCAGATAAATGTGCTGGAAAGTGATATAACAGCCATCCAATCTGCTTAAGGACTGGGGTTCAGTGACTGGTAACATCTTTTTAAAGGATTAAAATTAGATTGTCTTGAAACCATAGTTGCACAGACAAACTGAAGACAATCTTCCTTCTTGACCTTCACTTACGCACCACAGACATAGGAAGGACAAGAAAACTGGCATCTGTCCCATTATTTAAAATACACTGTAAAGCCATCATTAAATGATTCTTCTTCATTAATAAATGGTGAGTCAGATACAACTCCATTAATAGATGGTGGCTCAATGGTTTGAGCATTAGCCTGCTAAACCCTGGGTTGTTCAGTTCTCAAGTAGGCCACTTATGGATCTGGGGCAAAATCAGTACATGGTCCTGCTAATGAAGGCAGAAGGCTGGACTTGATGACCTTTTCGGGGTCCCTTCCAGTTCTATGAGACAGGTAATATCTCCATATATTATCCTCCACTGGTGTAAGTCAATTTAGCTACACCACTTTACACCACCTGTAGATCTGGCCAGTACATTCTGCTATATTTTCCAATTGATGCCTGTCAGTAAAGGGCCTGTAGGCATAGCTTCCACAAACTTCAATGGCAATTCTGCCTGCATGAGAATAAGAATACCCAGTTTAAAGCATGTAGGGCAAACATTTAAAAGCACCACTGTGACTCAGCTAGGTCTCCATGAAAGTCCATGGGAAGCACGTTTCTAGAGTCACTTAGGTGCATTGGAAAATTTTACCCATAAACAACATGTTGGATCCCTGTGGGATTGGGAACCAATGTACATTTTTTGTGTAATTAAAATCAAATTGTCTTGAGTACCCTTCTCAAATGAACTGAAGGTTATTTTATTGGTAATTATTACTATTTTTTAACACAGCACATAGATGTGCATAGCATTTCACAGACAAAATTGTGTGTGCTTTTTATTTCTTTGTGTTACAGTAGCACCCAGCCAGCTGAATTAGGATTGCAGTCTCACTGTGGCTGTAGAAAAATAAGACAATCCCTTGAAAATTTTACACAGTAGAATCTGGCCTATAGAATACATATACCCTGAAAGAGCTATAGCCGAGATGCGTTTGAGGCAAAAGCCCAGATCCAGATGCCCCGGAATATAAAGCTGATGTCCATTTCCATTAAATAAATCCAAGCAGTATAAGTTTCTGACCACTCTTTTGAGAGATGGATATAGTTTTATAATCCCTTTATTGTTAATTCCTGATTTGATTATGTTTGATATATTTTCATGTATTCCCATATACAAAATCACTGATGTACCTTCAGAGGCCACCTTATCACCCATGATCCTTTCCAAGACTCCTCGTGGAAGTTTCTCAAAAGCTTCATTAGTAGGAGCAAAGAGTGTGTAATGACCAGGCTTTCCAAGTGTGTCCAATACACCAGATGTAATGGCAGCAGCCTAGAAAAGAAATTTATTACTTACTGAGAGCGTTGTTCAAATACATTAAACTTATGGGTGCAGAAAAACAAACCCCTTAATTTTGAAACCTCAGAGGGTCAAATCCTGCACTCAAATGCTCACATTCATCACTCATTGAGAACAATGGAAGTTGTATATGAATCTGTAGGTAGAATTTGGCACATAGTTTCTGTGCAATTGATACTATATTATGATTTAGCACTTTAGGATTTGTATCCAGATATCTTAGTGGTATGTTGAAATGAATTATAATATTCTTCATTGAAAAGACTGTTTACATAAGTAAAATTACAGAAACAAAATGTAGAAAACTAAATGTTCTAAGGAAACATTTTGACTCAGTCTTCTGAGTTTCTTTGATATTTTAGCAGATATTAAGAAAGAGCCCAATTCTGATACAATTTATAATGATTCAAATGTAGCATAACTCTGTTGATTTCAGTTGAGATAGTTTGGATTTACTCCAGTCCAAGTCAGAATGTAGTTCATTAGATTCATCCACCACATGCAAATACTGAACAGTAAATTTAAATAAATCTGAGTAAGTGAAATTCTATACACAAACCTTTAGGTTAAATGAATACAAAGAATCCTGAAAAAGTTTGTTGCAATGAAGAACATATGCACATAGGTTTTGCCATAGCAGATGAAACCAGCAGTCTATCTAATCCACTGTTTTACCTTTGGAATAGAAGCCAAGACCTGATACTTCTGAAGAAGATGAAAAATCTTTTATAATACAGCTAGTCAATTATGTGATGTTGTATAGTACGTTGTTTCCTGACCCCTTCTAAGGCATAAGAATGCATTTAGCCATAATGTTTACATGGTTTAATTCCTTCAGTTTTGTTCAGATTGGCTAATGGACGTTAATGATGACAGTTATCACAGTAGATATGAACTAAGACTGAAATATCTAACCTCATTAGGGGTTCACCTTTACTTCCTGGAAACTAGGTACGTGGGAATCAGTCTGAATGAAATATGAACTAACTCAATCGCTGTCCTAAAAGCGTAATCAAGCCAACCCTTTTCTGATTAAAGAAAAAAGTTTTCTTAATTTGCTTATTTTAAGTTCTTCCCCTGCCCATATGCTTGTCCATGCTCAGATAAATAGGTATACTGAAAAAAATATATTGAGAGGCTGTTTTATAGGTAGCTTTGGTCCCGTTGATACCAGAAAGAATTAGGAGTCTTTCAAGAAAGCCTAAGATTTTCACTCCATTTGTTCAGATACGAAGGTTTGGCTACATCCAGACGAGTGTAGATAAACACCAGGGTGAAATCCTTGCTGTATTGAAGTTGATAGGGGATGTGCCATTAGCCTTCAGTGAGTTCGAGATTTACTTCAGAACTTTTGGAGGCATAGCTGAATTGAGCTGCTAACATTTTTAGTGTTTGATTTGCCCTGTTGGAAACCTGCTCTAAGTTGGAACTCATCAGACTAATGGGATTATCATGTTTTGAGTTCATAGAATCATAGAAGATTAGGGTTGGAAGAGACCTCAAAGGGTCATCTAGTCTAACCCCCTACTCAAAGCAGGACCAACCCTAACTAAATCATCTCAGCCAGGGTTTTGTCAAGTCAGGCCTTAAAAGCTCCAAGGATGGAGATTCCACCACCTCCCTAGGTAACCCATTCCAGTGCTCTACCACCCTCCTGGTTAATTATTTTTTCCCCAATATCCAAGCTAGACTCCTTCCCCCAACTGCAACTTGAGACCATTGCTCTTTGTTCTGTCATCAGCCACCACTGAGAACAGCCTGGCTCCATCCACTTTGGAACCCCCCTTTCAGGTAGTTGAAAACAGCTATCAAATCCCCCCCCCACTCTTCTCTTCTGCAGACTAAATAAGCCCATTCCTAGAGAACCTACTAATTCCAGTGTCACAACATAAAACATTGAAATAAGTTATCTGGATTAATATAGTTATTTACAGAACAGCGTAAGTGTACTTGAAATACGTTGATGAACAGATGGGAACATCTCTAAGCCAATTTAGTAAAAAAAAACCTCTTTAATATTAAGATGTCTCCCCTTTGTCATTTGAGCATAATCGCACAATTATATTTTGACATCGTATATGACTCCACCGACCGGGAAATAAGAAAAGCAGCCCTATTCAATGGTTGACTTCACACACCTTCCATAGTTTTTCTCACCTCCTCATGCTACAAAGAGGGGGCCTGCTGGGCCCTCTCTGTTCTCCGCTGCTTCTAACTTTTCTCTTTCTTCCACAGAAGGAAAAAAAGATGAGAGAAATCAGAGGAAAGGAAGGCAAATGAGAGAGTCTTTCAGTTCTGGAAGAGAGTGAGGGAGAGGCTTAGAAAGATTCCACAATATCCTGGTGCTCCAGCCCAAGCCAGCGAGTAAATATCCTTGTCATCACTCCCTAACCAGCTTTCTGAAACCAACTGGATCACTTAAGCTTCCATGATGATATCTCTATTACTTCCATTATTTTTAATTATTTTCCCCATTTTGGATCTAATTCTGATCAGACAGGGCCAGATTCTGTGATCTGTACTCACATTGAGTGATACCTTACTCTCCAAATAGCCCCAGGACTCAAGGAGTAAAGACTACTCACTGCGAATAAGGGTGCCAGAATTTGGCTTAGTGACGTCAATTCCACGACTATCACAAAAGCAGGACTTGGCACTTATGTAAAAATATATAGCTCTTCTACTTTGTATCATTTGGTGGACTGGTCCTTGATTTGGTTCATTTCACTCCCCTAACAACGTGTTAATAATCTTTTCATACACCTAAGACTACAGAAAAAGAAAGGAAAATTACAAGGCCAAAGAAGCTTGTTAGCATTTTATTTTCCCCCACTCACTCTAAGAGATGAGACATCATCCTCAGCTTCAAGAAACTCTTGAATGGTATTTCCAACAGGGGTCAGGACACGGTCAATGACATGAACGACACCGTTTGTAGCAATCTGGTTGCCATGGATGATTCTGGCACAGTTAACAGTAACAACCTATGTTTAAAGAATTGAACAGTAGAATATTAAGCATCCTATGTCTTATAATTTATTTTTAAGGAGGACATCCACCTAGCCAGAGATGCCAACTCTGTGGGTGTTCTGAGGCTCAAGCACCCACTGAAAAAAAATTGGGGGTGCTCAGCACTTGCAGGGCTGGAATCTTCTGTAGGCCCCAGCATCCAGACCATGCACCCACCCACTGCTCTGCCCAAGCTCTGATTGAGGCCCTGCCCCCACTTGGCCTCTTTGCCCCAAGGCCCTGCCCCCGCTACATCCTGGGGCCCTGCCACTACTCAGCCTTCTCCCCCCTCAGGCCCCATCCCTGCTTGGCCTCTTCCCCCTAAGGGCCAGCCCATGTTCTGCCCCAAGGCTCTACCCCTGCTCAGCCTCTTTCCTCCGATGACCCACCCACCGCTCGCAAAGGGGGAGAGGACGAGAGGAATGCAAACTGGCAAAAACAAAAGTCAGTGCCTATGCACCTAGATTTACCAATAGATCAACTTGTGCAGGTCATCTTGATTTCCAACCATAATACAATTGTTTAGTGTTCCATTTCCCTGAATGATTTAAATGGTTCTTGTTTTTGGTTTACACTAATTTCAGTGCCAACCTAACATGTAGTTTCTATGAATTTAAGAAAATAAATACTAATGACTTTACTTTGGGAATCCTGGTTTATAAAAATTAAATCCCATGTAGGAAGATAATATAAGTGTTTCTTCTATGACTAAATATTTCTGTCACATGCTGCAATTGGAATAAAAATCTAATTAAAATGTATTTAGTAATATATGAAAAAAGTGTGTTATAAATCTAACTTCTGATATTTAGAAGGATAACAATCTGACCTACCCACAAAAGGCTACCTCTTTAGAGGAAAGTTCATTCTGTGTTTTTACAACTTTCTTAAAATAAAAATTAGCTCTTGTTATCCAGTCCTTTCTTAGCAATTAGCCTTCAGTCTATGAAAGAGTCCTTTAATTGATAGATTTATTCTGCATTCCTAGCATTTGTAAGGTAAGATGTATAACTGACATGCCAAGTGATAATCTCGTTATGACTTATGGATTCTTCATTAGATAAATAAAAAAAATGCACAGAGTTAATGAAAGAGACCACTCTGAAATACAGTATAAAAGAAGCTTATGAAAATAAACTTACCCCATTAGGATAATGATTAATAAGCAGTTGCTGATCATTGTACATGGATACAAGAGTCAGGCCATTCTTAAGGTCCTTTGTCAACATGCGCTTGTTTACCATGTGGTTGTGGAGGGCATTGTACAGTTCAATATTTACATTGTCAATTAAATTACTATGAATTTCCTGAGGAAGAAGATTCAGTTAGACATTTCCTGGACAATTTCAATCAGCTAGTTAGACAGATTTCTTTGCCACAGAATACGCTTTCAACATATTTTTGAATATATATTTCATTTGACTAGATAAATTACTTCAGTTACGTACCTTACTGGTAGGCAGTTGGCTAGAGGATTCTTTAGACTGATTAAGTATCAAAGATAGCAGGCCTCATTACATAAGCAAGGCATTCAAGCCTTTTTTTTTGGTTCTGTACTGGATTTGGTTAACATTGTAGTTCTAGGGAAAGTACCCTACAGTCATGCACAAAAATGTCTGTCACCCTCCCTTACTGGAATTGCTTCAGTTTTCAAAACTATTCCCAAAGCTACGCTGACAAGACTAATAATGATAATTGTATTTATAAAGCATCCAATCACAAAAGTACTCAGGGTGCTGAGCAACAATCATAAAACCAATTTCTCTTTGACAGTGCTCAAACAGATATCCTTTGAAGGTGTTCATTGTTTCTAGAATTTTTTTTAAAAAATGTAAAAAACCTGTGTTCCTTAAGCATAGTTTAGTTCAGAATAATATATTAATTGAGTTTCAATATTTATCTCTGATATATATAAAAAAATCATCATTGTTTCTAATGTGGTTTAAAACATAGCTACTGTAGATACAAAAGAAAGCACTCATAACATTAATATGTGTGTGTGTATAGAGATATATAGATATATAGTTACTCGATCCAACAGCTCCCAAGCTTCATTGCTTGGTGAAAAGAATGTGAAAGATCCCCGTCCTTCAATCTCTTCTCTCAGCTTTGACATGTCAGAATACCGTTGAGTAGAGGTTGCTCCCACAATGCCCAGGGTACCATAAACATGATCAATAGGAGCAACTAAAATACACAAGACAAGAGTACTGTAAATTCTTTAACAAGTCAGTCTCTCAAAATCATTACCTATTACCACTGTTTTAACTGGAAGAGAGAATCATCTTAATAAAACCCTTTTAACTAAACATTGTTTTAAAAATTCCATAATTTGGGTTCAAATTAAGTAGAATTGCAATATGTGCCAAATCGTCATTGCAGACAGTGCCCAGAAAAAATAACTCAACAAATATCCAGAGGGGAGGAATTCTCCACCCCAAGTTGTGGCGAGGTGAAGGTCTGAAACTTTTGTTTAGAAAAAAATTAAATGGCATTCTGATTTTATTTTTTCTAAACAAAATCCCCAACCTGTCTGGAGCCGCAGCTATCCATCTGATAGGTTATTGAGAAACCTAGAAGTCTTGAAAACTCTGGCTTGAGTTAGGGCATCCCATGTGACAGATGAGCTGGCAGAAAACGAGGTTGTTTTCCCTTTGAAATTCTGTTTGGTTTCTATCGGAAAATTGGACAAAATTGAAAAGTTCCTGCGAAAGTTTTCATTTTGACACCAGCATTTTCCCATGAAAAAATGTTCCCTTAGAAATTGTATGACCAGCCAATTCTACTGAGTAGTCCTTGGTACCTTCTTATGCACCCCTAATACCCATCCCTCCCCCTGACTCTAGTGCCATCTCACCTCCAATACCTGGTTTTGCACCATCCCTCCGCCTACCCAGTGCTGCTTGGTCCACTGCATAAGTGACACAGAAGGGAACTTCACAAGAATCATAGAATATCACAATTGGAAGGGACCTCAGGAAATCATCTAGTCCAACCCCCTACTCAAAGGGGGACCAGTCCCCAACTAAATCTGCAAATGGCTCCTTCAAGAATTGAATTCAAAACCCTGGGTTTAGTAGGCCAATACCAAAACCACTGAGCTATCTGTCCCCCAACATATATGCTGACTGAACAGTTCCTCCAGATCCTGTCCCATTACACAGTAGGACTGTGGTATTTCTGCTGCTGGGGAACCCATCACATCAGCAGGACCAAGACTTGCCAGGATTATCCATCGTGGGCAGGTTCATATTTTAAGGGTTTTGGCTTAAATTTTCAAAAGTTGCCTCTAATTATGAATGCCTCAGTGTTCAATGTCCAACATCAAACAACGTGGGGATGATTTCCAGTGGTATTGCCCACACTCAGGGACATCAAATGAAGTTATGGATCCTCAGTCATCCCCTCTGAGAAACTCTAGATGTCTCAGGTTGGGCACCCAAAATTACAGACCACCTCTGAAAAATCTCCTGTGTTAGAATGGGTCCCATATGTAAAGATCATGCACATCTAAGACTGTACCTGCCGGACAACCTCTCATTCCATCTATCTTCATGTAGCCAGGGCAACATTCATACAAGACAGTTCTGTAGGGTATAAAATAAAAACTAGATTGAATAAAGTACAAACAAAATGACACCAATTACAGTTAATTATCTTAGGTTTTTGTTTTTTTTTTTGTTTTTTTTTTACACAGATTATCTACTTCTATTCAGTTTCCTTGGCTAAACTTACCTAATCATCTTATTTTTTTTTAACATTCCGCAGCCCATTTTCTGTTGGTGTCAAATCAGACCCTATTAACTGGCTCTACTGTACTGTGTTCTGTAGCTATGTAGCATTTTAAATACAACAACACATCTGCAGTCATGAAGGTTGACAAGGACCTTGGAATGGATGTGAGAGGGAAAGTGGAGCTAGTGAAAGGACTCGTAAAGAAGAATGATGTGATTGCAGTAGCAGGTGAAGACAATAAATCTAATGGTGACATTTTGGCTAGGAGAGAAGAGATTAGAAAACCAAAGAGAAGATTACAGGAGGGATCAACAGAATAAAGATTGGAAGGGATGGGGAGGATTATCAAAGCATGGACAAGCTTTTGGCAGTGTGGATGTAAAGAAAAAAAGTGCCAAGCTTTGGCAATAGTCACATGTGAAGGATAAATTGATGGTAATTAGAGTCATGAAAGCAAATAAGACCACCCAAGGATAATGTGAAAGAATGAAGGCAGGGGGTTAGGAATATGCCCTATTGGATGCTGACAGAAAGTGGGAGGAGGAGGAGCCACTGAGGACAACACTGAAAGAGAAATGCAAAAGGAAAAAAGGAAAACTGTTCAAGAACAGTGTTGTAAAAGCCAATAGAGGAGAGAATCAATAAAGATTGGCTGGTTATACTGAAAGAAGGGGAAAAATCAAGGAATATAGAGAAGACAAGGGAAGATCATTGGTAACTTTAGTGAGAGCAGTCTCCTTCAGGGTGACCAGATAGCAAGTGTAAAAAATCAGGACAGGGGGTGGGAGTAATAGGTGCCTATATAAGAAAAAGCCCCCAAAATAGGATGTCCCTATAAAATTGAGACATTTAGTCACCCTAGTCTCATTAGTTAGAGTATACAGGGTGAAAGCCAGATTGTAACAATGAAGGAAAGAGCTAGTAGAGAGGAAGTGAAGGCGGCAGGAGTGAGAGATTAGCCATGAAGAGGAGGATGGAGTTGAGCTGGAAATTGAATAGTGCCTGATGTATAGTTGTTCAAGGAAATCGCCTCACCTTTGAATGTATAAACTGTACTCAGAAGCGGGTTGGTGCTATGTAATGTTGCATTCAAGCATTATGGATTGCTTTTTATTGTACCTTATTGATTTGAAGGAAGTAACAGCCTTAAAAATAGACATTTTTAACCAAATTCAGCCCCGCTGTAAATAAGCACAACTCTACTGAAGTCAATGGAGTTATGGCAAGGATGAATGTGGTTGCTGGAGGATAAAGAAACGCAGGAAATTATATGGACTTACTGAAACGTGAAAAGTAACATAAATCTCTAAACTCTTTCTTCTGCAGTTATTGCTTTTCAAAGTAATTACTGCAGACTGAATTACTAGAAAAACATGCAATCAGAGCTCTATATGATTTTTTTAAATGCATGTGGCTCAAGGATCTCAGTTTTGAAGCTGGAAGCTCCCTAGAGGCAGCTGTGTGGGATCTTGTAGGTTTTTGTAATGAGTTAAAGGTGACATGCATCTGACAAAGTGAGTATTCACCCACGAAAGCTTATGCTCCAATATATCTATTAGTCTATAAGGTGTCACAGGACTCTTTGTCACTTTTTACAGATCCAGACTAACATGGCTACCCCTCTGATAGATGACAAAGTATTAGCAACAAATACACTAAACTAAATGGCTTGCTCAAATTGGAATTTTCAGAACTCTGGGATAAAAATCTATTTGAAGATTAAATAAAAGCTTAAATCTTAAAAATAAAAACTTCAGAATGAAAGCAGACTGGAATAAAAACAACATTACAAAGCATGAGTTTAAAATGAGACTCTGAGCTATATAATTTATTGCAAAGTGATAGCCGGTAAAGAACAAAGAGCTTTTCATTATAGAGAATTTTCTCTGCCATGTTAGATTTGTTTCTGCTATGAATGTAGGTTGTCTGACCCTCTATTTTCTCTTTTTAATCTGATTTTAAAATGAATCTATTTATTTTTCAGCTGGCGAAATCTTACACAAGACAATTCTAACTGAGTTTCAAAAAAGTTTTGTGCAACAATCTGTAATATACTTCTCTGTGGATGATGACAATTCACTCTACGCCCATGCCCCAGAACTATACCTTGTGGGCTTCATATTCCACCAGGTAGGTGAGCATGCAAACTTGGCATGGTAAGACTAGATTTAGTTTGGAGAAGGATTGTGCCTTCCCCTGACTCCCGAGCAAGCAGCAATAGTGAAGCCCACTCTATCACAGCAGATGCATCAATTGTCCTGCTTCCTCCCCCCCCCCCCCGTGCACCCAAAGATATACTTTTGGAGTGATTCCTGGCTCTTTCACAAGGCACACAAGTGGGAAGAGGGCTCCTTGCACCATTCCTCCCATGCCTCCTGCTCACCCATGCTACAGTCAGACAAAATCTGGCTCTTGAGGAATCTCTGCCACAACCCAGCAATTAGCATGCATTTGCCATCCAGGAAATTGCTTTGTTATAAGAAAATATATTTTCTTCAGAGATAAAATATTCCAAAAGGAAACAGGAAAATATCCTGTGTGTTTTGACATCTCACTTAGGTTTTGATAACAGGAAAAGGGGGACTAAGCACCAGACATTGCATGTTTACTCTTCTTCACCATATTTAACAGAGAAAAGACTGAGTCTGACATGAGTACAATTTATGTGAGGCAGAAAACTGGCTGAAGAGTACAATGGACAAAGGAAATGCTTCTCTGGCCAACAGCTACAATGCTAGTACCTTTGGTTTATCATATTCCTTTTAACATCCAGCATGCTTCCTCTGAGGACTGCTACTAATTAAAGTCTGGCCAGTTCTTCCTTTTAGTATCCAAAGCCATATGTTCCTTCATGGTTGATTGGAACTAGAAAGCTGATGTGTCAAATGTATGTGACGTGGGTAGATGTGGACAGATGTGATGGAGTGAGGGTTGTCAATAAGCCTGATGCTGAGGTAAGTGGAATGTGTAGCTTCTATTGAAATCAATGTCAGATGCAGTTGTTCCCCACACCTTTCAGGTTGAAGGACAATTTAGAGGAAAAAGAGAACACAGTCCCCCATCCGTCCCCCCCATAGAGATGCATTGTATAAAATCCAAAGCAAAGTTGCCTGTACACTAATACCACACTCCAAAAAACTTTCAGCTATGTAATTCTGCAAATTCAGCACATGGTGTGATGTTACTGAAGAGAAGTGACTCTTCAGATAATGACGTAATGCTGCGTTCCTAAGTAAAGAAAACCAACTCTATGAAACTCCCATCTCAGCCCCAGGGATAAAGGGCATTCCCAAGGAAAGAGGGGGCATGGCCAGGGCATCTCTGTGGTAGTCAAGCATCCTCTTGGGGCTGTTGGTGGCTGGCACAGTTCAGAGCGGCTCTGAGGCTTGTTTGCAAATTATCTGTCTTGTTAGCAGGCATAATATACTATTAAAACTACAAACACCTTTATGATCCAATAGGGCCCCTGTTTCTACAGAGCCCTCAGGTCAGTAGTTCAGCTGGGGAATTTGTAAATATGGTTGGAAATGGGAAATGATAGAATGTAGATCCTTTTGGTATCTTTTGTACATTTTCTAGATCAGAATATATAAGCTGAAGGGAGTTACCATGGAACTGTTATAACTGTAAGAAATAACGTTTTTTTAAAATGAGAAGGAAGCAAATTAGTCTGTTTAGGAATGGTGGTAGTTCTGTTTTTGGCGTTATTCAACATCTCCTGTTAATAATTACATTACTTTAGGCACCATCTAAACTATACCAGATGTTCTACTGTTACCACACAAAAGGTACCAGTATGCCTATTATTTAATCCAAATCCAATCCACAGTTTTCCTCAAATCTACTCTTTCTAGTATTTGCACAACCCCAAAAGTCCCAAATCAGAGCTCAGAATGTATGTGATATCTTTGTGTGACCTCACTGTCAATGAGTCCATACTACACCTAAGGAATCTTATTCTGAGTACTGTAAAATCTCTTCATGGCCTCAAATTTTTTCTTCTAACACATCATGTTGTCTCCAGCCACAAAAAAATAACTCATGCTACCACTGTGGCTCAGCTGAGTAATGATTCTTTATGTCATCTTAAAGCACTCAGCAGTCTTTCACTTAGAGAGTATTGGCAAGACATGACATAAATGAAGCAGTTAGTCTGCAGAGGCAGCTAACGTTCCAAAATCAGCTTTGAAAATGTCCAAAGAAGTTCAATCTAAAGCATTTTCAGGAAGCATCTTTCTCCCTAATGTGTCACTAGTGAAAGAAAGTGTTGTGCCAAGAAGACAGTGGTAAGGCAGGCTCTACATAAATGGTGAATAAATATCTTGGACAATTTACACCATGTGCTCTGAAGAAAATGGATGTATTGCATTGAAATGTCATCAGGAGGAGAAGGAAAGACTGGAAGGGAGAAAGACCACAAAACAAACTAAAGTGCCTGGGAAACCCAGGCTAGATGTTGGAAGGATGATCAAACACTACTTCTATAGCACCAATCTGAGTCCTGGAAATTAAACTACATTGTGTCCACAGAACCTCCCAATTTTATGCATAACTGAGCTGATTAAATTGCATAAAGGGGAAACAGATCCTGAATCAGTTGCAGAAATAAAAAACCTTGCGAAAACATCAGTCTCACTCAAAATGGGAGGGTTAGAATTATAGATGGTAAATTATATTCCAGAGAAGCTTCTGGAGATTCAAAGAGGCATCTGTGCCTATTCTGGTGAGAATGTCATTGTATCCTTTGTGATAATGTTAATATAATACAGCTGTTAATCCGTGGCTCTTGGAGGAAATATGAAGTTTATAATAACAGAAAGCCTAGGGTGAAATCCTAGCCCATTAAAGTCAATGGGAGTTTTTCCTTGAACTTCAGTGAGGCCCAGATTTTAGCCCTGATAGCTCAGCTGACCTTAGAGTTCAGAATTATTGGAATATTTGCACCATAAGATAGATGTTGTAAACGTTGCTTGATTAGTGTATCAAAAACATAACTGGGCCCATAATTTTATGCTATGCTGATACACTGCTGAAAATATTTTCTGATAAATAAAAAAAATGGAAGCCATATCCTCCTCCTCCATCTCTTTCCACTCGTTTTTTCCTCAGGGGCCATTCCAGTGTTGTGTCACAAGATGGCATGTCTGTCAGGAATCTCAAGAAATGCAAAACAGTCTCATGAACTTCTAACACTGACCAGTACCAGTAGCAACCATAGTACAAGGTTGCTTCAGGTCTTTGCTGAGCTACTGTGAGTTCACAAATCTAATTTGTAACAATGTGAAGAACATTTCTGTAGGCATTTATATCATGCCCGTCACCATGATATCTAAGCTTCTGATGGGTTACACTTCTCTTAATGTGTGCACAATGTCCAGTAGCAACAGTGTAGGTTGTGAGTACTTACCGAAGTCCAAATTAGTCACTTAATGGATGTTTGAGGCTCTGAAGGCTTACTTAGGAATTCTGGTTTAAGCTGAAAGCAAAGGCTTAAAAGGGATTCTAATGTTTAATTGGTTTTGAAAATAGCCATGAAGTAAAGGAAAGTGACAATGTTCCTTTAAATGGCTTGGAAAATGTCACTCACTTCCTGTTCTTGGTGTTTGCTATTGTTATTTTTTTTAATACAAAGGCTAAAATTTTCAACAGCATCTAAGTGACTTACTGCATGAATCCCATTTTAAAAAGTATTTTAGTCATTTAGAAGACCACGTCCCATGAACTTTCAATATGATGTAGATGCCTAAGTGCCCAAATCACTTTTGAAAATGGAACTTGGGTGCCTAAGTAACTTAGGCACATTTGAAAATTTTATCTTAGATCTGCCTGACAAAGATTAGTAGTCAAATAATGTATTTAATGATTTTTGCCATAGTTGCTGAATAAATTATCCAACCAATAGTAGTTCAGCAGCTAAAGAAAAGGTGGAATGTTGTAAAATACTGATTGGATGGTTTAGTGGCACTATAGTGTCAGAATGCATTAAATAGCTTTTTCTAAGGATACTGATTTAACAAGCTGTACTAGTCACTCATGCCAGCAGCACCAAGAAAAGCGGTGCAGAAAGAGTTCTGCATTGGCTTTTAGGTGCTTGGGTGAGTATGCCCCAAAGATAGTGCATGGCCAGAAGTGGAGTCATTAATGACTCTGATACTATGGCCCTCAAGTGAAATTTGTCATCACCATCATGGGATAATGAAATATGAGGTCACGATTACAATAAACATAAAGAAAAAAATGTATCTAAGGTACTAAAACGACACCAAAATCACTTAGACTTAGTAAACAACAGACAAAATAACTTCCCCAAATCCTTAGGAATAGTCTGTTCTTGTTCCATGTACATAGATAAAGGTGTGGTCTGGACACAAGACTGGAGCCACGAAATACTGAATTCTGTTCCCTGTTTGGATAGTTGCTCCCTTTGTATCACTGGACAAGTCACTTCAGCCCCCTGTCTCAGTTCTATCATCTTTAAATGTGTGTTGTGAGGATTATTTGGAAAGCACTTGGAATTTAAATGCTTTGCACTGTGTTGTCATTTTCCAAATTGCCACTGCTAGCTATGGGAGATCTGCATTTGAAGCAAGTATGTAATATGCATCTAAAGAAGAAGAGTTCTGTAATAATATTATAAAATTTCTGTAAATATTGGATAGTCAGGAAACAAATAGCACTTACGCTTTCTTCCCACAGATAGTTCCCTGATACCAGTTTCTGCAGGTGCTGAAATATTTCTTTTTGGTGCCCATAACTTGCTGAAGGGCACAGACATTTGGACTGGAGGAAAAAAAAACACATTAAGTCATTGTACATATTTGAAAAAGTGTGATTAAAAATAGTGTTGAATACAGTATTCAATGGACAAGAGCCAGAACCGAACATCTGGTCCTGATTCCCAGAGCAGGTGTGATTTCAGTCAACCACTGTCCAAGCTCCTGACACCACCCTGCTGAGTTCTTTGGAAAGACCACACTCCCTAGAAGCAAGAGGTGATTCCCCGTCTGCCAGCTCAGCGCTCTATCTCCAGTGAACAGTCACTTCCAGCTGTGCCTAATCAAACTTTATTATGCATTGCGTTTTTTTTCCTGAAATGAATTACCATCCGCTAGGGACTGAACTGTGGCTATTGCGGAGCTCTTTTCATCAACGTTCGTCTTGTGCACAGCTGTGTGGCTGCATGTCCTGGGGAGGGGGAAGGGCAGAAAGCTGACTTTTTCTTTATCCAGTAAGGAACCCCATCTTCAGTAACTCAATCAGCTATTTGGATTGCCACTGTCTGGAATGTCAAGAGCACCTAAATAAACAGTCTAGTAATTACACAGGACCAAAGGGTAAACTGCTATATAAAAAAAAATGTCAGAAAATTCAAATAAGGAAAACTTTGAAATGTTGTTGTGTGCAAAAGAGAAATTTCCTCAAAAGCAAATTTCCATTTTGTCTCTAATTTATATATTACAGTAATTTTTCTGTCGGAGTATTAGAACATAACACTTTTCAAAAGAAGAAACCTTTAAACTCTTATTTTACAAAGCCCAGTTCATCTTGTAAGCAGGGATGCAAAAATCCTTTTGATTATTTAAAAAAAAAAACCCACAGAGCTAAACTACCTTTTACTAATAAACCTTAGAACAGATATGTTTAGACTCCTTAATATTTATCTGGAGACAATTTGTTAAAATAAATAACTTCTAATCACTGCATTTCAGTGTCTTACTGTGCAACATTGTTATAAAGCTTAAGTGGAAACTGAACTTTTGAAATACTCTAATTGTACATTTACAAATTGTCAGAGAACTGGGTAGAGTTCATACTTCTCACCCAGAGAAAATAAAAAGTACATGTTGTGGAATATACACTAATGCTGGTAAAATATTTGATGGGCCATGTTAAACATGTCTGATCACACATTGTATCTGTTGTAAGCTAGAATTGCTTTCAATGATACTGAAACACATGTATTTTACTTAGCATCAGATATAATTTTTAGCTTTCAAACAGTTCATAAAGTTTAACAATATTTAATCTTATTTTGTATAGTTTTTCTACAAAAAATAATTTGGAAATATATTTTATAACATTTGCATTTTAGAACTAATATATTTGACTCATACTCAATAAGAATTTACGGTGCACAAATCTCATTTTAATATTATGCTTAATCTTAAGCTTTGTGTAGGGGAGAGAACTTTAAAACACTCCTTTTAGGGTATTATAAAAGAGAAAACATGTACTTACCCCTGCTCACGTGCCCTGATTCGACTATGGGACAAAATCTTGTCATAATGAGCAGAAGAGTCTGCTGGATCAAAAGCAGACAGCAAAAAAATGGTGAAGGTGGCTAAAAAAAGGATCTTCATCCTTAATCCCCTGTTCCTCCTGCCTAGTCTAACGAGAGAACTGGCAAAAAGTTTTGATGAGCTCACAGTTTATATACATGCTACAGGGTTGTGGGAGGGAACATTGTATCAACCTGAGACCCTTCCAGGAACAGCAACTTCAAATTGCCAGCTTCAATTAGTTGAATTAATACCATTCAACAAACATGCAAAGCATGTGTCATCCCCCTCTCCCACCATTGTGACTAATTTTCTTTATTCTATAAAGAGCAGATGTTTATCATTTTGTTCAGCTGACACTTAAAACAGCAGAGTAGTTAAAAGAATTTTAGACCATGATTTATGGTTTGATATTTAGAATATAGAAGCATCCAGCTGCCCCAGATGGGATCAGGGTTGCATTGTGTCAGGTGTGGCACAAACACAGAGGGAGACACTGTCTCTGCCTCACAGAGCTATACCTTGCTTTTTCTACTGTGTTTTTGTGTGTTCACTATTGTAACCTGAATTGTCATCTTATTAGTGAAACTGATTAATGTCACTATCAATACTTGTCAATAACACTAATGTGAGATAGTGTTTGTGTGACCAGAAAAAGTGATATTAATACCCTTATTAATTAGTAATATTTAATGATAGTATAACCAGTGAATTAATTTAATAATAATAATAATACTTAGTATTTACATTGAGCATTGTACATTTATATTTACATTGACATTAATTAATGCCTGGTCTACACTTAAAACTTAGGCTGATATAGCTACAGTGCTCCAGGTGTGAAAAATCCACACACACTCCAGAGTGCCATTGTCATGCCAACCCCCCCCACCCCCAGTGCATATACAGTGGGGTCAATGGCAGAATGCTTCCATCAACCTAACTTCTGTTGCTCAGGGAGATGGGCTTCCTACCATGAGAAGAAATACGCACTTTGCATCGCTGTAGTCTGCGTCTACGCTATGAGGTTACATTAGTACAGTTACAGTCCCATATCGATGGTGCTATAGCATCCATAGTGTAAATATAGCCTTAGTAGTCCTCACAAGCCTCCTATGAGGCAGGTGGGGCAGGCCATACCAATCTATTAGGATTCTTTGAGGGTGCTAGCAAGCATGTGGACAAGGGTGATCCAGCTGAGATAGTGTACTTGGACTTTCTGGAAGCTTTTGACACGATCCTTCACTAAAGGTTCTTAAGCAAAGTAGGCAGTTATAGGATAAGAGGAGAAATCCACTTACGGATCAGTAAGTGGTTAAAAGACAGGAAACAAAGGTAGAAATAAATGGCCAGTTTTCACAGTGGAGAGAGGTAAATAGCAGGGTGCCTCAGGATCTGTACTGAAATCAGTGCTGTTCAACATATTGACAAAAAATGATCTGGAAAAAAGGGGTTAAACACTGAGGTAACAAAGTTTCCAGATGATACAAAAAGTTACTTAAGATAGTTAAGTCCAAAGGTGACTGGGATGAGTTACAAAGAGATCACACAAAACTGAGTGACTGGGCAACAAAATGGCAGATGAAATTCAGTGTTGATAAATGCAAAGTAATGCACACTGGAGAATATAATGCCAACTATACATAGAAAATGATGTGGTCTAAATTAGCTGTTACCACTCATCATGGATAGCTCTCTGAAAACATCTGCTCAATGTGCAGTGGCAGTCAAAAAAAACAAACAAACAGAATGTTAGGAACCATTAGAAAAGGGATAGATAATAAGACAGAAAAATATCATAATGCCACTATATGACTCCTTCAATACTGCATGCACTTCTGGTTGCCCCATCACAAAAAAGAAATATTAGAATTGGACAAAGTACAGAGAAGGGCAACAAAAATAATTAGGGGTATGAAACAGCTTTTGTATTATGAGAAACTATTAAGAATGGGACTGTTCAGTTTAGAAAAGAGATGTCTAGGCGGTAGGGGGAGGTATGACAGAAGTCTATGAAATCATGAATGGTGTGGAGATAGTGAATAGAGAAGTAATATTTACCCCTTCATATAACACAAGAACCAAGGGGTCACTCAATGAAATTATTGGGCTTCAGATTTAAGAATTAGATAAGTTAATGGAAGATAAGCTAATAGGTCTATCAACGGTTATTAGTCAAGATGGTCATGGATACAATGCCATGCACTGGGTGTCCCAGAAGCTGGGACTCAATGACAGGAGATAGATCACTCAATAATCTCCCTGTTCTGTTTGCCCATTCCCTCTGAAATACTTTTGGAAGACAGGATATTGGGCTAGATGGACCATTGGTCTTACCCTGTATGCCATTTTTATGTTCATAAGTGTCAATTTTATTTGATAAATGAAGGAACTGAGGGAGAGAGGTGAAGTGACATGATTGAGGGCACATTGTGAGTCAGTGTCAGAGGCCTGGACTGGAATACAGGAGCTCCTGACCCCCAGATCAGTGCAAATTTCTCCATTTCAACACAGAAATGTTTTTAGAATATTTTAAACAAATATATGCCTACAGTTTTAATGTATAATCCATCATTTATGAAAATGGGAAATTTTTTAACCCTAAGTTTAAAAGACCTACGATACTGCAGTTAAAGTGAAATAAAAATTGGTAATTATCACATTTTGAAATTAAACAAACAGGTGTGTATATGTGTGGCGCAGGAGAGTGCAGTGCTCATGAAAAATGTTGAATTGACATTCCTGGGACTGAAGCTCTCTCTTTCACTACAGAACAGGTAAAGCTTAGGCAGAGACAGTGGGACTTCCCCCAGGCATAAGTACAAGGAGGGACCATATCTAAGGAGGAGAAGATAGTTCAGGATTATAATAATACATTGAACCAATATAGCACTTTATGTCTTCAGAGGACCAGATTCTGGATGACACAATGCAGGTACATAAAGTGCAAGAAGAAAGTATAGAGAACCCTCCTCTATTGCAGACAGAATTCCAATGCTTGTCCTACCTGCAGGTGTCATAGTACTATCAGTATCCCTAGTCCCTCCAAAGGCGGAAGAGTGAAGGCCATGAACTCACCTCTTCCAGACCAGCTGGTGGCCCAGGGACAGTGATGGAGCAAGCGTATGGTACAACTCTATAATAGAAAATATAGGAACTTCTTAGCATGCTCCCTCCATTGCCTTCTATCTCCCTCTCGTCTCTGCAGACAGCTTGGCTCTGGGAAAAGTCACAGTTGCGAGGCCTCTCCATTGCAATACACAACTCTGGCTGTGCCTACCAGAGCCACTATATATAAAACCTTAATTAATTAACCTTTGTAGTTAAGTAATATTCATGTTCCCACCTGTCAGGGATGGTCTAGATCATATTTAATCCTACCTCAGTGTAAGGGAATGGACTAGATGATCTATCAAGGTCCCTTCAAGTCCTACAATTCTGTGATTTTACAGATGGGCAAACTGTGAGATACGAAGGTTAAGTGACTTACCTAAGGTCATCAGGTAACTATGCAATGGAGCCAGAATTAGAATTCAGGAATTCCTGGCTCTTCTATATCCATTCCTGCCTTGGCTTTCTAGACTTCCGAAAAGGTTGCCAATTAGTGCCACATATGACATTTTTGTGACTCAGAACTAAAGTGAGTTCACCAAATTAATTTACCGCAGAACAGCCATAAAGTGCCAATGCCTTTTATTCATTACTGAATTGGGCTGGATTTGCACTTACAATTTGATTTTTAACTTCTTATGCATTGCATTGCCTGTTCCACAGTGGGCTGTACTTTTAAACTACAGTAGGTATGATCACACAAATGTGTACCTTGCGAGTCTCATTTAAAATAAAAACGAACCAAAACTCTTAAATATTAAGGTAAATGGAAATGAGATTCAACCTTGATTTAAAAGAGATGCAGATTTAACGAGTTCAAGGGCGCTAAGGACTTCAGGCAAATCTAGTTCGATCTCTGCTGCAACCTCATAAGAGTTGCTCTCCAGCTTCCCCTCCCATTTGGTAGCAGGGCCCAACTTAGAAGTCATTTTCTCCTTGTTCCCTCTCCTATGCTTATACTGTGGCAACTTCAGTGGGGCTTACTAAGCATGAGGTGGAAGTCAATGCTGCAACAAGCAACATTGAGTTCCATGCACATAAAGGAACATCCCCAAGGTTTGGAGGAGGAGCATACTGGACAGGGCAACTATTTTCAGGCTCTTCTTAACCTCTGGCTAGACAGACTCTCTCCCCCCACTCCTTCCCATAGAATCCCAGCTGAATGGACTTTGCATGGCTGGCTTTCTGCTGGCTTGCAGGGAAAGTATTGGGCCTTGACTCAGGCAGAAATCCCTTTCTAACATCTCTTGCTTGTTTGCAGTTCTCACTGATGCTAATGGGAGCTGCACAAATGTCCCAATGGGAGTGCAGATCCCATATGAAGCATTAAATCACAGCAATCCCAAAACTTTTTTTGCTTTCCATTTATATGTAAAGAGTAAAGATGAGTGTTAAGTAACTTTCATTTCCATTTCAAATGCATCCAAAGAGAATTTAAAATGAATATCATATGCCTCACTTTTAATATATAGCTGCTTTAATATCAGAGGGGGCTCCCAGAGGTGGTAAAACAGCACAGCAAATACTGGTGAAAAATATAAATATTAACTGAGTCAGATTAATCAGTCTCATTTAGAAGAAAATCAACGTTAATTTGTAGCACTCCTAGTGACATGTCATTATACTGTTCATTTGCTGGATAAGTAATATGGACAATGGTTATATTACAAATAAAGCAACACAGATGCAAAGTTTTGGGAGAAAATCTTAGACTCCTGTAAAAATCGCAATAATGCACATCAGTGTTCTGTTCATCTCTTCACAGGAGTCAAGTGTGGAATACTGAATTTCATATATTGTGTGGCTGCATGAGTTTCCACAAACGCTGTTCAAGGAAGCTGTTGACATGCTGACGGACATGGATTTAGCCATGTCTAATAAAGGTTCTGTGCAATCCTGGAAAGATTTATACATACACTTAACTGTAAGCATACGAATAATCCCATGGCAGAGTATCCATGTGTTTGTTTGTTTGTTTTAGATAGTCATTCTTTCCTGACAAAGCTTACCTCAGGCAACATTAGGAGAACAGTTAGGAACATTACAGAAAGAGTATGGCTGTGATTGACATGTGTATGTGTGTGCAGGATTGAGGCCTTTGTGAGCCAAATGAAAACATAATTGAAAGGAATGAATATCTTTGTCCTCCAACCCTAGTATTCCTATCATTTTCATAAGCCATTGGCTGAATATTGCCTGCATTAAGCATTGTCAGGAAACTGTGACTACAAATACACATGGTCTCCAAGGGCAGGTCTGCATTGCAGTTACATACCAGTGGCTGGCCCGTGTCAGCTGACTCAGGGTCACAGCATTCAGGGCTAAGGGGCTGTTTAATTGCTGCATAGAAATTTGGGCTTGGACTGGAGCTTGAGTTCTATGACTCTCCCCGCTTGCAGGGCCCCAGATCCTGGGCTATTGCTTGAGCCCGAACATCTACACCACAGATAAACAGGTGACATGGGTCTGCTGCAGGTTTTTAACGGCAGTGTAGATGTACCCCAAGGGTTGTTGTGGATTCATCATCACTGGTAATTTTAAAGTTAAGATGAGATGTTTTTGTCTAGAGGATTTCCTCTAGTTAAAATAGAAATTAATTAAGGGAGTTCTATGAACTGTCTTAAACAGGAGGTCCAACTAGATGACCACAATGGTCCCTTCTGGCCTTATTATCTGTGACTCTATGGCTAAAGAAATTCTGTAAATCCTGGAAATTGTCATTTTATAATTATCAAACAAACTGACAGAAATTGTGCAATCTTACTAGTTAGCAAACATACGTTAAAAATACATAAATGGCCATGAATTTAGAAAAGAACAAAGGAAATAGCCTTCATGAATCAAATTCCAGGTGAATAATTGTGCCCTATAAAATACAGAGAATTATATGATTAAAATAAATAACCTACCCACACCCTCGGGCCCATATACATACCATTAGATATCACAAAAAATGAGATGTACCAAAGTACTAAAGGAAACAATTATATGTTCAGTTTGTAATTTATAAACCAAACTACTATGCTGGTTAACCAATCCTGGGTTTATTCACCTGTAATTATTAGCATTATATTTATTTTAATCTATTATTTAATTTTTTAACAATGTTATTTCCTGATCTCTTTGTTTATTTTGCCTGACCTTATTACATTCTGGAGTATTGTACTTCCCGGGGTATATGGTCGTGAAAATCTAATTAAAAGTATATTAAAAATACTTTAAAATAAATAAGGGATGAAAATCCTTTGTTTTAGTGATGATTGCGAAGATTACATCCTATCTACAGTAAGAGAAAAGTATCAGAACAAATACAGGGATAGATCACTAAATTCATTCTTTTAACAAAATGTAGAGATTGGTTTCTGTCTTTAAAGTCATTTGAACAGTGTCAAGATAAAAATTGTAATGCATCTGTAGTAATTCTCACTAGTGCTACTTGTATTTCTCTGGAGACCTCTAGTGGACAAAACCCAGTAGTATTTATTTTCCCCTAAACACTTTGAATGTTCATGCTAAATAATTTGTTGATTGAATAAAACATGTTTAACTGAAAACAATTAGTTTAATTATTTCTTCAAAGGTTTAATTTTATTCCCTGACACGAAAATTCTTGAATTCAAATATTTAAGCATTTGGCTAAGCAAACATTTAGGGCATGTCTACAAACCTCTCAGCCCTTGTTAACCTTAAGGGGCTTACGCCCCTAAAAATAGCTGTATAGACAGTGCTTTGAAGTTGAAGCTCAGTGTGGAGCTCAAGATCTGAAGCCCACCCCACCACCCTAGGCTTCAGAGCCTGAGATTCAGCCACAGCTAGCATGGGTGTGTCTCCTGGAGATGTCTCCTATGGGGCTCTAAGAAGAAACCAACAAAAAGAGAATATTTGTGCAAAGTGGGTGTTGAACATGACCAGATTTACACAGTCATGATTTGCACCTACTTTATATTCACATTCTACAGTTGAAAATGGCTACTCGAGGCAGTGGAGAATCAGGCCGAGACAGCTGTACTGCCATGGGAAGAGAAATCCACGAGCGCAATGCAGAGGCACCCAGAAAGGCCCAGACCCAGGAATGGAGACTGGCTTCCACAGAAAGTCTAAGGCTCAATGGGTTTTGAGGATTCAGAAAGGGACTGGACATTTACATGGATAACACAAATATCCAGAGTCATGACAATAAATACTAAAGAAAAATTAAATAAGAGTGCGGAGAGGGATATGAACCCTCAGGCTTCAAGATAAAGCTAATGTCTAACAACTGGGGATTAGAGGAATGGTTTCCCTGGGGACAGGTTGTCCCGTAACTCACCACCGCAGGGTTTCTTGCACGCTCCTTTGAAGCATCTTGCAAAGGCTACTGATGGCAACTTTGTTACCATCAGCCAACTATCTCCCTCCCATATCTGAACTAGTCAATATAAATACAATTAAACTCATATTTCTTGGCATCTTGTTTAGATCCAAATATGTTTAATACATTTTGATGCATTGGCACAGTTGGCTGGTCCTTAAAGGGGAGCTGGGGCCCAGTCACACCTGTGACTAATCAGCTGACTCACAGGGATCAGGTGACAGCTGGATAGGGTGACCAGACAGCAAGTGTGAATAATCGGGACAGGCGGTGGGGGATAATAGGAGCCTATATAATAAGAAAAGGATCCCAAAATTGGGATTGTGCCTATAAAATCAGGACATCTGGTCACCCTACAGCTGGATGATATCCTGGTCCTCATCAAAGCCAGCAAGTACCTTAGTTAGACAGAGATGCAGACATAGATCTGTCCCTGTGTCGGGAACAAGATGCTAGTTGATGCATGAGCCTCGGGCAGATGGCCTGCAAAGTATAATCCTGCAGGTGTAGATGGGCCGCTGCAGAAGACCCTGGGTTGGGGGAAAAGATGTGATGGATAAGTTGAACTTACCTTGTCTTTGAAGAAATAAAACAGAAGCCCTGAAGCCTGGACTCTTGAAGAGGTTCTTATGTGCAGGGGCCACTGAGTTAGCCCACCAGTGTAAGTGCACGTTATTCTTTGAATTACTCTACTTATTTCACAACCCACGTGAGGAATACCAGCTGAAAGAAAGAGGAAGTTTTCAGTGAGGAGAACATTACCCAAACTGGAATTTGGCTAGGACTCCAGAGTTAATATTCTAATACTTGCAAAAATCCCATAAAACCTTTAATAACAATAAATTGTAAGGAGGCTGTTTTTCACCAGCACAACACCCGTTAGCACAAGGCTGGTTTACTGGTTCAGTAATAATTCATTGAGAAAAACACCACCTACTAAATTACCAACACATCTTTCAACAACACTGGGGTTTTTCATAGGTCTCCCACCCTGACATTGCTTAGTTTATGATGTCTGGTAAGATCCCATCCTGACATTGCTTAGTTTATGATTTCTGGTAAGATCACTATTCAAGAAAATATTGCTACAGGCTTTGATGCTGGGAGTGGGGGTGAGGGTTAGACACATAGATGTTAGAGATGGAGAAAACCTATCATATTATGTCAACGCAGGATTGTTCTTGGCAATATTTCTTTCCTAAGGCATTTCTTTCACAGCCTAATGGATCTGGCTCTCAAGATGCTTTCCTGGCATTCTACCTACATTTTCCTGTTTATTAATTTCATTCCATTAATCCTAGCTATACCACATCTGCACAAAGCAACTTAATTTCCTTCCATCTTAGTCTACACATGTTCAGATACTTGCAGACTGCTCTCAGAAATCTCATTAGCTGTCTTCTAGCCTAGCTGCACAAATATAGATCTTATAAGCATTCCTCATTATTCAACTGCCCCAGCCCCCTATTTGTTTATTTTGCTCTCCTCTGAACTTTCTCAGATTCATCAATATCTCTCTAGCAATGGAACGCCCAGACATGAAAACAACATTTCTATGTCATTGCACCGTTGTCTGAGGAGCCACTGTTGATTTCAATGGGAGCTAATCATATGAAGTGTCTGCATAATCAGCTCCATAGACTATTGGTCTGCTCTGCCACAATGCAATGTCATTGCTTATACAGCCTATTGTATATCTGTGTTCCTGTTTATTTTTTTTCTGGATGCATTGGCTTGAAATTAATCTCAGCAGCTAATTTTCTCTCCAAGTTTCTTATCCATTTGTTTCAGAGTAGCAGCCATGTTAGTCTGTATCCGCAAAAAGAACAGGAGTACTTTTGGCACCTTAAAGACTAACAAATTTATTTGAGCATAAGCTTTCATGGGCTACAGCCCAATTCTTTGGATGCATAGAATGGAACATATAGTAAGGAGATATATATACATACATATATAAATAAATTTGTTAGTCTCTGAGGTGCCAAACATACTCCTGTTCTTTATTAATTTGTGTTATTTCTCTGCTCTCATTGGGTATTTGATATTCCTTTCATATGTTCTTGTTGTGGGGCTACATACACAAGGGGGCTTAGGTGTTGTGATTCCAAGTGTTGCAATGCTTAATTTTTATACATCTTGGAAAACACAGAAATAAAACTGCAAATCAGAAAGCCTGACTTTGGCACTAGGCTCCCTATACAATGAATGGAGAAAGACAGGCGCCTTAGACTGTGATCTGCAAAAGTCACCACACTAGGCAGGGAGCTGCCTAAGATAGTTAATAGGAGATGCCAACAACAGGGATGTGTCTTAATTCCTGGCCCTCATGGGTTCACAGGTGGTCACCCTTCTCCTGAAATCACATGGCTTAGATACCTAAGGCACTTCTTGTGAGAATGAGTTAGGAATCCAGTTTATTGGAGGAGGGGGCCTTGGGTCTCTCACCTTGCAGATGGGTACCCTAACTACCAGATTTCAGAATCACTCTCTTGCTCACTTTTTCTGTCCCAATGACTCTATGTTCTTATCCACAATGGAGCAGCCTCAAGTAGAGACTGAAGGAATCCCACATCAGAGTATCCCACAGCTCAAATTACTCTTCCCCCCTTATTGTGGACAATTCAACCCGGGTCTCCCATGTCCCAATTATCCAACCAATGGGATAAAGATTATAAGGTAAGCACTACCACCTCCTATTGCTTCTCTGTCCAGATTTTAAATGAGACCCAATCCAGTAAGTGGCCTCTGAGCATGCCTGTCACATTGGGTCCTGCACTTGAGATAGGTGGAGGGGCGTCTTTCTTTCCCCAGTGTGTGAATCATACTGAGGGCTGAGGTGGGAGACAGGCAATTGGATGCCTAGAGTGAGATAGCAGTGTGCATATCCAGGGCCGGATTAACTCTCCTTTGGGCCTGGGGCTATTAGATTGTGTGGGGTCCCTGTATATAAGTCCTTTTCCTGGGAGGATGTTTACTGCAGAAGGGGGCTGGTGCAGGGGATTGGATTTCAGGAGGGGGTGCGGGGTATGGGAGGGAGTTTGGTGCAGGAAGGAATTCTGATCTGGGGCAGGGGTTGGGGTGGAGGAGGGGGTGCGAGGTGCAGGCTCTGGCCAGGATGAGCTTACCACAGGCAGCTCCCGGCCAGCAGTGCAGAAGGGCTCAGGCTGCCTGCCTGCATGCACTGGCCCTGTGCTGCTCTCAGAAGTGGCTGGCTGCTAGCACGTCTCTGCAGGCCCCTTGGGGGACAGTGGCAGTGGGTCTACATGCACTGCCCATGCCTGCAAGTGCCACCCCTATAGCTCCCATTGGCTGGGAACCGGACAATGGGAGCTGTAGGGACAGTGCTGGGGGCGGGGGCAGAGTGCAGAGCCACCTCTAGGCCTCTCGCCAGGGACTGTAGAGACATGCCAGCTGCCAGCCGCTTCCGGGAGCAGCATGGGGCTATGGCATTCAGGCAGCCTGCCTGAACATCCCTTTTAGCATCCCGGAGATTGCTGCCTGTGATTTATTTTTGAGGGGCCCCCTTTGTGGGGTCCTGGGCTGCAGCCCTAAAACCCTTGCCTTAATCTGGCCCTATGCACACCCAGAGGCAGGAATGTAGGCACCCAGAGAATTTTTACCCTAAAAATTTAGGTGCTGAGTGAGTTTAGGCACCTACGGAATTCAGCAGGAGTTTTGTGCATTGCAGTGGAGCCTAAAACTAGGACTTAGGCTACTAAACCCAGACTTAGACCCCAAAGTCTGGAGTGCAGGCATTCAAGTACCTTTTTGAATCCCATCAATACTGTTTACTCCCTCTTCAAGGTCATTACTCAAGATATTAAATGTGGCCAGCCCTAAAACATCTCTGCGGTATTCCATTGTTTCATTCACAAGCCCAGATTCTATGAGGTCCTTCTAGGAGATGCAGCGCAAAAGATCCAGCCTAGAGGGAGGAGAACAAAGGTGCTTTTAAGCCATCCCAATTCTGGGCTGATCTAGGAGCTGAAAAAGCCCCAGACATAACTTAGGCAGCCTGGAAGGAAGCCTTTGCTATGACAGCATCACTGGTACTGCCTATTATTTATGGGGCAAGCCACAATGGCTGTAGCAGCATCACTTATGGTACTGCCCCTTCTCACCTCCCCAACTCCACCTTGTCTTGCCTTTTATGTCAGTCCTTGGAAGAGTGAAATGTAGGACCACAGAGGGGGTTATTGGGGTTGCAGAGATAAACCCTCCAATACAAATTATAATGGAAAAGAATTAATCTGTTAGGTAGTCCAGCCTAACATCATCCTGCCAATGCAGAATTGTTCAGTGTTGTACATTTATTCAAATCTAGTCTAGTTTTGAAAAAGTCTAAAATGATGGAACCTTCATCAATTTTCTTACTGGTTTCTACATCACATGTTTTCTGCTTCCTTGTTTTCTTTGCAAGCGTTGAATTTAGTAATATTTTTTCAAGAAAAAGCATTTGATACCATTTGATTACTTGTGTTGTAAAGAAGCTATGCACATTAAAACTATGATAAAACATATTCTGAATATGAAGACAGAGAGAGAGAGATATAGTATATTTCGATAATTAGGTAACATTAGATGTCAAAATGGGGTGGATCTGAAGTTGATAAGCGATTGGAAGACTAACGTTACATGAGGCCATGATCTAATACTAAAGCATGTGTGCAACTTTAAGCACATGAATAGCCCCCTTGACTTCAGTGGGACTACTGGTGTGTTTAATGTACCATAGATGCTTTTGTGCTTTACTGGATTGAGTTAACAGACCATAGAACAGGAGACTGAAAATAAAAGAACTGTAAAAGAAGAAGGTCATGGAATTGTATAAGAAAGGAGGTATAACACATATCTTGCGGGGGGAGTATATTTCTAATGGAAGTGCTGGATTCAAGGGGGATAAAGCTGAGACCGGGTTAGATGCAAGAATATATTTTATTTTAATGGGAGATGTGACACAAAAATCCTGAGAATATTCAGGACTCTTCCCTCCAGTATGGATTCATGTATCACCATAAACCTTGTAGAAACAGCTTCTGCACTTGTGTGTCTAAGGTCTATAACTGGTTTTACAATGTGCACTGTGATGTACACTCAGAGTTTTGAAGGTTCAGTTGAACCCAGACTCGCCATGGGTAAATTTTTCAAAAGTGCTTAAATTACTTAGGTGCCGAACTCCACTGAAAGTCAATGGCTCCTAAATCACTCAACCACTTTTGAAAATTTTACTGTATTCTTATTTTGCTAGGAGAAGAGTTATATTTAAAAACTCACTATATCAAGATGCATATGATAGTCCTCGATTTTTACAAAATAATCCTTATTTATTTAAGTGGAATGTATTCCTTGATTTAAGAAGACAGTACTCTTAAATATTTATAATTCTAAACCAAGAGATACAGTAATCCAATATTTCAATAAATTGTTCCTAATTGTAGAATTCTGCAGGAGCCTGATAGTAAAACTGATTTACAAAAACAAGAATTCACTCCATTATTTATCCTTCCTGATGAGACAGTGTCTTCTTCTCTATTTTGTACATTGCAAAATATCAAAAAGAATACAATATCAAAATTACAGTTTTCTCCATTCTAGGGTTTCTGTATACCTTTCACATGAGCTGTCATCTTACTGACAATGTTATGTGAAAACCCAGCACATATCTATCTATCTATCTACAGAGCACCAATATCCCTTCCTTCTATCCCAAACCTGGCTTCCTTTGTTTCAGCTAAAATAGACCTAAAAAGAATAAAACAGACACACATCAGCATCATCAGCAAATACTAATGTTGATTCTTAATCTGACAGCAGGTGATGCTCTTGCAGTAATTCTATCTCTGAGAATTAGTACTTTAGAGACAATCTATAATATTATTGACTTCTTTTGTAAGTACCAGTGTAACCCTGTGATAAATATAGATTGAACCAATCAATAGGAGTTAATAAGTGATTCAGTCAACACAGTGATGCTCAGGAAGCAGCAGGGGTATGAGTTAGCAATCAAGTGTTTTCTCCCAGGAATATTTCTGGGCTGGTCTGACATTAGACAGTGCCCTAGGCAGTCTAAATTATATGCCTATAACTCCCATATCTTTTATCCTAAAGTTAAAAAAACAAGTGAACAAATAATATGTAGTTTTTAAATGTGAAAGTATTCTTTTCCCTAATACATACCCTTGTATCTGGTTAAGGTATCAAGATTTAAATGCATCAGAGAAGTCTTGTGATAAACTGATGCCAGATTCCTATGTTCATTAACTTCAGTGGAAAGGTTTCCACTGATTTCAATAAGCATTAGATCAGGCTAACAGATGATGAGGAAATAATCACAGAAGTAAAAAATAATGGTATCCTGGGTACAAGTGATCATGACTTGATCACATTTACAATGCGCAAGCAGAATAAAGTTCAGACTAGTAAAATATATATATAGGTGGTGCTATAATAGGGCCAATTTCACAAAGCTGAAAACAATTATGAGTCAAATCAGCTGGGAAGAAGAATTTAATCAGAAAAATGTGAATGATAATCGGGAATCATTTAACCCCACTTTACTAGATGCCCCAAAAGTCACAATCCCACAACTAAGGAAGAAGGATGTGCTGGTTAAAAAAACAACCTAGTTTAGAGGGGAAGTGAAGGCAACTGTAAAAAATGATATATTCATATCTGTCTATACACACACAAGCAGACAAATGGAAGAAAGGGGAAATCGCTGGTAACAAATCAGAAGTTAGGAATTGTAGACAACTGATAAGGGAAGCCAGCAGGCACAAGGAGAAAATCTATGGACAGCAGAGTTAAGGACAATAAAAACAGAGTTTTAAAAAAAATATATGAGGAACAAAAAGAATCCTGACAATCCATTACTAGATGGAAATAGAACATTTATCAATAATAATGGAGAAAATGCAGAAGTGCTCAATAAATATTTCTGTTCTCTATTTGTCAACAAACATGACACAGTCTCACCACATGGTGGTGATAAACTCTTTCCTTTCTACTAGTATCTCTGGAGGATGTTAAATAGAAGTTGGTATTCACCCACGAAAACTCATGCTCCAAAACGTCTGTTAGTCTATAAGGTGCCACAGGATTCTTTGCTGCTTTTACAGATCCAGACTAACACAGCTACCCCTCTGATACTAAACAGAAGTAAGACACCTTTAATTCAGCAGATCTATATAACTTACATCAAAGAGTTTTTAAAAAGGTTACTGAGAAGCTTGCTGGACCATTAATGTTGATGTTCAGTAAATTTTGGAGTCCTGTGAAAGTTCCAAAAGACTGGAAGAAAGCTAACATTGTGCCAGTTTTAAAAAGGGTAAATGGGATGACCTGGATAATTATAAGCCTCTAGGCCTGACATTGATCTTGGGCTATATAATGGAGCAGCTGATATGGGACTTGATTTAAACTAACTTGATATAAATTTTGATGAGATTACAAATTTGGTTGATAAAGATAACAGTGTTGAAATAATATACTTATACATCAGTAAGGTATTTGACTTGGTACCACATAACATTTTGATTAAAAATCTAGAATCATATAAAATTAACATGGTACACATTACATGGATTAAAGAGTGGCTACTTGATAGGTTTCAAAATGTAATTGTAAATGGGGAATCATCACTGAGCAGGTCTGTTTCCAGTAGAATCCTGCAGGGATCGGTTCTTGGCCTTAAACTAGTTAACATTTTTATCAATGACCTGAAGAAAACAAAATCATCACTGATAAAGTAAGCAGATGACACCAAAATTGGGAGAATGGTAAATAATGAAGAGGACAAGTCAGAGTGATGTAGATCGCTTGATGCAGATTGGGCACAAGCAAACAATATATGTTTTAATATAGCTAAATGTAAATATATACATCTAGTAACATAGAATGTATGACATACTTACAGGTTGGGGGACTTTACCCTGGCAACAAAATATTTGACCAAAAAATGAAAAAAATACGGGGGTTGTGATGGCTAATCAGCTGAACATGAGCTCCAAGTGTGATGCTGTGGCCAAAAGAGGAAATGCGATCATGGGATGCATACATACAGGAATCTCATGCGGGAGTAAAAAGGTTATTTTACCTCAATATTTGGCACTGGTGTGACTGCTGTTGGAATGCTGTGTCCCATTCTGGTGCCCACAATTGAGAAGGATGTTGATAAATTGGAAAGAGTTCAGAGAAAAGCCATGAGAATGATTAAAGGATGAGAAAACCTGCCTTAGAGTGATAGACCCAAGATGTTCAATCTATTTAGCTTAGCAAAGAGAAGGTTAAGGGGTGACTTGATTTCAGTCCATAGGTATCTACGTGGGAAATAAATATTTAATAATGGACTCTGCAGTCTAGCTGAGAAAGGTGTAACATGATCCAATGTCTGGAAGCTGAAGCTAGATGACTTCGGACTTGGAAATAAGGCGTAGATTTTTAACAGAGGGTAATTAAACACTGGAGCAATTTACTAAGATTTGTGATGGATTTGGCATCATGATAATTTTTAAATCGAGATTGGATGTTATTCTAAAAGCTATACTCAAGGAATAATTTTGGGGAAGTTCAGTGGTCTGTGTTTTGACAGAACATCAGACTGACCCTAGAATCAATGAAGCTATGAAAAATTTTAGACTCTTGGAACCGTATTTGATGCGAATTCACAAACAGTTAACCCAAAATTGCATTTTTCAGTGAATAAACTATTTGCCCCCCCCCCCCAAATCACTCAGCTCTACTTTTAGCACTGTTAATGCATCTTCCTACATCTTTGCATTTAAACAGCTCTGCCTCTGTTACAGACACTGTTACTGTCTCTCGTCATGTCCCTTTAAGGCTTTTGCACTATATCACTTCACTTCCTTGGAGGGTCTTAATGTTCTTTAATGCTTTGAGCAGGGCCTCATCCTTTATCCGTTACCTAGAGCACTTTTTCTCTGCTGCTTTTATTCCTTTTTCCCCCTCCCCAATTTCTGCTTCATGATTCTGCCCTTTTACTCCTCTCCTGGCTTCATGGGAAAGGGAGAGAAGGACACCCTTTCCCCTCCCACTCCCTGGGGAAGATCAGTTAAGAATCCCCCCAGTTCCTTTGATGAGGGAATATTAGTGTCTGTGTAAGCAGGATGTGAATGAACTTTCATCTGACAGCTAGCTGGGAAGGGAGAGACTTCAGGAGCAAACCGTATTTACATGAACACACCTGCTCTGCTTAGATAGCCAGCAGATGGAGCTGTGTTGCTCGAAGTGATCAACTTTGGCTGGTGTTGGGTTACAGAATGTAGGAGTAGTGAAATGTTGTTATCAATATTGTTGCCTTTATCGTATGAACAAAGGAGAGCAGAAATGTGCCAAAATGAGGGGTCATCCTCAGCTGAAAAGACCATGTTAAGCTAGGGGCTTGAATGTCAGAGTCCTGTGACAGTAAGAGGGGAAGAGACAGGTATCTTACCTAGGTGGTGTGGACATTCCCTACAGGGCCCCAGTTTCATTTAACCTGTTCCTCCCTACTGTTCAAAGATAGAGCTAAATAGGCTCCATTAAGTACTCCTGGCTTTTTTGCAGATATAGACTAACACGGCTGCTACTGTGAAATTTGTTATTTTAAGTGCTTAAATGAGATCTGTATCAGTGGGTAGCTGTGTTAGTCTGTATCCACAAAAACAACAAGGAGTCCGGTGGCACCTTAAAGACTAACAGATTATTGGGCATAAGCTTTTGTGGGTAAAAAACCTCACTTCTTCAGAAGCATGGAGTGAAAGTTACAGATGCAGGGATTATATAATGACACATGAAGGGAAGGGAGTTACCTCACAAGTAGAGAACCAGTGCTGACAGGGCCAATTCAATCGGGGTGGATGTAGTCCACTCCCAATAATAGATGAGGAGGTATCAATTCCAAGAGATGCAAAGCTGCTTTTGTAATGAGCCAGACACTTCCAGTTCCTATTCAAGCCCAAATTAATGGTGTTAAATTTGCAAATGAATTTTAGTTCTGCAGTTTCTCTTTGAAGTCTGTTTCTGAAGTTTTTTTTGTTCAAGAATAGTTACTTTTAAATCTGTTATAGAATGTCCAGGGAGGCTGAAGAGTTCACCTATTGGCTTTTGCATTACCATTCCTGATGTACGATTTGTGTCCATTTATTCTTTTACGTAGGGACTTCTGCATACATGGCAGAGGGGCATTGCTTGCAGATGATGGCATATTAACATTAGTAGATGTGCAGGTGAATGAGCTCTTGATGGTGTGGCTGATGTGATTGCGTCCTCTGATGGTGTAGCTAGAGTAGATATGGGGACAGAGTAGGCAATGAGGTTTGCTACAGGGGTTGGTTCCTGTGTTGGTGTTTCTGTGGTGTGGTGTGTAATTGCTGGTGAGTGTTTGCTTCAGGTTGGGGGTTGTCTATATGCGAGGACTGGCCTGTCTCCCAAGCTTTGTGAGAGTGAGGGCTCTTTTTCCAGGATAGGTTGTAGATCGTTGATAATGCACTGGAGAGGTTTGAGCTGGGGGCTGTACGTGATGGCCAGTGGTGTTCTGTTATTTTCCTTGTTGGGCTTGTCCTGTAGTAGGTGATCTGGATACCCGTCTTGCTCTGTCAATCTGTTTCCTCACTTCCCCAGGTGAGTATTGTAGTTTTAAGAATGCTTGATAAAGATCTTGTCTCTGTCTGAGGGATTGGAGCAAATTAAGATCTGAACTCACTTGTGGTGGGACAGCATTTCTACCCAGCCTGCTAAAAGCTGACAATCACTAAAGACTGACCTGCAGAGATCACTGCAAAGATGCAGGTGGCAGCAGATGGTAACTGACAGTAGCCAGCAGGAGCTGCACAAGCAGTTGGAAGGGCAGCCAGTGGAGAGGAACTGTGGCTGGCAGGGCGGCCAGCCAGAGCAAGTGCTCAAATGGTGGAGCAAGCCAGGATTTCTTCTTCCCTGGGTGGGAGGTGAACTCACACAGATGCACCTCTGAACCCTGGGTCCTCATGGACACAGGGCAACCACTGTGAATGGGGCATGGTGACAGAGCATAGAGGGGCACAGAAAAGGAACTCTTGGTTGCAGAATCCAAGAACATGAGGCAGAAGGCACTGCCCCACACACTCTGAAGTGGGTGTCCTGCTCACAGTTTTATGATTATGAATCCTGCATGAGGCATTTTCCCTAATTAATGTCAGGTGACTTCTCTCCTTTCATTAAAAGTTTATTTTCTACACTCCACTCAGACTCCGTACTTGGGAGTGGGGAAGTATTGCCTCTCAGAGGCGCCTGACCCTGCCAGCAGGTAGGGGATCTTGGGGGACAACTACTGCACTGGTGGGGTGCAAAATAAACTTTATTAAGAAAATGCAAAAAACAGGGAAAATTCAATTGTGAGGGGTATGGGGTTTGTTAAGGTAGACAATTGGGGAGGGGTTTCTTTTAGTAAATAGTATAGGGGGTTTCAATAGTGGGGTACAACACAGTGGGGTACAATACAGTTGGTAACCGATTAACACTGAAATATAAATGTAACAGGTAGCTAACCATTTCTTATGTAAAGGGTGTGTTACAGCAGCATATAACCAACTAACAGTTATGGGAAAAATGTGTTAAATATCCAACAACTCTAGGTAAAAGTGTGTCACAGTGGTATAAATGTAAAATGTGGAGGTGTGTTAGAGAGAAAAAGGGTAACCAATGGGGTTTTATGCTAGACTTTAGTAATACAATTGAGGTTTGGGGGCAGTAGGAGCGGGGTGAACACGTGGGGAAGGGATTAAAAAAGAGAGAGAGAGAGAAAGGCATGGTAGGGGAATGAGGTTGGGGGATGGGGGAAGAGGAGCACGTGAGCAGAGAGCAGAGGAGGTTTTAAACTCAGGGAGACACAGAGAGCAGACAGGCTGCAAGTTTTAAACAGTGACTGGGGAGCTCTGGGGGGGGGGGGGCAGCGGGAAGACAGACTTAACCACAATTATACAGAACACAGCAAAATCTTATCTATGATCTAACTTAACCAAGACTACACAAATTAGCAAGTAACAGAACACAATGCAACAATTTTTTAAACCTAACTTACAGAGCACAATACAAAATTCTCTAAACCTAACTTAACCACAGCTATGCAAAATGAAATTACAACTTATCTAGACTAAGAACCTGATTCTAATAGGTGCACCTTAGCAGCAGTGGGGGGGGGGGGCTGCAAGCTGGCAGCCCAGGATCCAGCTCCCAAGGAAGCCAAGGGATGGTGGCTGCAGCAGTGGATACAGCTGAAAGCAGAGAGCCCTGAGGCAAAGCCCACAGGAGCAGAGCTTAGCAGCGGCACAAACTTATTTTTAGCGGCAAAGTGCCGCGGAGTTTAGGAGAGGTTTTAAGAGACACAGACCAAGGTTTAGCTTGAGTCTGTGTGCTGGGGAGACAGAGCCAGCAGCTAAAATAATAAAATAAAAGTATAGAAAGTTTCACAGAGGGATTCTTACCAGCCCCCAAGGTAGCAGCGAAGGCAGAAGCAGCAAGAACATCAGAAGGCTAGGTACGGTCTCGATAATCAGGAGATCTCTCAGGCAGCAATTCGTTCTTCGTGGGGGGGAGTTTAAAAACGGGGGTACGCTCAAAAACAAACGAGAGCGGAGAGAGGGCCCCCAAAGACCCCTAGCTGATCAGACCAGGTGGCAAAGCAAGGACCTTCTCTGGGGTCTGATCAGAAAATGTCTGGTTTTAAAGGCAAACTTAGGCAGTTTCCCACCAGTACTTTTGATTGGCTCCTCTTGATACAGGGGAGGAGAGGAGGCAGGGAAAAACCTGCAGGTGAGCACAGAGACATGCCTGGGCAGAGTCCTGTGCAATAGGTGACTCAAAAGCACATGAGGCCTATGACTCATGCCCAGGATCTTAAAAACACAATAGGTCTTGCAGCTCTGGCATTGCCTACCCTACACCAAGCCCAGGTTTAACAAGGTGATAACAGGACTAACCCTTTGAACAGGGCAGTGGTCCCACTTAGCACAAGTGGCCATCCCTTTGAGAAAGGCAATGGCTCTTGGTAAACAACTTCAGGGGCCCTCCCTTTGAGAAGGGCAGTAGCCCTGGTAAACAACTTAACAGCCAGGGAGGGGCGGCCACAGGAGGAGAACAAAATGGAGTATGGGGACAGCTGTAAGAAACAAAATGGAATAGGGGGATAGCTGTAACAGACAGCGCCCAGGTGTTTAATTTTCCCAGGTTACTGAGGGAGGGCTCAAGGCTGTTCTGTGTTGTGTTGTTGAAGAGGAACCCCTAGATATTGAACCTGGCCCTGTTTACTGCTGGTTCCATCTAGTAGAAGGGTTGCATCTATGTCACAGACAAATCAAAACTATGATAGTCCAATAAGTTATTTCTGTCAACTTTTGTCACTCAGACCTTCTTTGAATGCTGTTTTCTGGACACCATTCAAATATTTTGGAATATAGACCAATTAATACTCCCTACAAGGTCTAAAAGTATGGTCTAATTTCTATAGTTTTTCAGATTGTTAGTGATGTGGGTTAATATCAGAGGTCACTGCAGAAGTGGAATGCAAGATTGATTACAGATAATTCTGGATAAAGGCTGGAATTTGTTGTATTAGCAGGTGACATTTGCTGCAATAAATACTTAATGTAGGATCACATAATTATCAGGACAAATTATGTATCACTCTCAAACAAATTAATGTGATATATAATTCCATTTCAGAGCTGAAATTAAATTACAAATACAGATTAAAAGCCTGATTTTTTCAGAAGTGCTGAGTACTCACAACTCCCTCTGAAGCCAATGGGAGAAGGACATCCTCAGGAACTTTGGAAACCAGAACTCAGCAATTCATGGCTGTATTCTGTGAAGTGCTGAGAATCTCTTACGAAGTGTCCAGCATTCTCAACTCCCATCAAAGTCAGTGGGCACTTCTCACCTTTCAGGAGATTCGCAGCACCACCCTGAATCAGACTTATAGATTGGAAATGCGGAAAAATTGTAACATTCTGTTAGAAATTAGGGCTTGATTGTGCAAACTCTTATTCCATGAGTAGTTTCCGCTGACTTGTGAGAGAGTTGTGAGTGCCTGGCACTTCTGAAAATCAGGCCGCCTTTATAAACATGAAATTAGGCTCCTACCTTTAAACTTCCATGGCACCTATCTGGTAATGGGATCTGCTAGCAATGATCCTGCACCGCTACAGAGTCCCATAATGCCAACGACACTGCATGGGTGTGGGCCAGTTTAGCAGCTCTCATTGAAGGACTGGGGTAAAAAATTGTGTAAAAGATATTTAGTTTTTTTCCCCAGAAAAGTCATTAATTCTGGCACCTGTGGACACCTTACCATCTGAACCTAATGAATATATGTGGCCTGGATTCTGGCAAGCTGCTATGAGGCCAGGTAAACTGTGTTCTGGATTCCCACTCTGGCACAGGCCATTTAGACTTGCTTTAAAGAGGCTAAGTTCCTGACTATAGTAACAAAATTGACTCCATATACATTCAGAATAGGATTCACGAGGAGAAAATTTATGTGCTTCAGCCCAACAGATGCCACAAAACCCTACTCAGCTGCCACTTAACCTTGTAGGTGCCTAAATCCCTTAGGTGTCTAAATTTCCATGTTAAAGGCCCTGGTGTACCTGAATTTTTATGGTTGGGCATGTGCACAGCTGCCTCAGTCCTGACATGGCACAGAAGCTCAGCACCTTGCTCACACATAAGCCCCAGTGCAATTCACAAATTAGGTGCTCCCCCACCTTTCTTGCCTTTGGGGCCCAGCTTGGTTGACAAGCTCAGAGTACATCTAAATGCCCCAGAAAACACTCAGCAAAGGTGATGTCCTCCCCTTATAACTTTCAGCCCAATGGTTAGGATGCTCACTCAGGATTGGGAGATCTAGGTTCAATTCTACTCTCTGCCTGATGTGGAACAGAGATTTGAGATTGCACTCCCACCTCCCATAGTAGGGAATTGAAGCTGGGACTCCCATATCGTGCGTAAGTAGCCTAACCATTGGGCTATAATGTATAAACTGTGGCAGCAGCTCCTCTGCTTCAGTTTTTCATGAAAAATAGCTGACCAGGTTTAGATGGTTCATGACTGTGAATCCCAAGTGGAGATAGAAGCCCCACATCAGCCCAGAGTTAGGAGAACATAAGAATGGCCTTACTGGGTCAGATCAAATCAAAGGTCCATCTAGCCCAGTATCCTGTCTACTGACAGTGGCCAAAGCCAGGTGCCCCAGAGGGAATGAACAGAACAGATAATGATCAAGTGATCCATCCCTAGTTGCCCATTCTCAACTTCTTGCAAAGAGAGGCTAGGGACACCATCCCTGCCCATTCTGGCTAATAGCCATTGATGAAGCTATCCTCCATGAACCCTCTCATAGTCTTGGCCAGGGATTGGCAACCTTTGGCACGCGGCCTGCCAGGGTAAGCACCCTGCTCAGCTGGGCCGGTTTGTTTATCTGCCATGTCCACAGGTTCGGCCGATCGCAGCTCCCACTGGCCGCGGTTCGCCGTCCCAGACCAATGGGGGCAACAGGAAGTGGCACAGGTCGAGGGATGTGCTGGCTGCTGCTTCCTGCCACCACCATTGGCCTGGGACAGCGAACCACAGCCAGTGGGAGCCCCTTTACTTGGCATTTCCTATTAGTTAAGTTAGGTGTCTCTGTGCCCAGTTTGCTGGCTTTTTGGATCTCATTCTTAGGTTTCTACATTGTGTAGGGAACTTAAGCACCTAAGTCAGGACTGAGAATTCCACGAGCTGGCAGGGCACCTAAAAGGTCCTGCAATGATGAGCATTGCAATGCCTCATTCCCCTTTGTGAATCCCACCCTTGGGGTAATGGAATGTAAGCAAGAGACCTGGGTTAGGCCCTGTCAGAAGAGCAATGGTTGGAGATTTGGGGTTTGAGATTAAGGCATGTATAGACCTACCCGAGCTAGCTTTAATCTAACTAGTGCAGTATCAATAGCAGTGAAGCCAGTGTAGGATGGGCTATATAAGTCCTCTCGGGATCCTGGGCACCTACTCGGGCAACTAGCCCACACTGAAATCTATGCTGCCCTGGCTTCACTGCTCTTGGCACCTGACCTAGCTACACGTGCTGCAGTCATGCCTCTGACTTCAGTGCAAATTTAGCAAATGGCATAAGCACATGCACCCATTGTGTTTCAGAGCTTTGCTGGGCGTGTACAGTTAGACTGATGTACGTTGCATTTACCATGACCAAATTATTTTCAATTATTGTTAGGTGTAGTGGTTTGCCATGGAAAGAGGAGAGGTTTATTGTAACTTTTACCTTGTTTTAATAGTAAATCATGACTCTTGTCTTTTTTTCCAATGTATTGACCATTCCTAGTACAATAATGTGACAAACCACATGACATAATTATAGCTACGGTCCCATTTCTTTGCAAATTGCCAGCTTATAGAAACTGTAGTTTAATTTTTTTCTTGATGGCTAGGCAGTTTAAATATATTAGTTTTGGCTTTCAGAGGGAAAAATGAAATCTTTATGTGGAATGCCTGGAGCACAATTGCTCTTTCAGTGGTTGATTGAGTTGCCATAGTAATGCAGCCCTGTGGCTTTTGAAACACTTGCTTGGCTTAATAACTGTTTTTGATTTTATTCACAATTAGATATACTCAAAAGAACAGATATAATTTCTTTCTGTAGCTGTGGTAAACAACCGAGAGCCCAATAAAGTTTTCTTTTGACTTATTTGTGGTTCCAGCAGAACTTAACCTTGCATTTAAAAACAAACTCTTATTCATCCAAGGTAAATCTTTTGAAATGAACCAATGCTGCCTATCTTGTAGCAGCAAATTTTCACTTCAAGGATCATATCCATGGTCCTGCCTAAGTCCTACCCCTTTACATTGCTCCGACAATACAGAGAGTTAAAGTTCCCTTAACAGGCAACTAAGCATTCCCCTAATATGAATATTACTACTGGAAATAAATGCCATACCTTGTGAGTAAGTGTTGCAGGATCAGGTCTTATCTGGTTCTGAGGAAGATGTGTAGAAGAAATTTAAATGATGATCTTCAGGTTTTAAAGTGTGCATTGTGAAACTAATCTCACATACAAAGGCTTGTGTTTAAAGATATTTATAATCCTCTTTTGAGTATAAAAAGGATACAAAGTAATTACTATGAAGGACACAAAACCCATCTAACATTTCTGACATTGAACAATAGAGTTTCCTAATTTCTGGTTCCTAGTACTCTCATTTTTAATAAATAATGTGGTGTAATTCTTGTGATCCAAACAATACACTATATGTTCTCATTCTTAGAGTCTCTCAGAGGGAAGGCTGTTGCAAAAGAGGCTGAATTTTCTGTGCAAAGGATAGCTTTTACTTTTTCAAGCCATGCACAACACTTGATATCAGATTGCTTGAATTATTTTGTATCCTTATAATTTCTACAGTACAGATGATGCCATTGTAGTATTTAAAATATACTAGAGGTGATACAAATCTGATTGATCATTAAGTCAACTTAAATACTATTGAATATGTTGAACTTTAATCAAATTATTGCTAATAAACCATGGTTAGAGATGCCAGAAAATTGCATCTACAGCTAGACTTTGACTTAATCATCATATGCTGATCTGACAGCTGTGGCCCATGTCTTTGTGACAGTTTGGTTAAAAGGCTTCAATGCCTTTGATGTGGGGTGATATGGGGCGTAAAAAGGGAATGCCTCCTAACATCTGCCCATATGGCTAGAATTAAGTTTAAGAAGATGTTTATAACTTTTAAGGCTGAAAATAGACAAAGGGTAAAATTTGCAAAAGCACCTAAGTGATTTAGGAGCCTAAGGCCCATTGATTTTCAAAATGGGACACAGCATCCAAATCTAAAATGTATTTAGATACCTAAAATGTATTAGAAGCCAGATGTAAAATGTATTTAAATACCTAATTCCCATTGATTTGAGTTGGAGTTAGGTGCCTAAATACCTTTTACTGTGGCTCCTAAATCACGTTGAGCAAGATTTTTACGGGGGTTTAGGGGACTATGGATGTTAATAGGCATCTGCGCAATTTTCAAAAGCCTTGGGGCAAGGCACCTAGGTACTTTTGAAAATCCCACAGGAGACTAGCTGCATGTTTAGGTCCCCAAATACCTTTAAAAATCTCGTTCATAGGCAGCTTTGAAAATTTTACACTGAGTCCCAGATACCTCTCTGAACGTCTAACTGCCTGTGTGCAGAACTTCACACTTTAGGGTTTGAGGGGAGCTTTTTGGAACTCAGGACTCACAACTGCTGTTCAGGTCTTTTGATGGTATTTGAGACACCGCAAAAGCAGCCCTTTAAAAATATTTCTACTTCAAGAGGAGTTTGCCATTAGTTTTATTTCTAGTTTTATTTGCATTAGTTTTATTTCTAGCTTTGTTCCTATTTGGGGCAAAATTCTGCCATCAGATGCATGAATGAGACTCTCAGTGATTTAACTAGGAGCTAAGTGTGCCTACCTGAGAGCAGAATATGACATTTTTTAATGTAAAGCACCCATAATCCTTTTTTATGGCCCTAATAAATAAAACATTATCTACTGCCTATTGATAAAGAACATGCCAATAAGGATGACTAATCACATAGGCCCTAATCCTGCATAGGTGTAGGCACAAGCTTAACTTCAAGAATGTGTGTAATTCAGTTGATTTCAATGGGACTATTTGTTTGCTTAAAGCTAAGCGCACGCATGAATGATTGCCGATTGAAGCCCTACTTGTGTTCCTGAGGAAAGGAAGGCAATTAAGCACATTGGGTCATGTTATATCACATGGTACAAGAGAATGGCATATATTGCTGAGCAGCCATGGTGAACATGAAGAGTGACTATAGGTAGTAGGTACCATAACTACACCGAGGTTACAAATGGTGCCATTTTTTCTGGGCTGGAGGGGAAGTTTATTTGGGTCATGACCAACAAGTCAGCATTTTCTGTGTAAATGTGAAGAATTCTTTATTTCAGCTGTTTTCTAAAGCAGGGAATGAAAATACATTTATTTTGTTACTCAACACCTGTTATTTTTTTTTAAATTTGTGATGACCACATGCTGGCTGGGACAAATACTGCTGCCATTTGCATGGCACACGTTGGCTTTTTCAAGTAAGGGAGTGTCCACGTTTGGTTATTTTGCATGGCTGATAACTTAAAGTCCAACTGATTTAGTGAAGCGTAGACAGTAAAAGATACAATTCACTCTTAATACTGACAGATATTATGAACTTAGCCTGTTCCAAATTTACATTACATGACTAAATTTTCCTGACAGCTTACTGATATTTGTGTGTAGCTTGGGTGTGTTAAAAAGAGAGAGAGAGAGAGCTCTGAGAGTCCTAATAAGCACAGTTTCCCTTAAGTGATGCAAATGACATTCCAGCAGCAATATGTCTCCATGGTGCAAACATTGTGGACTTGTTTTTATGGAGACAGGGTATTGACCCTACAGTTAAGGCTGGGTGAAGGTTTTGTCATACTGCAGGACTAAAATCCTTCTGTTTTGCTCTTTATTGATTGAATTCAGTCAACAGATCCCTTCAAGAACAAATGAATTTGCAGCACAGCCCTGTGCACAGCAACCATTTAAAAATGCTTCCTTTCCAAAATGTTGATTGAATTCCTCTGCATTTCTTTGGGTTCCTCTAACGAAACATACAAATGTTATAGAGGTTTCACATTGCACGCTGTAATTCATCTTTACACTCTTTCTGACCTCCAAAATCTTTACAGTTTCTAAGATTTGTATATGCTAGATCTGCACGCTGCAGTTTGCCCTATCCCAGACCTGCTTGGTAGTTCATTAGGACACTCTTGCCAGGGATATCTCAGCAGCAGGCTAAGAGGTGTGGTTCAGCTTTGTACGGGGTTATGTAGTTGTCACACCTGGAATCATAAGGAGCCTTCTGATTGGCTGAGCTTGAAACTGGGGAAGGCATGAGCCCTGTTTTGTGCCCTGGCAGTTGTGTGCTGAGTGGAATAGTTAGATTGGGTTGTGTGACTGTCCATGCCACACAGTTGTTCCACTCACATGTTGTGTAACTTTTTACATTCAGTAAACAAAACTCAATATGTTCATTAATGATTTGGATAATGGAAGAGACAGTACAATTATAAAATGTATGGATGACACCAAGCTGGGAAGGGTTGCAAATGCATTGAAGGACAGGGTTAGACTTCAAAATGACCTTGACAAACTGAGTAATTGGTCTTATATCAACAAGATGAAATTGACTAAAGACAAGTGAAAAGTACTACATCTAGGAAGGACAAATCAGATGCACAACTGCAAAGTGGTGACTAATAAGTGGGGGTAGTACTGCTGATAAGGATCTGGGGTTACAGTGGATCATAAATAGAATGAAAATCAACAATTTGATGCAGTTGCAAAAAATCTAATATCATTCTGGGATATATTAACAGAAGTGTCATATATATGACATGGGAGGTAATTGTCCCACTCTGCTCAGTACTGGTGAGGCCTCAGCTGGAGTCCTGTGTCCAATTCTAGGCATAATACTTTAGGAAAAATGTGGACAAATGAGAGAGTGTCCAGACAAAAGAAACAAAAATGATAAAAAGTTTAGAAAAACAGATCACCTAGGAAAGCCTAAAAAAGTGGGCATGTTTACACTTGACAAAAGATGACTGAGGGGGACCTGATAACCATCTTCCAATATATTCTGGGCTGTTATAAAGAGGAGTGATCAATTGTTCTCCATGTCCACAGAAGGTAGGACAAGAAGTAATGGGCTTAATCTGCAGCAAGGGAGATCTAGGTTAGATACTAGGAAAATCTTTCTCAGGTTATGTCCACACTAAACTATTAGGTTTAAAACAGGTTGGACAAACATGTCAAGGATGGTCTAGATTGGGGGTTCTCAAACTGGGGGTTGGGACTCCTCAGGGGGTCATAAGGTTATTACACGGGGGGTCAGGAGCTGTCAGCCTCCACTCCAAACCCTGCTTTGCCTCCAGCATTTATAATGGTGTTAAATAGATTTTGAAGTATTTTGAATGTATCGGGGCGGTGGGTCGCACTCAGAGGCTTGCTGTCTGAAAGGGGTCACCAGTACAAAAGTTTGACAGCCACAGATCTAGGTTTACTTGATCCTGCCTTAGTACAGAGGTCTGGACTTGGTGAATTTGAGGTCCCTTTCAGCCCTACATTTCTATGATTTTACTTTGCTTGGACTGATATTTCAAACAGTGTATCTGTCCCTGTTTGATATAGGAAACGTATGCTGAGATTTGGGAATAAAGCAGGAGGAAGCTGTGGGAATGTACAGAGGAGAGGTTGGTATCTTGGAACATTGGTTATAACTGCTAGAATGAATATGAGACGTGAATGAATATAGAGTAAATGTTAATACACCTATGCTTTGTGTCAGCCAGCCAGCAGCCAATTCTACTGACTGTCAATCAAATTTAGATTATTTGCCACATCATTGCATTATTAACAAACTATCTGTAATAATATAATGAAAGGTAAGGAGTGCAACTATGCAAGCGACCAACAAATTAATCTCAGCCTGAGAAATTTAGGAGACAATATTGTTTTTAAACTATGCTATTTCATGCTTATGTGTATTTGGGGCCTGACACAATCCCTGTTGATGTCACTGAGTTTTAATGAGTGCTGTATTGTCTCCTTAAATGCTAAGTTAAATAATGCTGTTTGTATGAAAACTATCATGCTGGGACTCTCTAATTCTGCAAATGTTAGCTCCACTGAAAATTTCAAACACGTTTTGGGGTATTCTCATTAATGAGAACTTAAACAAGTGTCCAATGTCCATTGAATATTAACTCCTCGTTGTATGTATGATCCACAATCAATGAAAATAAAACAGATCAGATGCAGAAAATGTGTGCAGTATCTGAAATGTGGTTTCCCTATTTTTTTCTTAATGAAGTATTGCCAGTTGAAGTAAATGCTTATATAAGGTATATCACTATATGCAAAGATGCAGATGTACTATAGCAGAAATATCCACTAACATTTCCCACTCACATTTAACAGAAATAGGCTCCAGAAAACTTAAAAGTAACATTTAAAGTCAGAAAAAAATGAAAAGTGAAAAACATGCTAAGTTGTCATAGGCAACGGTGTCTTAAATTGAGTTAAATTAATGGTGAAATTATTTTGACCTTGAGGTCATAAGTTATATCTGCATGGAGACAATATCGCAAATTGAGGGAAAATTATGATCCAGTCAGCTATAGCGCAACCTTCATTCCTAATAGTTCCCAAATTATACAATAGAAGACATTATTAGAAAAGTTGAGATGAATAATTTAAGTGGGAACATCACATAAAAAGTATAATTGTAGGAACATAGGACAGATTCCCCCCCCCCAATTACTAGTTTAAGACTAAAATCTTAGCAATAAAAGCTAAAATACATGTACATGATGTAACTGACATCAGGATCTGGCCTAGGAATTTTTTCCTTAAAAATGTATCAAGAGCAATTAGTGAGACTGAGTCTAAAAATACATGCAGGATGGTGAAACTTATTCACATAGAAGATCTCTGTGCCAACAGAAGCCCCACTGATTCCTTATCAGGGCTTCACTGAGTTATAGGCCTTGCATTCATCAGCATCCAAAATTGATCTGACAGTCTAGCTGATTATGTCGAGAGGCTGTTGTTGCAGTTTCAGGGTTAATGGCATCTTTGACCCCCTTCCAGGTCTTCCACATATTTAAGGCTTTAGGCTTCCCAGCTGTCACTATTCTTTGGTGGAGACCCACATCTCCTTCTCTCCAGACTGAGAGTCCCTCTGCACCACTGTGATTTCCTAGTCTGTCTGACCAGGGTCCAGTACCTGTGGTTGACTCTTCCTGCAGGGGCTATAACAACGTACACCAGTTACCAATCACCCTTCACAGAACAAACAACATTTTTTCTTAAAGTTAAAGCATGACAGGGAAAACATATAAAAAGAAAGTTCCTATATGCACAGTAAAAGCTCACCAGAGGTCACCCATCAGTCTTAGAGGGCCTAGGAGGACAAAGTCTTTCCAAATTTCCTGCAGAATGAAGGCTCTTGGACAGAAGGTCCTGTCTAGATTGAGTCACTCTTTCTAACAGACCAAGAGAACAAAGATAGATTTGGTTTTCTTGCCCCAGTTTCTTCCATATCCCCACAGTCAGAGTCCCAGAACTTTCTTTGGTGTCCATATTGACTCAGGCCACAAGCAGAGCACTGGGACTCATCATACCCACATCTGTTTGCCTGTCAGACACTGAAGAGATGCACCCTCACATCCTTCCTCCTGAGTCCCATGGGTGTGACTTGATCCTCTTCTCCTGTTTAAGCCAGTAGCATTTGTCTTGGTCAGTTTCTTCAGCTCTGCCTCCAGCTCTATCCATCTCTCCTGAACAAACAGCCTTTTCCGTTCCTGTTCCACATCTCTGGATCTCTTGCCATCACCACTCCCGCTTCTGGACTGTCTGTGGCACTATCTCTTCAGTTTCTGCATGCCATGCAGGACAAAAAGAGCTCTGCCCCTGGCTGGAGGGGTATGCCACCTGCTTCAGATTGCCTGAGTGCCGCATGGCTTACCACCTCCAAGCTCTTCAGATCAGCAGCAGATGAATCTTGTTGCTCATACAAGGTCAGGAGCTGCTGTTTCTTCAGTGGTTCTTCATTCCTGCTCCTGTCTCTCTTTTTGATGTTCTTTTCCCAAAAAGATTGAGACCCTTTTTCTCTTTGTGAATTTTCCTTCTATAGTACTTGCTTTTACTGGTATTAGAAATTCACACTGTCACAGTTTCCTAGACATTACCATGACATTGTCATGGTTTCAGGGTTAACTGTACCTGAATTCCCCCTCTGTAGTCCTTTAAGGGCACTCACTTAAAGTTTCCAGCTCCAAATGATGATCTCTCTTGAGTGAAGACCCATGTCTCTCTTTCTTCTGCCTGAGTTTTAAGTCTGGACAGTTCCCTGCTTCCACTGTGATATCCCCAGCAAGGTAGTCCACCTAAGGCCAGCGCTTGAGCTTTCGTTTCTCTCTAAGGGCTAAGAACAGTGTGTTGTCAGTAGTTACAAGTTACCACATAGCTCTTTCTAAGCAAGACGTTTATTCTTAAGGTAAAAGCATTACAGAGTAACCATAAAAAACAATCAAAGTTCCTATGTGCATGCTAACACTTACCAGAGGTCACCCATTAGAAGGCCCAAGTCTTTCCAACTCTTCTGCAAGGGTTCGGCCCTCTTTGCACAGAATAGCTTGTCTGTTTGCCAGATCAGAAAGAGGGCCCTGTGTCAGTTCAAGCTAATCCTTTTGTATTAAAAGCCCATTCTTTGGCTCCTAGTCTCTGGAAAACCCAGTTTGAACCAGTATATGTAAGGCCCTTCTGGGGACAGTATCTCTCTAGAATTGTTTCCTCTCATCAAATTACCTTATTCACCCCCACTGCCCAGTTTTTAGTTCCTGTGGGACCTGTGGTAACCCTCCCCCATGGAGTAGAGGATAATCATACAAAAACCATTCATAGATTTAATACAACGAGCCCTAAAAATATCAGGAGGTGGTTGCTATATCAGTCACTGTCGTCACCTGCATGACTCTTGGATGACATTTAAAGAATGTATGTAATAATACCTCTGCATTTTTACTGTCAGGTACTTTTTGCCAAAATATATGCTCTACTGTAAAATTCACAAAAAAATACTGTATCAACGTAATGCCTTTGAAGCTACAGCCTGTAAAGCAAGGTTATGCATTTGTGAATACTGCTGGTGGGTAAGGAAAAGCGCTGGGTTGGTTTCAATTCACTTTCTATCCAAACTACATCTTAGCAAAGACAAAGACAAAAAACAAACAAACAAAAACAGTAGGATTTTAATTAAACAAAAGCTCTTCTATCATCTGTATAGTTAGAACTGGACAACTGGCCTCTTCCTGTGTTTTCTGGCAGTTGTCAGTACCAGATGCTTTAGTAGAAGCTACAAGAATTCCTCTAATTTATAATTATGGGGAAATCTGTCCATTAAGAGACATTCCCCCCAACCCAAAGCAATTAGGGTTTGACTTATACCATGAAATCAGAAGTTTACCTCTCTTAAGATTAAAATGTTATCTTATCTTTGTAACTGTGGGTATTATCAATAGCCATACACATGTTGAATAATTTTTGAACCCTATTAAGGTCTTGGCCTCAGTGATATACTGTGACAATGAGCTGCATGAGTTAATTATTCATTGTGTGAACTGTATTTCATTTCATCCATTTTAAATTTGTTTCCTTTCAATTTCACTGAATCTTGCTTTATTCTATCTCATAATACTGAAAATGATCTGTCAACATCTCTAGTGCCAATATTTGAGTAGACTATTAATTGTAGTATTTGCTGTTTCAATAATTATGAATTAGGCCAGAAAAAAAAAGCAATATGATTTTACTGATTAGGTTTTTAATCTCTGTTTCTCTTTTTGTATTTGATGTCAGGTATTTGTTTGATTTTAAATCTCAAGATGTCTTGAAGTCTTTTTTCAGTGAAAGATCTAAATTAATTCTAGGTTTGCATGACTTTCTAAATATTGAGGTTTCAACAACAGCTATGAAATAATGAAATTTGTGAAATATTTTAACCAAGTAGTGGAGCTGGACATGTTCTAAAAATAATTTTTGCCTAATATTATTTCACAATTGCTTTTAACTGTGTTTCTATTCAGGTTCTTACACTATGGCATCTGAAGACCTGAGGGTGGCATTTATGCCCAGTTGTTTGATTACTGAATATTTCAGTTAACCTCTGAGCAGGAACACTGATAGGGATAGTTAATTCTAAGTGACTTTCACGAAACTATTGTGAAAAGCATATTCCAAGAACCTTAGAATCATAGAATATTAGGGTTGGAAGAGACTTCAGGAGGTCATCTAGCGCAATCCCCTGCTCAAAGCAGGACCAACACCAACTAAATCATTCCAGCCAAGGCTTTATCAAGCCAGGCCTTAAAAATCTCTAAGGATGGAGATTCCACCACCTCCCTAGGTAACCTATTCCAGTGCTTCACCACCCTCCTAATGAAATAGTGTTTCCTAAAATCCATCCTAGACTTCCCCCACTGCAACTTGAGACCATTGCTTCTTGTTCTGTCATCTGCCATGACTGAGAACAGCCTAGCGCCATCCTCTTTGGAACTTCCCTTCAGGTAGTTGAAGGCTGCTATCAAATCTCCCTTCACTCTTCTCTTCTGCAGACCAAATAACCCCAGTTCCCTCAGCCTCTCCTTGTAAGTCATGTGCCCCAGCCCCTAATCATTTCCGTTGTCCTCTGCTGGACTTTCTCCACTTTGTCCACATCCCTTCTGTAGTGGAGTGACCAAAATGGACACAATACTCCAGGTGTGGCCTCACCAGTGCCAAATAGAGGGGAATAATCACTTCCCTCAATCTGCTGGCAATGGTCCTACTAATACAGCCCAATATGCCATTGGCCTTCTTCGCTATGAGGGCACACTGCTGACTCATATCCAGCTTCTTGTACACTATAATCCCCAGGTCCTTTCCTGTGGAACTGTGGCTTAGCCAGTTGGTCCCCAGCCTGTAGCAGTGCATGGGATTCTTCCTTCCTAAGTGCAGGATTCTGCACTTGTCCTTGTTGAACCTCATTAGATTTCTTTTGGCTCAGTCCTTCTAAATGTCTAGATCACTCTGGACTCTATCCTTACCCTCCAGTGTATCTACCTCTTCCCTCATCTTAGTGTAATCTGCAAACTTGCTGAGGGTACAATTAATCCCATCATCCAGATCATTAATAAAGATATTGAAAAAAAACGGCCCCAGGACTGACCTCGGGGCACTCCGCTTGATACCAGCTGCCAACAGAGCTGGCTCCAGGCCCCAGTGTGCCAAGCGCATGCTTGGGGTGGCATGCTGCGGGGGGCGCTCTTCTGGTTGCCAAGAGGGCAGCAGGCAGCTCCGGTGGACCTCTCACAGGCGTCCCTGCGGAGGGTCCGCAGGTCCCGCGGCTCCAGTGGAGCATCCGCAAGCACACCTGCAGGAGGTCCACTGGAGCCGCGGGACCGGCGAGTGGCAGAGCACCCCTTGTGGCATGCTGCTGTGCTTGGGGCAGCGAAATGGCTGGATCCGGCCCTGGCTGCCAACTAGACATTGAGGCACTGATCACTACCCATTGAGCCCGACAATCTAGCCAGCTTTCTATCCACCTTACAGTCCATTCATCGAATCCATACTTTTTTAACTTGCTGGCAAGAATACTGTGGAAGACAGTATCAAAATCTTTGCTAAAGTCAAAATATATCACATTCACCACTTTCCTCATATCCACAGAGCCACTTATTTCATCATAGAAGGCAATTAGGTTGGTGAGGCATGACTTGCCCTTGGTGAATCCATGTGGACTGTTCCTGATCACCTTTCTCTCCTCCAAGTGCTTCAAAATGGATTCTTTGAGGACCTGCTCCATGATTTTGCCAGGGACTGAAGTGAGACTGACCAGTCCATAGTTCCCCGGGTTCTCTTTCTTCCCTCAGCACCCTTGGATGCATTAGATCTGGACCCATGGATGTGTGCACGTCCAGCTTTTCTAAATAGTCCTTAACCTGTTCTTTCACCACTGAGGGCTTCTCACCTCCTCCCCATACTGTGTTGCTCAGTGCAGCAGTCTGGGAGCTGACCTTCTCTGCAAAGACCAAGGCAGAAAAAGCATTGAGTACTTCAGCTTTTTCCACACACATCATCTGTCACTATGTTGCCTCTCCCATTCAGTAAGGGTCCCATACTTTCCCTGACCTTCTTCTTGTTGCTAACATACCTGTAGAAACCATCCTTATTACCCTTCACATCCCGTATCCCAAAACTGCAACTGAGTAGTAGTGAAGTTTGTGGTGTCATGTATGGATGTTGCCCACTGATCAGTACATGTGTTACTCTTTGGGCTCAATCCACAGAGCAGGTGTGTCTGCTGCAGCCCCTGCCACAGAATTTGTCTCTTTAGCTCACACTACAGTGACTCATGGTTTTTGTTCTGGAGAACCCCACTTCCATCCCTGGTATCATCCAGGATGCAGGCTGTGTGCAGGCACAGAGGTCTGTCTGTATGGATGTCATTGCAGGCTTGATGTCCAAATTTGTAAGTGTGAGGATGTGCACAAGTATTCTTATATTAAGATTTCTCTGCAACCAGTCAAGGGACAGAAGCATACTATGTGGCCACTCCATACAAACCCAGGCCCCAAACCTTCTGTAAATCCATGCAAGTGGAGGAATCCCCTCCCCACCCATGGAGTGCAGTGCAGGATTGGGGCTTGAATATCTTCTATCAAATATTGCAACACAACTACTTCTAAACATTGTACAAACCTGGATTTATTCTATCATAGAAGTAAATTCAGTAAATTACTTTGAATGACAAATTGAGATTAAAATCACAATCTGTTTAGTCAATTCCCAGACAGAAAGGCAGGGCAATAGATTTAATATTTCATTATGAATTATTTGCTTATTTGTCCATTGTGCTAAATAATAACATATATTTAGGCATGGAGATTTAGTAAAGAACCAATGTACTCTATTTTTTTTACGCTTCCCTTCAGGTTTGGGGAAATTAAATATCTTGATGGAAGAACCAGACTAAGCAAGCTACTTAAGCACTTATATAATATTAAGCACATGAATAGACCTTGTGAAGTAATTGGAACTACTCACACAAGAATGTGTGAGAATACCATTTCTAAAGCATCACTGTTCAGAAAGCACTTAGGTACATTGAAGTAAATGTCATGTAAGCATGTGTGCTTTGATTGAGACTGAATCCTACAAACACTTACATATGCTTAACTTTACTACTGAGGGTAGTCCCATTAAAATCAATTGTGCAACACATGATAGTAAAGTTAAGCATGCAGGTAAGTGTTTGCAGGATCAGGGCTGTGAGGTCTAAATGCAGTGAGCACTGTACAAATCTGTCCCCCTGGGATGGTGAAAGTAGCTGGAAACAAATATAGAACCCAAGTTGCTAATCCAGCAAATACTTCATAATGCTATACATGAATGGGACTACCAGCATGCGTAAAGTTACATATGTGCCTAAGTGTTTGAAGGCTCAGTTCTTCGGTCCTGATTCTTGTTTTCATCTAGGCCTTTTGCACTGCTCTTTGTGTAAATGAGAATCTGGCTGTATGTGTCTAAGTCTCTTTTGTAGACATGGACATTTCAGATTCCTATCTGAAGGGATCCCATTGCCTGCTGTTGGGTGGGGGTTCTCTCCAGTCCTAATCCGCACTAACTACTGAAACAATATTCCCTTTTAGTTTTCCTTTGAGTATTAAGTTGTTTGTTTAGTGCTTTGAAACCTGTTATTTTAAATTCATCATGCCCAATAACCTTGCATCAAATGCATCCCGAAATGGGAACATCTTTATTACCTACATAATAAAAAATAGTAAAATCTGATTTTCTATTTGTTCTAATTGGCTACTAACATTGCATTGATAAAGTACAGTGCAGTTTCAGTACTAATTCCTCAGTGTGCACAGTATCAGTACAGAAGAGGAGAAATATTAACTGTATATAGATGGTTAAAATACCATTCAATTTAAAGAACAAGGCTTTGTATAGACCTGAGGTAGCTTTGCATTCAAATTATAATTCTAAAGAATGTATATGGACATTAGTCTCCACTATATGTATAAATATAGTATTAATGAACATAAGAATGTGCTGAAATTATCTAGTTCTGCATTACTGATACTTTACTCAGTAATTAGGTATGACTAATTAGCCACAAGATAAGACAAGAGCATTCAGGATACTTTTGTAAGTTAAAAACCTAACACATATAATTTGATCATTTTGGCTAGTCAAATTAATTGGTTAATATACAGTAGCATAGAAAACTGTTAGCAAAATATTGGGGATAGGGGAAGTCAGAATTACTTAGCTACTGAAAGGTTTGAAATTTAATTGCAGCTGTGAGAAATCTGCTTAAAGAGATTAATATAATAATCAGCAAGATGGACACTTAGAATATAAGTAACAAGGCACAGATTGTGCATATGAAAGCTCACAAATGGTTCACTATGGCGGACTCAATTTTTGATGCTGCTGTTCTACTTTAAAAAGTGACCAGGAAAATGGCACCTTCTCACCAAACATTTCATGTCCCTGTGTATATTCAGAGACATTTTTTTATTAGCACAAGAAGATATGTTTTACTTCTGCTTACTCCTGCTGAGTCCAGTGAGCCATCACAGGCGAGAAGGAAGGAGTGGACTCTGTTGCTTGAGCATCATTCACAGAATTATAGACTAATTTGCAATGAACTCAAGGCAAGGGAGTTGCACAAGCGTTATTGTGGGCCTTTAGTTTTTGTGATTTAAGGAAAAGAAGCAGCTTGTCTTTCAAAGCTAAAACTCCACTGCTAGAAACTAGAAAATCCTTCCTTTTGCCTGTAAGCTGTGTGTTTTCTGGAAAATGATCAGGAGACAATGAACCTAGAGCCCTGCAATCCAATTTCACAGTCACCTTTCAGACTACATCCTTTTTAACTCAAAGGGATACTTTTGAGAAACCCTGACTTAAGCCTAGATTCTGCTCACTGTTTGAATAAAGTGTACAAACTGGAAAGCTGACATTTCTCGTCAAGTCTGAGCCCATACCATAATCATGAAATGTAAATACCTGAGCAGGAATTTTGGCTCCAGCTGTTGACATCTTCCTCTGCAATAGGTCTGTCTCTTGCTCCAGACCCCAATCACCCTTCTCAGAAGACACTACGCTATGCCAGTCTTGGTATCATGTAATGGAGCAGCTGGAGCTTTAATGTAGTGGCCTAGCTGAGGAAAAGGAAATGTCCCATTATTAGAGTGACCAGACAGTAAGTGTGAAAAATTGGGACTGAGGTGGGGTAATAGGAGCCTATATAAGAGAGAAACCCAAAAATCAGGACTGCCCCTATAAAATCAGGACATTTGGTCACCATATCCATTGTGGAGCAGGAACAACAACCTCTGAGAGCACCATGTCTTCTGTCCAGCTGCCAAGTGATCTTCCCTGTGAGAACCAAGAGATATTTCTCCCTGGGTTGACACGAATTGTCCACTCAACCCCTATGAGATGCAATGATTAAACAGATTGGTCAATGCACGTATTAAGAATTCAATTCTTCAGTCTTTGTTCACATTCACTAGCACCTGCTCCTGAACATAGTCTATTTGAAGTCAATGGGAATGCTTGGTTTGTGTGAGCAAACACTTCTCATTGAAGTAGAACTGAATAAGGATTGCAGAATTAACCTCAAAGACAAGGGATAAGGTTATTCTCTGAGACAATGTGAGGGACTCGGCCAGCTGAGGTGGTTTGAGCACTTGATAAGGATGCCCCCTGGGTGGCTTCCTTTGGAACTCCACTGGGCATGTCCCACTGGGCCGAGGATCAGAGGCTGACCCAGGACATGCTAGAGGGATTATATCTTGTGGCTAGCCTGGGAATTCTTGGGAATCCCCCAGGAGTAGCTGGAACCTGTTAGAGAGGAATGGGACATCTGGTCCTCCTTACTCTGCATGCTGCCTCCATGACCCTCTCCACACAAAGCTGCATAAAGGAAGATGAAGAAGATGAGGTTATTTGAAGTAGGACTTTGTTTCCTAGAACTAACCATAATTTGGCTGGCATTAAAGATAGTTAAAGCCAATCAGGATCCATCTATAGTGTAAAAACAACTGTGACAAGAGTTCCCAGTTACAGCATGCTTATCCTCTTGCATGAATAAAACATGTTTGTCTCATAGCGTGACTAGAGCTCATCTGAGCTGAATCCAAACTCTGAGGTCCAGATTTGCCAGCCTACGTTGTCCCCTCTGTGTCATGCCTGCAGCACAGAAGGGATCAGATCTGCCCCCAACTCCATTACTGAGATTCCCCAGTTGTAATGAAGTCCACTGAGAGAAGAGTCCAAGTGGCCAGCTTCTCTAGCACTGTCTTTGCTGCCTCCACTACAGGGGGCATGTCCAGGACAATGAGGGGCAGAGCAGTACTCCAGTCAGGCTGTTTAGTCAGCAGTCTCTTTGGGTACCTGATACAAGCTGGTACAAGTTAGAGCTGTTCAAACTCATGCCTGGGTCAGTGCTGGGGCCAGAATTCGGGAGCTGTAATAGGAAACTGCATGCAGCAGAATCTCTGGAGATGAAGCTTTTGAGTTTTTCTCCCATCATTAAAAAGTATAGACATATTAGTAATTGTTATAAATCTGAAATGCTTCATTTTTTAGGACTTAAACAGTAAAAAAAAAAGCATGAGCTGAAACCTGCTGGCCAAACCACATTGGATTTTGTATGTGTGTTTGTGTGTGTAAACTTTGACAAAAGAACTGGGTTTAGAAGCAGTTTGAGTCCTGGTGAGTGTAAAAAGAAAATATTATGGCTAAATATTTTATGCTTCAACACTTTTGAAAATTTATTTTTAGAGAGAAATACTAAATGGATCAGGCAATTAGTTTAAATATAGACTCGTCACTTTTGCTTTTAAATTATGTAGCTGACCTAGTAATTTAGATTAAAAATATATTACTGCACATAGGCAAAAAATAAAATAAAATGGGGTTTCAAAGAAACCCAATGTACTTAAGACTATTGTAGCCAAGGACATAGCGTGCCCTCTCCTTTGATTTATGAATTCCAGCTATTTTACTGATTAGAGAAGTAAACATTCTGTAAGCACTGTAGCCGTTAGAATGATAGTAATGACTCAAAGAAGGGTTCTAGTTTATCATGGCAATATTCCCTTAGTTATCTTCAAAGTATTCCCTAACGTAATGAATGGCAACAGCACCAAGGGAGCCATTATGAATTATCAAGTATATAATAGCTGCTTTAATTGTCCATAGCAGAAATTACAGGCTATCTGGAAAAGACACGGAGCTTCAGAAGTAAAAGTGTTGCAGATTTTCAACAAATATGTACATATGCATTTGTTTTATTTAATTTCTTCAGATATCTGAACTGTTCTATAGGTGCCCACCACTCTATGCACTGGGTGCTAATCCTATAAATTAAAACACTATAAAGAAGTCCACAGAGAACAGAGTGCCCAGCTTTTCTGCTACTTTCCCTGCTACCCACAGTGAAGGGGGCATGTCTAAAGAAATGAGGGGAAGAGAGGGATATAGGCTGGAGAGCACTGTAGTCCAGGGGTTGGCAACCTCTGGTACATGGCATACCAGGGTAAGCACTCTGGTGGGCCGAGCCAGTTTGCTTACCTGCTGCGTCCGCAGGTTCAGCAGATCGCAGCTCCCACTGGCCATGGTTCACCACTCCAGGCCAATGGGGGCTGCGGGAAGCAGCGCGGGCTGAGGATGTGCTGGCCTTCCTGCCACCCTCATTGGCTTGGAGCAGTGAACTGCGGCCGAATCTGTGGACGTGGCAGGTAAACAAACTGGCCCAGCCTGCCAGGGTGTGAGCTGTGTGCCAGAGGTTGCCGACCCCTGCTGTAGATACCAGGGGTGAAAGTAGGCCACGGCCAGCACATCCCTTGGCCTGCCCCCATTGGCCTGGAGCGGCGAACGGTGGCCAGTGGGATCCGCGATCAGCTGAACCTGAAGAAGCCAAGTAAACAAACTGTCCTGGCCTGCCAGGGTGCTTACTCTGGCGAGCCGCATGCCAGAGGTTGCTGACCTCTGCTATAGCCCATAGGTAAGCAGTCTCAGGCTAGCAGAGGGCGCAAGATGTGGCAAGAAAAATACAGTAAACTAAAAAAGTTAATGTAAAGGAGATTAAAGTGGTCTCAAAGAGAAGAAGTTGAAAAGACCTGTGGTATGGGATTAATTGATCTGCCTAGGGAACTGCTGAATAAAGAAGTGAGGCCCAGAAGATAAATCTGAAGGAGTCCTTTGTAGTGAAGGCAAGAGAAGGAAGGAGGGGCTGCTGTCACCTTGATCCTGAAAAAGGAACCCAAAAGAACTGCCATTTGACAGAGTTCATAGATTCCAAGGATGGGTGGAATCACAGTGACTCTGTGGTCTGACCTCCTGCATAACACAGGCCACAGTACTTTCCCCCATTCCTAGAGCATCTCTCTTAGAAAAACATCCCATCTTGATTTAAAAATGGCAAGCGATAGAGAAACCACCATGACACTTGGTAAATTGTTCCAATGGTTAGTCACCCTCACGGTTAAATATGTACGCCTTATTTCTAGTCAATGTCTAGCTTCAACGTCCAGCCAATGGATCATGTTATACCTTTCTCTGCTAGACTGAAGAACCTATCATCAAATATTTGTTCCGCATGTAGGTATTTATAGACAGCAATAAATTCACACTTAACTTCTGTTGTATATAATCATATACCATGGCAGATGGAAAAATATTGATTTAAAGACTATTTGAATTTAAAAAAATTTTCAGTCTGAAATAATAGCACAATTTCATTTAAACAGGAGTGTCCATATGGAAAATTTACCTCAAACACACAAAACATATTGCTCCATAAGTGGCTTTTTAGTTTCAGAAAGTCATTAATTGCTCTTTTATAGATTCTCAGAACTCCTATTGAAATGAGACATGGATTATTTTTAAAGCATCTTTCAAAATCTTTTCTAACCATTGGATTAGTTTAGCCTCACAAAACCCTTCCTGTGAGTAATGTTTGATTTATTTTTACATATGGAAAAACGGAGGAAAGGTTTACATTATTTTCTGTACAGCAAATTAATGGCAATAGCACCCAGGAGTTCTGACCCTAAAACCGCACATGCTTGATGGATGAAATAGTTGAGGTCATATCCCATATTGCTCCCAGACAGGAACTGTGTCTATACCTATACCCATTTATATACAACAATGGGCACTTCTCGCGACACTCCCTCAGAGCCCAGGAGATATTATGTTGCCATCAAGTAATTGACTCCAGGTACCACAACTCAGCTCTTGCTTCTCCTCTCTCTTTTCAGAGTGGTTCAGTCTCAGAGGAGATTTAATTTGGCCTTCTGTGGCTCCAAACCATAGCTTGTGATGTAGAACAATTCTGAACATAACTAATACAAGTTCATACTGCAAGCAGGACACTAAAATGAAGGCATGTTTTAAACAAACTTTATTTGCCATTGCATGCAACACAGCGCAATGTATCTTAAAGCAGATTTTTCTAGGGACAAACAATAGGAATGAGTCTAAATATAAAATTAACAGGAAAATCAGCTAATATCATTTGATTTTTAAAACTCTTTGCTTTTAAAATAGTTAAAGGCTTTGTTTTTGGCATATATTTTAAAGAACATATTTGCTGGCAGAAGTTGGTAATAGACAAGTTTTACAAAAAGCACATTTGAACTTCATAAACACATGTATTTGCCCTGGAAAAGTGAAAAGAATTGTAATCATCCTATCAAGAAACAATAACTATATGTCTAATCAAAACTAATCAAGAGAGCTGAAATTTTGAATATTGAGTACTCCCAGTGTACTGCAATCCCCAGGCCAACCTTTATTTCATAGACTTTATTCTATCGTTGATCATGAAAATTCATTCTGAGCAGATTTTAAATAAAGAGGGAGGAAATCATTGATTAAATACATTATTCATTATGAATTATCTATACCCATTTTTAAAAATTGCACATAAATGCGGAAGAGTTTTATTCAAACTCTGTGTTATATTTGGAAATATTCTTTTATGTCAGCTAAGTGTCTTTCTCCAACAAAAATATCATCAACTTCTCATTATAAATTTCCTTAAACTAGGGCTTTATTCTGGTTTACCCTTCTAAAACACTGATGTCCCACATAATTCTCGCATGTCAGTTCTAAACAGTTCCTGGAGATATCAATAAGCTTAAATTGATATGTCAGTCCTCTGAAGGATTCCAGTACACATTTGCCTTTCTTACTTCAGTCAGACAGCAGTCTGATCACTTACTGGATTTAAAAAGATTTCTCCTTCCCTTGGCTGTATCCAGCAAGGCTTTTACAATAAATACGCATTCCTGAATTTGGTGAAAACCCCAAGATGAAATATTCTGATTTACTCAAAAAGCTGGAAGTTCCCACCATCCTCACTCCATGCTGCTTGCTGTTCCACACCAAAATCCTCCATGGGATGAGAAGAGGGCACAAACTGAGAAGTAGGAGGCAGAGAGAGAGGGAGACAGGCGAGCATTGCTTACATTAGAGAATATATTGCTGCAACTTGAACTAGCAGAACTGCATCAATAGAAGTAGTAACAGTGCAATACGTACACACTAGCAATATTGTTTTGGATACACACACTGCACCACATCCACACGCTGGATTCCCCATCATGTGCTGCATGATCTGTGGATTCTCCCATCTACCTCATGATTCTCAGGACAGATCCATTGGTTTGTTCCAAAGGATGCTTCAAGTGATTCCATCCTGCAGGAAGGACTAGAATTCACCTGCATGTCCACCAATGTCATATACTCCATCATATGCCAGCAATGCCCCTCTGCTATGTACATCGGCCAAACTGGACAGTCTCTACGGAAAAGGATAAATGGACACAAATCAGATATTAGGAATGGCAATATACAAAAACCTGTAGGAGAGCACTTCAACCTCCCTGGCCACACTATAGCAGACCTTAAGGTGGCCATCCTGCAGCAAAAAAACTTCAGGACCAGACTTCAAAGAGAAACTGCTGAGCTTCAATTCATCTGCAAATTTGACACCATCAGCTCAGGGTTGAACAAAGACTGTGAATGGCTTGCCAACTACAGAACCAGTTTCTCCTCCCTTGGTTTTCACACCTCAACTGCTAGAACAGGGCCTCATCCTCCCTGATTGAACTAACCTCGTTATCTCTAGCTTGCTTGCTAGCATATATATACCTGCCCCTGGAAATTTCCACTACATTCATCTGACGAAGTGGGTATTCACCCACGAAAGCTCATGATCCAAAACGTCTGTTAGTCTATAAGGTGCCACAGGATTCTCTGCTGCTTTTATAAGATACTTAAGAAAAGATAGCAACTTATTTTTATTCTCTGTTAAGTTCTATGGGATTTTAGAGTTATTTGTCCTATTTGTTTATTTCATATTTTCTGTGGGACTTCATCACAAAGGCATGACAAAAATCCACTGGATATATGGTATTCACTACATCTCAGAAGATGCAGAAGCAGTCAGCAGTGTTCAGGAATTTTTGAAGACTTTTCACTGTAGGTGGAGATTGAATTTCATATTCCTGGCCATAATCCGAATATCTGTGGAACCATTTATGCTACTGGAGAAAGCACCTTTTCAGTATGTATTGTGCTCATATTGTTTGATTTTTCTCATTGGGCGAGAAATGAGTTTTATTAAGCATTACAATGAAAAAAATCTTTAATTAGGGATCATATAGTGATGTGATCCTTGAAATACCTTATACAACCCAACTCTGAATAGATATTTAATCTGTTAAATCTAGTGTTTTCCAGCAGAAGACTGCTGCTTTCTGTCTAACTAAACTTTGGGTTGATTTTGATAAAGCCAAGAGGCTGGGGATTCTAAGATATAATCCTGAGAATGTGAGACAAAATATGTACCTTGGTCTGATCTTTCAAAATGGTAAATTATTAAAAATGTCTACTTGTTTTCCCACCCACACCAATATTTGAACTGCTTTAACACTGATTACTGAGCAATGTCATGGGAAAGGTGATAGAGCCCTGCACAAAGATGAAGTGATTGCTGACTCATCGGACAAGGTGACTATTATTAGCTTCAACCCTGTGATAGAAAGGAGGGAGTTGAATTTTGTGTGTGTGTCTACACTGCATCAAGAGGTGTGACTGATGTGGGCATACCTGAGGTAGCTTTGGTTTAGCTAGATCAGAGCGAGCTGCAGGAACAATAGCAATGTAACTGCAGCAGCAAGGGCAATGGCATGGCCTAGCCTTTCAAGTATGTACCCAGGGTCATAGGTGGGTTAAGATAAGATAATAATTGGAGGTATACCAATCTCCTAGAGCTGGAATGGGCCTTGAAAGATCATTGAGTCCAGCCCCCTGTCTTTACTAGCAGGACCAATTTTTTGCCCTGATCCCTAAGTGACCCCCCTCAAGGATTGAACTCACAACCATGGGTTTAGCCGGCTAATGCTCATATCACTGAGCTATCCCTCCCCCCCATGTTTGCAAAGCTAGCCTGTGCCACCACCCATGCCACTGCAGCTACGCTGCTCTTGTTACTTGAGCTATCTTTGCTTTAGTGTGAAGAAATATTTCCTTCTGTTAGTTTTAAACCTGCTGCCTATTAATTTCATTTGGTGATCCCTAGTTCTTATGTTATGAGAAGGAGTAAATAACACTCCCTTATTTACTTTTTCCACATCAGTCATGATTTTATAGACCTCTATCATATTCCCCCTTAGTCCAAGCTGCAAAGTCCCAGTCGTATTAATCTCTCCTCATACGACAGCCGTTCCATACCCCTAATCATTTTTGTTGCCTTTTACTGAACCTTTTCCAATTCCAATATATCTTTTTTGAGATGAGGCAACCACATCTGCACATAGTATTCAAGATGTGGGCGTACCATGGATTTATATAGAGGCAATATGATATTTTCTGTCTTCTTATCTCTCTCTTTCTTAGTGATTCCCAACATTCTGTTAGCTTTTTTCACTGCCACTGCACTCTGAGTGGATGTTTTCAAAGAACTATCCACAATGATATTCATAACTTCAACTACAAAAATGATACAGACATACAGACAGCATAATCATAACCAGTAACCCGTAACCTGGTCTTAGACACCTTATATGACCCCCTTTACATAGAATTTGGTGCCACTACAGAACCTTGGTTGCAACCCATGTTCTATATAGTTCCAGTTTATATCAATAACGTCACAAAGGGTGAAAAAGAATTTCTTTTTATTTGGGGATTGGTTCTGAGAGCTGTTGAGCGCCCTCTACTTCTACTGGGCCAGATCCTCAGCTAGTGTAAAATGATGAAGTTCCAGGGACTTCAATTGAGCTATGCCTCTTTACAGCAGCTGGGAATCTGTGTGAATAGCACCACACAGGATCAGGCCCATGCAGATTTAGTCACTTAGACATTTCACTTTCCATAATGTACTCAATCAACCAGGCTATGAACAACATGGTAAGATAAAGGACATATTAATTCTTCCTCTGTTGCTATTATTCAAAGATCTCATGTAAAAAGAGATGATAAACATTATGCAAAACATTTGGATCTCAAAAACACACTCAAGTTCACTATGTTGAAACACGCTCAATTGCACATCCTAAACAAACAAGAATAGCTTAATGGAAAAATAAACAAAGATCATAAGGTCACTATTAACAAAGAAAACATGACTAATAGCAGAGACTATTCCCATATATATCCCTTATTCCCAAGGACTGTAAGGGAAGAAATCAGTCTGGGAAAATGTTGAAAACTGAGAACTTCTGTTTCAAAGCCAATAAACAAAGTATGAGACTAAAGAAGGCTGTGCCTTTCAGTTCAAATGATTTTTAATAATCATTTTCACTTAAATAAAAGACAAACAAGGTCTGTTAACATATTCCAAGTAAGTATCTGGGAAAACTTACAATACTCTTTGCCATCTATCTTCATGTCAGCTTCCTTCTTGCACTGGCTTTAAAAGCACCAGCATGAATATGAAGTTTAGTATAAATCAAGACCCAGATAGGACATGAAAATGAAACCCAAGTCCAAATCACATATCATCATTAATGATCAGATGGCACTTTCTGCATGAGTAGGAGAGTCATGCTCAGTGTCCTAGACAAATTGATTGGAGCTAAATGATATTCTGCCAGTCTAAATTCCACCTGCAGTTTCTATTGGCTATGGTGTTATTCACTTCTTGTTTTAAACTGTTGAGTGCTATTAAATGTGGTGGCACATGTATCATGTTCAGGCTTCACTTGACAAAGAAGTCAACTACCATGAAGGTCTATGCAAAATCAGGGGAGACTAGATTTTGTGTATGTGTGTGTGTGTATTCGTGCACGCACAGGGGGACGTTTTCCTACCAGCTGCTACTGATTCTCAAGGAGTGAGGGAGAAAACGAAAGATTGCACGGTTCCCTGCAATATTTGCCTCATCGAGACAGCAGGAGAAGATAAAAATCTGCCCTCTTCATCTACATGGTGCACATGGGGTAAATGGATAGGAAGGCGAGAATATAGGAAGAAGGTCTGATGTATTTCTGAGCAATACATTGGGGATGAATGAACAGAGGGACTGATTCGGAAGGGATGGGTGAAAAGTGACCAGACTGCATGGAAGTGAAGAGAGGGCAGGGGATGGGAAGGAACAAAGGAAACATTTCAATAAAAGTAGAGATGTAGGAACAGGAAAAGGATATGGGGAATAAAAAGACAAAGTACATGTGGGAGGGGAGGAGTGAACTCAACATGGAAAGAAGAAATGAGGAATTATTAAATAGAGACATACAAGAGAAAGGAACAAGAAGGCAGAATCAGATGCTTGTACATGATATATTTATAATATACTTCTATAAATGTTAGTGATTTAACTGCAACTGCAGGAGGAACTTATTTGAATGGAATCCTGAAACCACAGTCGCCAAAAATATGGACCACTTAACATTTGACTTCCCTGCTCAATTGTGGTCAACAGTAGGGTGCTGCAGGTGTAGTAGGAGTAGTAATTAGTACTAGTATCTCAAATCTATACAGTCTTTCAATCCGAAAGCAATTAAAGTGCCACGTTATCTTAAAAAGTCATACAAACAAACGCTATGCAGCAATCACTCCATCTTCCAATGAGATCCAGCTACCACCAGAGTGAGGCATGGCCTGAGTTTAGACATGCAGCGACACTACACGATAGTGTCAGAATCAAAGTGAAGATTACCGTCTTGTATTACAACTGCCTCTGTTTTTCGCAGTGAGCCAGAAACAGAGTAAAGGGAACTAAGTGAACCACACTCAAGTATGAAAAGTGTCAGCTCAAGGTGTAACGTGTCACTTCCACTCAGTCTGGCGATGTAAGTCAATGATGTTATACTATCTCCACAACTGATGTAGTTTCATAGCTGATCAAATTAACACACCAAATGTAAGATTCCAAAGTTTTAGTAATGAGAATATTTCAGATGAGATTCTATTACTATCTTTATAGGGGAAATGAATTTCCCAGGAAAAATGAGGACAGTAATTGCTTCTTTCCATTCCACATAACAGCTTTCCTCTCTCTCTTTTTCAGAACATTAGTGGGGAGGCTAATAATTTTTCTGTAAGCAGCCTCTTTTTGTTGTGTAGTTCATTGCTCGCTGATGGGCAAGCCTTGGCTCAGAGTCATACATCTGGTTTTCTTTTCATTGGCTTCAGGGTACAAGTATGTGGGAATACTTCAGTTTTTATAGGATATTTACGCAGAGCAAAATAGGGAAACAAACAAACCGACCCTCTCCCACAGATAATGAAAACTTTTTCCTAACGTGCATGTTCTTCAGTGAACATGCCTGTGTTCATATGGGAACTGGGCCTACCGCACAATTTGAATCTGGATCCAAATTTTCAAAAGTTTGAGGGTGTTTGGTCTGGGGTTTTCGTTTGATCCACAGAAGAGAGAAGATCTAGTGAATAGTGAGATGTGGCTCATCCTCTGCCTTTCCCCAATGTAGGAAGGGTGTTCACCCCTATATAGTGCAAGAGTGACACATTAAGACTTTATTCAAAAATGATAATCAGGTTCTCCCACACAGGTCCAGAGCCTGGACCATGTGGGCAGATGCTTATGCTTGTGTAGAGTCTCTGCTGAAATCAATGGGGGCTTCCACCCATGCATATCCGATTGCTGTGTATTCATTTGGGAAACTTACATGGAGACTTCACAACCTGCAACATCACATTCCTGTGAAAACAGAGTCTCCTGAATCTCTCCTAAGACAGGATTAAACATGTGAACCTGATTAACAAAACTGTCTCTGGGGCTGGTGGGTTCTTGGCTGACTTCTTGTACTCTAATGCTTGCTTTCACTGATTGTTGGCTACCTCCTCTTCCCAATGTTTCCATTCTGGCTACAAAAGTTCTCCTCATTAGCAGCAGAGTTTTGGCCCTTTGTCCCCTCAGTGCCTGCACTGGTTTGGCATCCCTTGTATTGGGTAATCCTGTGTGGCAAAAAAGCTAACAAAGGGTCACAACCTCAAGACACAGCCTTTTGTAACAGCCTCTAAGCTGTTTTCACAGCAGATTTCACCTTACCATTACTCTGTGGATATAGCAGGGAGGAGGTGTAGTGGTCAAATTTCCATTTGTGTACAAATTCCTTGAATCCTGCCAAGATAAATGAGGACAATTGTCAGTGAATATAGTGTCTGGAATGCCACATCTCACAAAGTGGGCCTTCTGTTTGCCAAACACTGATTGTTTCTTGCATCAGGCAGGGCATCAAGCTCTCAAAATGTTGAACAGTAGTCCCCTATAATAAAGTACTGTTTTTCCTTGAAAGTAAGTCAGTCCAGTCCCACCTTTGTCCCGTGGTTGGGAAGGCAGCTCATGTGTTAAGAGTGTCTCTTTCTGCTGGAGATTAGCACACAACCAGCAGGTGTACGAACCCATTTGTAAAGAACTATAGTTATGTACTTATTCCCAACCAGTAAACATACTCTTGTGCCTGTATAAGACAGCTGTTAATGCCCAGGTGTGAGGCATGTGTGCATAAAATCCTTATGTAATGAGGCAATGTAGAAGAGCGGACTCACCCTTGCAGCACCTCCTACTGTTGACTTCCAGGAATCAGCTTGTTCCAGCTCCAGAGCGCCCTCTGCAGGCCAGTGATATGTCTGTCCTCTGGCCCCTGTGTCCCTCCCAGCACCCCAGTGCCCCTTTCTCTGGGTGCTGCCAGGGGCGGCTCTAGGTATTTTGCCGCCCCAAGAATGGCAGGCAGGCTGCCTTTGGCGGCTTGCCTGCAGGAGGTCCCCGGTCCCATGGCACGCCTGCGGGAGGCCCACCGAAGCCGCAGGACCAGCAGACCCTCCACAGGCATGCCACCGAAGGCAACCTGCCTGCTGCCCTCTCGGCGACCGGCAGAGCGCCTCCCCGTGGCTTGCCGCCCCAGACACGCGCTTAGCATGCTGACTGACAGTGCTCACTTTATATTTATTTTTTATTACAAATCTTTGCACTGACCTTGCACACACAGCTAAAAGTTTAACTTGCCAAATTGCTTTCAATTCTGTCCTGGTGTGGGACACATCTCCTTTACCCAGTCATGAGGTCTCCCACAGTAAATGAATCTCACTATGAGTATGTAACCCTGGCCACCTGCTCTCCTTTGCTGTTGCCCTGATTCCTGTTCTTCTGTGGATATTGTGCCTCCCAGGGCTCTTATCCTTTCTCTTGAGGTTTCTGCTGCACATGCAATTTCTAAGCATCTATTAGTGTAAGATTGCCTTCACAGAGCAACTGCTCCCACAGGTGGTGATCCCAAGTTACAGACTATTTTGTCATGAATTAGGGAGTCTGTCAAGTCCCCAAAATATCATGTAGCTGCCAGTCTGACTGAGGCAGTAACATAGGGTTCTATCCCCTCCCCTTTGGATTGGTCTCTAGTGAAAAACCTGTGTCACGCATTCTGCCTTGGGGAGCAGTAAGTCCTCAGGCCTCCGAAAAGTGCTGTGATACTTGTGGCAGTGATGAGCTTCAGAGTGCTGCAGATGTCTTTGCCTTGTTCCCCAATAAGAGAGAGTAACAGTTTTACTTTTATGCTGTTGTCTTCCTGCATGTCCAGGCCAGTATGCAGCTTTCACCAGGTACATCATTGGGCTAGGTTTCTGTCCGCAAAAATTTGGGATTCAGTGGGCTTCAGGCCAAGTTTCATGGATCATGCTGCCAGCTTTTGCACTGCAGAGAATGCACAGGTCAGATGTTGCCACCACGTTTCAGTCACAAAGTGAAACTGAATGCCAGTTAAGCTGAACAAGTGGAACTTTATTAAATCCTTTGTAGTGCTCTGTCCACATGGCTATGCTGCTTCCAACCTAACTCCAGGCGTTCCCTGTTTTACTGGTGTCCTGTCAATAATAGTCCCTCCAGGTAACATTGGACCTCTGACTCCAGTTCCACTGATCATGATACAAGTTTCACCACAGCTATTCAGGCAGACTATGAGCCAGCTAGCCTGGTAGTCTGGAAGCTCTGGGATTCCCAGGGCTTTCAGGCTCCCTACTGTGGATCTGGAAGCCAAGCTTCAGGCAGAGCTCGGGCTCCTGGTGCTTTCAGGAACTTGACTCCAGGAGCTCTGGAAGCCCCACTATGCAGACTGCCCCAGTGCTGCAGACCCTAGAAGTCCTGGGGTCCGTAGTCCTAGGGCAGTCCTCATAGTGGGGCTGCACAGGAGCTGCAAATACGTGGAAGCCCAGAATTCCCAGCCTTAGGGCAGTCTGTATGGCAGGGCTGTCCCAGAGTCATGGACCCTGAAAGTATAGGCTGCCTATTAGCCCACCGGGAAACCAGGCAGGTTTCCATCAGAACTCTGCCAATTATTCAGTATAAGTTTGTCAAACCAGAGATGTTTCCATGACACATTTTGGGTCAACTAATTGGTATTTTCTGATGAAACCGAGTTCCTGGCCAACTTTACCACACATATATTGTCCATGCTTACTTACCTCTACTTTACTTAACAATGGCTTCATATACATCTCTTTGCTAGTATATGATGTGTAATTTACAAAAATGATTAAACTTTTATCCAGGCTGGTTTATTGTACTGTTCTGTGTATTAAAGATACCAATACTTACTCTCCTTGGATTCAAGTATCAGAGGGGTAGCCGTGTTAATCTGGATCTGTAAAAGCAGCAGAGAATCCTGTGGCACCTTATAGACTAACAGATGTTTTGGAGCGTGAGCTTTCGTGGGTGAATACCCACTTCGTCAGACGCAGGATGTCTGCGTCTGACGAAGTGGGTATTCACCCACGAAAGCTCAAGCTCCAAAACGTCTGTTAGTCTATAAGGTGCCACAGGATTCTCTGCTGCTCTCCTTGGATTATATTTCAGAAGCCAAGTAGGCTGTCCATTAGGTTTAAATAAAGTCAGTTGAATGTTTTTAAATATGCTAAAGGCATTATTGCACTAAAACCTGGAAAACCTAGGTCTGGAAAACCTTCAGATATTGCATTTGAAGCTTTAAAGCTTTTCTATCAGTTATCAAGGAAAGACTGGGAAAAAAAGTCTTTCTGCTGCAGAAGTTTAGATCATAATTTTCAGAGAGGACAGTTTTATCCATATTAGTTAACATGGCTTTTATTGCCTGACTGAAAAAAGCATAAAATAATTTTGTATTCCATGTTGTTTTAAGTTGATCACAAGAGACAAATCTAGTAGTGCTCTTCCTGTTCTTTTAAATCAAATTAAATAATTCAAAATAAAATATAAGCTTTTATGAATTGACCATACTGAATTCATGCCGTGAGATAATATCCCATGAGTTCTGTCTGAGCGAGATTGTATTACTAATTTCCTGAGCAGGGTACATTAGTGATCATACCCTCTTTGGAAGCTCAACTCTTCCCTGAGGCTGAAATGCAAAGCACTGCTACATCTTGAACACTCCATCTGTTGTGATTGCAAATAAAACTCTGATGCTCCTAAAATGCAATACTGAACATATTTGTTTAAAGAGACAGTATTTACAATAGAAAGCTACAAATATGGGAGGAATAGATGACAAGTAAAAGAAACATTTAAGGCCTGATCCATCTCCCATTGTTGTGACCATGAATGAACAGTCTTCCTCAGTTTAAAACAAAAATAAACATCTGGGGGCCTGTGCATCAGATGGGAAAATATTACCCTCCCCCTAAATCATCATCATCATGTTCCTATGATGCCTCTGATGTTTAGGGGAGTGACAAAGCTCCTGCTCTCTTGTCTGTTTCTGGCAAGTCTTTCAATGGTTCCCCAGCTGCGCCCCAGGTTTTTCAGGTCGACTTCCACAGCTCTTCACCATGTTGTTTTTGGGCAGCCTCATTTTTGCTTGCCTTCAGGTGTCCATCTTATTGCTACTCTGGTGATGGAATCAGTTTCTATCCAAAACACATGACTGATGGCAATGCCGGTGCTCAGATCCTCTTGGCTGCATTGTGTCAATGGATCTTGGTTTGAGATTGTCCTAGGCCAAAATCTATGGAGGCTTTTTCTGAGGCAGGTTATATGGAATGAAGACAGTTTGGACATGTCATACTTTCTCATTCCACAGCATTCTGCACTGTGAAGTAGTGTTGAAAATATGAGGTGGGAGAGATAGCTCAGTGGTTTGAACATTAGCCTGCTAAACCCAGGATTGTGAACTCAATCCTTGAGGGGGCCGTTTAGGAAAATCTGGGGCAAAATCAGTACTTGGTCCTGCTAGTGAAGGCAGGGGGTTGGACTCAATGACCTTTCAGGGTCCCTTCTAGTTCTATGAGATAGGTATATATTATATGCAGCTCTGATAAATATCCCATCCCTGCCCCCCCAAGTAAGCTATGGTAAAACACTTGACCAAATTGGTCATTTAGACCCACATCCTCAGGTATTTTAGACACCTGGTTCCCTTACCCTGATTACAACTTGGGTTGGTTTCATGTACAATGGAAAGATCAAACTATACAATACAATGGTTAGGGCATATCAGGGGATATCTCCTTTTGCCCCGCCAAGTGAGTTAGCATTGGAACCTTGGAGGGACATTCAGGTTAATTATTGCTCATTTATAGAGTCACATGATGTGCATTAGACTTCACCCTGAATATAAAAGAGTTGGGAGTACCTCTATGACTCAAAAAGTAGGCTCTGGAGCAGACAGGTCTTGGATAATGGCACCCTAGAGGCAGCCAAGAGCAAGGGGAAGACTTAGGCTGGGGAAAGGAACCCTAAGAGGAGCCAGGAGAGGGCAAACTCTTAGGCTGATGCTCTTGTAGTGTCACAATTAAATTACTTTTTGTTAATAAAACCAGCTTTCACGAGGCATTGCAGGGAACATTCCATGGAAAAGGAGGTGGACTAGATTACACGTTTAGCTTATAGCTGTTTAGTTTTCCCCTTTACAAAATTAGATGACCTAATATGTCTCTGTGATCACTGCATCGAAATGAGAAGAAAATGCTACATACTGTATTGTGCAAGCAAATGCCAAGAACTGGATCAGACAAATGTATTGCCTGATTTCCTTCATTTCATATTGTGTGACTCAGCTCTGACCTTTGTAACCTCCCCTACTCCTACACTACCCCGCCCCCTCCACACATTCTCTTTCAGACCATAGTTATTTATTCAGCTGGGATACAGAAAGGAAATGGGTTTTTCACCTTACTGCCCAAATATGGTAGAATTTGAAGCAAAGGTCTAATGACCTAGTCCCTGGCTGTGGTATCGTGTGTCTGCGTGGGAAGGCTTCCCAGGCCCTTAGGCAAAGATGTTGCCAAAGAGAAAGTTTTAGAAAGATCAGAAATTTTGTAGTATCTGCACTTTCACACATTCTGCATCTGTCCATAGTTATAGCCAAGGTACCAGATTCCCTCGGAATTATTTGCTCCCCAATTATAGGGTTTGTCTTATAACTGGTTAGGAAGGTATTTGCAGGATTTCTTGTTTAACCTTGACCTCCAAATGTAAAAAAAAAAAAAAAGAATGTCAAACTTCAGCTGAATGCCCCAAATAAAGAGATAGGGTGGGAGTCATTCAGCACATGATGGTAGTGATTTAAAATCTGACTTTGTTTTCCGGGACCACAAAGTGCAGACTGGCTGCTGATCTGTGGCTCCTGCTCTGTGTAACACATGGTTTTGCTCCTTCATGATACCATAGCCAAGGCAACTAGTGCTGCAGCAAGCCTCCCAGCCACAGGCTTTCCCAGCGTGAGCCACATTAGAGGGGGATCAGGAACACGGCAGCAAGGACAGTGTTGGGGCCAGTCTGTCTGCATAGTGCAGAGTTACAGGCTAATGCTTTTCAGGGTGGTTTATTTTTCTGTTCTTTTTGGCTGGTCCTACTGTATTAATGATAATGGGAGCTGTACTCAGGGACTACAGTTTTGATCCCTGGTGGAAGAGGAAAAAATAGTTATTTCTACCAAGTTGAGTACTAATAAGGGTAGCCAAAGAAAACAACAAGTTCCATCATTGGAGCTTACTCCTGCTTGGAAATCATTGCATGGCAGAAGTCAAAAGCACGAACAACTGTGGAAGCCTAGATTATTATTATTGTGGTTCCAGTTGTAAGCTCATTGGGACAGGAACCATCTTTTTGTTCTGTGTTTGTACAGCGCCTAGCTCAATGGGCCATGAGTGGGGTTCCTTTGATCTGAAGCACCAAAGAAAAGGAGGTGCCTTTCAGAGTTCTGGCTGTAGTCTAGCTCAGTGTGAAGAAGATGGCTGCTGCTAAAGGGCCTCCTGTGGTAAAAGTAGCATTTTGTAGAATGTTTATACAGCTGTATCAGACCATATAATTTGCACTAGCAATTATTTCTACTTTTCAAAGTCCTATTGAAATGAATAGAACATTTGGACGTTTGATTTGGATAATGAGTTTGTACAGTAGAAGTATTAGAAGGCAATATTTTTTGAAGAGACATAATACCAACTGAGCATATGGTAGCTGCTGCCACATCATGGGATAACAATATCAATCTGTGAACTGTTGTATAGCGAGCCTAAAAATCAAAAGAAACTAAGGACACATATATAGAATCTATTCTGTGAGGTATATTTTTAAAGGAGAGTATCAGAGGGGTAGTCATGTTAGTCTGGATCTGTAAAAAGTGACAGAGTCCTGTGGCACCTTATAGACTAACAGATGTATTGGAGCATGCGTCTGATGAATTGGGTATTCACCCACGAAAGCTTACATCTGTTAGTCTATAAGGTGCCACAAAACTCTTTGTCACTTTTGAAAGGAGAGAATATTCAAATCCAGTATTTACATGCAAAACTCACATGAGCTCACGGTTACCTGTTTTCCACATGCAAGAGCACTTACATGTTGTAGGGGCAACTTAGGAGCTTTTCAAAATGTGTCTGTAAACATTTGGTTTCTGCTCAGCTCTCAAAAACATGGAAAAGGTGACATCCATGGTTAATTCCACCTTTGTTATGTACTTCCTGGGATCCAGTATATAAGGTAATTCTGTGTTCTGGGATCCCCAAACACAGGACAATATAAACTGTAAAACCTACCACAACAAGTTGAATTTAAGGATGGAATGGCTACCTTATTGTGGCATATTCAAAAGTTTCCATGGGCCTTTCTGTAGTTTGTAGTATACATTTTTATATTTATTCTATCTTAATAATATAGGACACCAGTCACCGATTAAAAAGAAACATACTGTTTAATTTTAAAAATACTCATTTTGACTAAGACAATAAATCACTTGTCATTTATGAAAAATACTATCAGGCTTCTATTATACATTTGAATGTCTATGTATTTTTGTATAAAATCATCCATTAGGTTCCCCAAAACTCTGTGATGATCCAGAAAACCTCTGTTAGGTTTGCCTTTCAAATATTCCTTGCAGATTGTCATATTTTTCTAATATTTAGGAGGATTTTTTCTGAAGTAATCTTGCTCTTATCAAATGCAGTTGTAATATGAAGGCAGAAGCTAATGAGCAATTGTATACTGAAGTGCATAGTGTGCCCACATTTGGAAAAAGCAGATGTTTGGAGAAATAATAGCTGGTACTGATTGTGATTGCTTTCGGAATAAACAGTCATAAAATTGTAGCAAGCCATAAACATTTTGTTTACTATAAGAAAGGAAACATTTTATACAACCCATTTTTTTTGCAAATTAAATTGTAACAATGTCATCAGTAGGGTCATAACTATGTGGGAGACAGGGAAGTATAATTAAATAACCAAATAGGAAAATTATTCATAATGTACAGTTATTAACACTCTTTCAATAAATAAATGATATATTATGTTTTAATTTATTTCCATAACATTTGAAGCAAATCAAATTTCTACCCATTTAAATAATTGTATTGACAGAAACTGCTTATGGATTATTATGCTGCCCATTATCTTTAAGGAACTAAAAAAGTTAAGTAAAGGCTTACAAGATTAAGCTACTTTTTATTTGCATAGAAAAATATTTATCATAGGAGTCAACTATCATATGAGAGAAATTGCATTTGTTTTAATTGAAAAAAGATAGCTAAAAAGTTTCTGTGGGTTATTGCAACAGTACAAGAATACAAGATGCTTCCATTTATTAAAAAAATGTAAAACAAATTGTGAAAGCTAAAGCAGGCTACAAAACAGAAGGTTCCTCTATTGTCTTTCCTTCACCTAATTATGTTACAAGTTCATGTGCCATGGTTGTTGAATACTATAAAGTGTAATTCTATACTTTCTAATATAACTTTTAAAACATCCTGCCCAAAAAAGCACTATGCAAAATATATATATTTGTATATGCTCACTCCCACTCGCATCACAACCTCGTTGTTACATAATCATCCTGAACAACTGTCTCTTCGTTCATCTCCGAGTCCCTGGTAATGTCCAACTTCTTGTCCAGCAAATCCTCTGGTGTAGGGGGGTCTGAGTCCTGCACCTCTGTCTTCTCGGCTTCCACAGCACAATCATTCTCCTCGTGCTGTGAATCCAAAGTCTCACTGTCGGTTTGCTTATTGTTTGTTAGCATGCACTTTTCATTGAGACCTTGGACACTTAATTCACAGTTCATGACCATTTTTTCCCCTTCCAGTTCAGTAGTTTTCTCGCATTGTTCATCCCCCTGTTGTTGTGAAACTTCTTCAGACACAGAGTATATTTTATTTCCACTCAGTTCCAGGGAGCTTGTTTTTGATCGTCTATGAAATAATCCAAAGCTTTTTATGTCTGTTACAAAGTTCACCCTTTTTTGTTTCTCCTTTATGGGCTCAGACACCATCAGTGCAGCTCCATTGCTTAAGTTATGTGGTTCAGAGGCTATAGCAGCTGATCTTGGATGAATCAGTGTAGTTATATCAAAAAGGCTGAAGTTCTTTTTCTTTACTTTCTCCTTTCCTCCACTCTCACAGTTTTCATCAGTCTCTAACAAAGAAGAGGCTTCTTTGTTGATTTTTGAAGTTTGCAAATTAGAAAGTCTGTTTCCTTTCAACAAACCCAGGACTTCAAAACGAAAGCTGGAAATATCTTGCTTTAACTCCTAAAAAGTTAGGAAGATATAGGAAGCATTTAAAACTTGGGAATCTGTTTTGGTTTTGTTTGGTTTCTCTTTGTAATAAAGAACAACACCTGAATGTTTTAGCAAATGTGTTCATTTGTAAATATATAGTATTATAGTTGTTAATTTTTATTTTTCTCTGACATCTTCTAAGTGCTTTGCGAATGCTTCAGATCAGTCCTCATAATTCCCACGGAAGGTGGAGAAGCAAATATTAATACTTCCCAGAGGAAAGCCTGAGAGCTTGCGTAAAGTGTCCATGACCCCTTGTCTAAATCACTAGCAGTGCTACAATGAGAACTCTGGCTGTCTTACCTCCCATACCTATGTCTGGCTCACTAGACTGTGCTACTCCTGTATAGGCAAAGTATTTTCACTGCTATTCCTTAAACCACCGAATGTTATTACACTTTACAAGGTGCACTAGCTTCCAGGTGGATGGCCCCAGGAACTATGTATTTTAAGGATTTGGGAGTTCAGGAAGTGGTGCTAGTGGGTGAACTGGGGATAGTCTGTGAGAGTGGAAAGGCACAGTATTGAACCTAAGAAGTGTGGTGGGTGAGGCCATCCTCTCTCCCATTAGCTTCATCAAGATCAGCTGAATTTAATATTTGATTTTAAAAAAAGGAAGGGGAGTCTGTGACCCTAAGAGCCCCTCAGTGCCAACTGCCAACATTTACAGACACAGGATGACTGGGTAATTTAAAGAAGCTTCCAGCCTTTTGGTTTAGCAAGTTTTAATAGCTGAATTTTGTAGTTTGCCACCCAGTGACACTAAGAACATCATTTCTTCTGAAGTCCACAGTTCGAGAACCAGGACCAGTATAAACTCATCACACTTTCAAGATCAGGTCATCATCAAATGATCTTTCCTCACTTTAGCACTTAACTGCCAGCATCATATTAGCCCTCATACACATAACCCCCAACACATTGTTGTCATAACATGTATCTAAGAGGTATCATGTAAGGTATCACATGTAAACTGATGACACACTGATCCCAAAATCCTTGTGTGATGTATGAACAGGATGTATACAAAGAGTTATGTATGTGTGTTGGAAATGTGTTCTTAAAATGTGTTTCAGAGGCAGTGTACAAATCAGGCCTGCTCTAGACCCAAGAGTGTGGATTCCTCTGTCTGACTAGCTTGATTATTGGCAGGACAGTGGAAGTACATTTACATATAAGGTAAACCAAGCAATCAAACAAGCAATTGAAGAAAGCACTTAGTGAACTCTCCAGAGTTTTGCGTCTGCAACCCAAGTAAGCCTGCCGGGCTTTTGAGACAAAGACAATGGACTTTGGAAAAGATATGGGGAGAAAAAAAGACATTCTGGTTATCCTTCACTTAGGGGACATAAGGAATAGCATCCTCTGAGCCTGTGAAAGTTTGATTCCCCTGGCCTGAAGGGCAGGAGCTTCTGATAACTTGCTGTAAGTGACAGACTGTTTTCGGCAAAAACATAAGTTGCTAGAATTGAGTTTTAGTCACTAGAAAGTGTACTTACTTTTGTTTAGATTGTAACCATACCTCTCTTTTTCTCTCACTTAGTATCACTTAAATCTCTGTTCTTTGTTAATAAACTTATTCTTAGTTCTACTGTAAACTATCTCAGTGCTGTTATATTGAAGGATAAAGTGAGTCCTCAGCTAACCTAACAGTCTGGTGTGTACTCTGGCTCTTCTATCCAGCCCTGCACTCCATGACAGAAGAGCTAATTTTCTTAGATGTGGAAGTATTTCCATGTTGCTCTATCAGTCTGGTCAATCACACAAGCTCTACCCCACTTTGGGATTCTCCTACTCAGAGAAGGTTCCCAGCTAGCCAGTTAAGCTGTCTGTTTCTTCCACTGGAAAGAGCCTGGTCCAAAATGTTTAAATGATTGACCCAAGCTAACCTAATAATCCGTTGGGATACCCATGAATAGAACACAGGTCATTTGACATCAATCATTAGGCTATGCTGCCCATAATTCTTTATTAATTTAACAGCTGTGAAAGTCTAAAGAGATTGTACTGGAAAGAACAAAAAGGAACAATATTTTGTGTGCAAAACGAATGCATGTGGTCAGGCAGGCCACACAGACTGTGCTGTAAGTGAATGGCAATTGCATGATTATTTGTTTGATGCTCTGTAGTCATTTGACATTTTATTATTACATTGATAAGCATGAAAATAGTCACCTTAAAATTCTCTTCTGTGAGTCCTTCTTCAGTTTTGGCATCTCTTATCATTGCGGCAACGTATCGCTTAACAAGATTTCTCATCACTTCCTAAAAGATTTAAAAGAATGTGTTAGTTTGGCTGGCAATGCTAACTGGACATACATTCACCGAACCAACTGCATTTTTGCTTCCTTTTCTAAGTCACTACAAAATTTTTAAAACTTCTAGAGCCAGTCAAAATGTTTCATCAACGCGTTTTCTCAATGAAAAATAATTGTTTCAATTAAAGAGATTTTTCTTGAAATATGTGGGGGAAGGAGGGGGGGCGGAAATCCTATCCCATCCTTCTCTAATAATTACCCATGCTACAAAAAACAAACAAACACGGGCCTTCACCTGGTATTGATGATGTCTCCTCAAATTATCAGCTGCACGCCTCTGAAAAGAAACAGATTGAGATACTGAGTGATATTAATGCTAGTGACTGATTTTTTTAAAAGAACTTCAACAACTGGCTGAAAGTGGCAGGAGAGCAACATGATGAACTAGGGGAAGTGATGTGGAGGACTGGTTAGAGGTCTTTTGGGAAGTTTCGGTACTGGCCCATCCTGGAGTTGGACAGGAGAGAGGGCTGCTGACGGCCAAAATGAGAAGTGCATCCTTATGTCTTTTCCATACTGGAAAGGGAAGATCTGTGTGAGCACTAAGTAGGACACAGTGGAGTGGAGCACAAGGATCTGTGATCAAACCGAGATGCCCTCAGCACAAAGGGGCTGGGGAAGGATAATGGCTACTATTCTGACCTTCAAAGCTAGGATAGCAGCTATACAGGGGCTGAGTAGTGCCTCATGACTACCCGACAGATTAGAGAGTGAATTCTTCCTCCTCACCCCTGTTAGCTTCCTGCACAAACCCTGATTGCTCATGTTTGGTGCAGTGAAGAATTAATTTGGATGAAAGAGAAAACCCAAGTAAACTTTTGCACCGTAGTGCAAAGGACAGTCTCCTCAGATTAATGGTATATTTCATCTCTGGATGAAAGGGTCAACATTAGGTCATTGGCCAGACTCAAAATATAGCCAAACCTGTCCACACTACCATATGGACAATGCTCAAATGGTGGACCACAAAAAGAAGCTTCACAGGAAGAAATGTGTAAAACACAGCACTACTAACAACGAAGCAATGGGTATCTCATCCGATTGTACTCTGATATCTAAGGGGTCTCAGGAAGAAGGAAAAAAATAATTTGATTCTTACTCTGATCATGAGTTAATGATCTCCTCAATAACAATTCAGATGGGCTGATTGAAGTCTTTGCTTATTCTATACCTTTGATTGTCCCTAGCTTATATTAATAGATTCCAAATCCAGAAGAGAAAATTGTGACCATCTAGTTTGACCACCTGTATAACACAGGCCATAGTCTTTCCCAAAATAATTCCTAGAGCAGATCTGTTAGAAAAAAATTCCAATCTTGATTTAAAAATTGTCAGTGTGAAGAATCTACCACAACCTTTGGTAAATTGATCCAATGTTTAATTACCATCACGGTTAAAAATTTATGCTGTCTTTCCAGTTTGAATTTACCTAGCTTAAATTTCCTGCCATTGGATTGTGTTATACTGTTCTGTACTATATTAAAAAGTCCATCATCAAATATTTGTTCCCCATGTAGAGCAATAGACTGTAATCAAGTCACCTCTTAATCTTCTCTTTCTTAAAATAAATAGATTAAGCTGTTTGAGCCTATCATTATAGGGAATGTTTTCTGACTCTTTAATCATTCTTTTGAATCCTCTCTGAACCTTCTCCAGCTTACCAATATCTTTCTTGAGTTTTGGACAAGAGAACTGGACACCCTATTCCAGCAGAGGTTGCACCAGTGGCAGACACAGAGTAAGTTAGTGGGAGCAAGATTGTTATTTTTTATTTTTGTCTCCTACATTTGTCATCCCAAATGCAATTGGATGTCTAACCTATGGCAAAATGTATCTGGGAGAACTGACAAAAACTGAAGTTATAACAAATCAGGCATTCATATATTTTCTCCAGCTCTTGCAGTCAAGGATGATTTACAATTTACTTACGATTGGTAACATTCCTGTATTAGTGGATGGTTTGTAATTTGTGATTGATTTCTCTTTCGTAATTTACTGCAAAGTCATGAGAGACTACAGCAGGATGTAGGGGGCGGGGGAGGGAGGAGGGACATTGCATTTTCTGTTGTGGTAGCTTCTCTGAAAAGACACTGCAGAGAATGGTTCCCTAAGTGAGCAGCTGCCCTCTAGTTATTCCAGTGCTTTTTCCTGATTACATTTCTGTGTCTTATGTAATTTTGTGCATGCTAAACACAAGTTACTACTTCCTTTCTAACTCAATCACCTGAAGACTGAGTGGAAATGCATTGAGTACTATGCCCACACAGTACAATGTTTCTGCAAAACCCCTTTGCAAAGGAAGGGACCTAGCCCTCCCTGACTCTGCATTAAAGCAACTTTGCTCTTGCAATGTTTTAAGGTGGGCCACCAGGTGGAGATGTCTCCCTCTTGTTGGGAGAAGGCTGAGGAAATCCTAACAGCATTAGGGTTCATGAAGACAAATCTGACTCACAGAAGATTTGGTAATGAGGAAAAAAAATCATTTTAACATATCACTGAAATGTGCTTAACTCGAGGTAAAGGTAGTGAACCCAATAAACAAAATAAATACTGACTCCTGCATTGCAGAAAATACCACCACAGCTCAGCACTCTGGGTATTTACAGTGAAATACAAAATAAACACAGCAGCTCAAGTTCAGCCTCCCTCAGCTTATGCTGATATGGAGCAAGGTAACACTGATTAGCCAGATCAGTTATTTACTGATCCTGCACCCACTGAAGTCACTGGCAAAACTCCCAGTGGAGCAGTGCAGTGACCTTTCAGCACACAGCCTGGTAATACAGAATTTTGGCCGACAGTACTAACCATATTTTTCAACGTGCAAATATCTCCAGAATATTTTTACCACAATTACAATATGTATTTAATGCACAACACTGATAAACTGAAGAAGAATAAATGTGTGCGTGTGAGCACCTACATGTATACACATATTATATCAAACTAGTGTTCAATGCCTCAGTTCTCCCTCTCCAGTTAAAATGCTCAGATCTTTTCTTCAGCTCCTAATTCCCTTTCTCTTCTTCCTCATGGCAGAATGGATCCTCACATTCTACAAACTCACTGCCATGAGCTTTCTACCCACTGCTGTTTCTCAGTTCAGGTTGGAAACTGTGAAAAATGTGTGCCAGAAACCTGTGAGGGTTTCCAGCAGGGTGAGGGTGATGTAGAATGGGACATGTTAGAGACAAGAGATATGCCTTAGCTCCCAACTCTAAGAAACCCCTCTGACCTCCCACACTAGTGCCCCCATCCATTCCCCTAAAACTCCTTAGGAACAGGCAGTTCCCAAGTGTTATCTACTTAAGAAACAGTTTCCTAAAGGCTAAGGCTCAAATTTTCAAAGGTAGCCTCAAATTTTGATTGCCTTTTTTTTTTTCGGGTGCCCACACTTCAACATGCAAAATGTCTCAAGTTAAGCACTCAAAATTACAGATGTTTTTTAGAATGATGGCCCCAAGGCTTAATTTTTAGAGGTACTGACCACCTGCAACTTTATCAGAGGTCAATAGCAAGTACATAAGATTCTAGGTGCATAACGCTGGCCAGGACAGTCAAAGACTGAGGTCACTTGTGAAAATGTGCCATCAAATCACTGAAACTAAACTAAATCTTGAAGTTAAGGATGTTTTCCCACAAAGAACTATAGAGTCTGTTTCTTCTCAGCACAGCTGTGTCTAAAATTTTATCATGACTTCACTCACAACTTTCCTTTTGCAATGGAGAAAGCTAAATTAGGAAATGTTTATGGGTCAAGATTTATTATTTTTTTTAATAAAAAGATAAAATTAAAATTGGTGCTGCCAAGATTCAAAACTTAATGAAAGCTGCATATATGCCAAATGTTAATACTTAACCCTTCTCTTTGTTTAGTGCTCCACTCCCAGATGGACCTTTTGTTTAAGCAAGAGTGAGGATTCAAAAACCTTTGATTTAGATTTTTTAATGAGTTTTTATTAAAGAAAAGTTGATGTTTAAATGCAGCTCAGCTGTATGTGAAGTGCAGTTGGAAGTTGTGGGTAGAAGAACAGCCATGGACAAAAATATATATACATAGATTAATCACTGTAATAAAGAGAAGGCATGGTCATGTGATGACAAGTGGAACCCCTAAGATGCCAGTTCAGTTCAGTTCCTAGCTCTACCACAAATTTTCTGTGTGATACTGGGCAAGTCACTTAATCGGTCTGTGCATGTGATAAAAAGAAAGATAACAATAAGTCCTTTCTGAAGTCCTGTGTACATATAGGACCTTGCATGTACCTAATTTGAAAGACTCTAATCCAGGGTTTGGCACCCTTTCAGAAGCATTGTGCCGAGTCTTCATTTATTCAGTCTAATTTAAGGTTTTGCCTGCCAGTAATACATTTTAATGTTTTTAGAAGGTCTCTTTCTATAAGTCTATAATATATAACTAAACTATTGTTGTATGTGTCATAAATGGATAGGTAGGTAAGGGTTAAGTTTCTTTTACCTGAAAAGGGTAACCGAACACCTGCCCAGAGGACCAATCAGAGAACTGGATTGTTTAAAGTCAGGGGCGGGAATTTGTATACTCGGGGTCTTTGTTGTTTTCTTAGCTATGAGGAAACAAGTCTTCTTCTAATTCTCTCCTAATACTTCTTCTAAACATCTGTAAGTACCCAGGAACCGCAAAGTAATTCAGCTATGATGGTCTTTGGGGTGTATTTACCTGTATGTTAATTTGTTGTGCTGGTTTAATTGGGCTATCTTTTAAATCAGACTGTTTCTTTATATTTTCTTATAAGCAAGAGCCTGTATTGAGTTTCTTAATGCAAGATGATTGTTTTATATTTTCTTTCTTTTTTTCTATAAAGTTTTCTTGTTAAACCTTGTGAAAGTTCTTTTCCTAGGGAGGCAAAGGGAAAAGCCAGGCTGTGGGCTATTTTCCTATTTGGGTCCAGGGAAAGAGCAGACTACGGGGAAAGAGACGAAGAATTCTCTCTGTTCTCTGGTGGTTACAGTTTTTCCCTCATTCCTGGAGCAAGGGGGGTGGCAGAGCCCAGCTGTGGGTATTTTGCATCTCCATTGTCCTGAGGGAAGCAGAAAAGCTGGTTTCTTGGGTCACACAGGTTAGCCGCGAGGCAAGCCTGATAAGGAGGGGGAAGGGGTTATTTTCCCTGCTTTTAGCATCCAAGGGATTGGGAATCTGGGTGTCCCACCAAGGGAGGGTTGGGAACACCAGAGGGAGGAAAGGGGGGATCAGGCCCCATAGATTAATTCCTGATCTGGTGGCAGCGAGAATATCCAAGCTGGTAGTGAGCTTGGGGGAGTTTCAGGTAAGCCCCCAAACTTTGGACGCAAAAGTCCAGGTTTGGGACAGGACCAGACTGGTGGACACTAAAGTCCAGGTCTGGGACTGGACGGCTAGATTACCACAGTATGTAAAATAAATAAGGATTTAAAAATGTTTAAGAAGCTTCGTTTAAAATTAAGTTAAAATGTAGAGCCCCGCAGACGGGTGGCCAGGACCCAGGCAGTGTGAGTGCCACTGAAAATCAGCTCGCATGCCGCCTTCGGCACACATGTGGTAGGTTGCCTACCCCTGCTCTAATCATTACTTTAATACCAGTACTAATAATTTCTATCACCCATTTATTAAATTGCAAGCCAATCAATACAGTTTTTCAGACTTGGCAGCAAAATCTATTTACTGGTCAGAAATGTAATAATACTAAATTATTTTTAGAGACATGATTTTTTTCCAGCCAATTGTTTTTCAGCTAGAAATTTTTATAAAGGCAGAATTCAAATTCAAAGTCTGGCCTTATCATCAAGGAGCTCAATGGTCTGGATCAAGGATACTCTGGGATGTGTACCATGCTGGACAATGCCAGTCCCCAGGAGCAACACAGCTGTCCATGGCTAGGGTAAATCTTATCTCTGAAGGAGACACTGCTTTCTCTGGACCTGGTCCAGGGCTGTGCAAGAAACTCCTGCAGAATCTAATCACCACCTCAAATGTCACCACTTTCCATTCCAAGGGTGATTGCACTCCTTTGACCCAATCTTCACTAACAAACCACAGCAGATACATAAAAGCTAAAACCTCACATTATTTTCCCCTTGGAAAGAAGAGTAAGAAAAAAGGAGAAATATGTGACAAATGCTAGTTGAATCACTTAATACACTTCTGGAAGGTGCTCAGATAATGTGATGAGAATGGTATAAGAGCCTGAGTAAAACGGAATAGAGGTAAATGCTTATGTAGTGTTGTTGTAGCTGTGTTGGTCCCAGGAGATCAGAAAGACAAGGTAGGTGAGGTAATATTTTTTCTTGGACCAACTTCTTTTGGTGAGAAAGATAAGCTTTCAAGCTTACACAGAGCTCTTTTTTCTCAGACCTGACGAATAGCTCTGTGTAAGCTCGAAAGCTTGTCTCCCTCACCAATGGAATAAAATATATTATCTCACCCACCTTGTTTATCTTAAATGCCTATGTAAGTCAGCAGCATGAGGAAATACTCCAGGTGTTCTTAGCAAATCCCTTCCCCTATGTCCTTCAGACTACTTTAAGTTTAAAATTGGAATGGAGAAACCTACTATTGAGTGATGGTGATAACACACTAAATAACAGCTCTGAAATTTCATCCTACATCAATAACAAATCTGGATAGTGAAAATGTCACATAGTTGGAGAAAAATAATATAATTTATTTCAACACTTTTTTTTTTTTATGAATTAGGGCCTATATTTCAAACATGGTCACAGATTGCCGTTAGCCAAGCTGAATACTTTTAGACACCAAAAGACATTGATTAGCCTGGAAAATTTAGGCCTAAAAAGGTCAATAAAACTGCACTACAAATCCACAGTTTATGTATGTACATCAATGCAGCTTCTCCATATTGCTTAAACAGCAGCATACTAATTGTCTTAGAATAGGGGCAGTCAATTACTTTTTGTTAAGGTCCAAATTTCTTAGTCAAGGTATATTCAATGTCCAGACTACAGAGAAACATTTTTACACCACAATAACAGTAATGATAATAACAAGTAAATAAAAGCTTTTGTGGTCTGTTCAAAAGCATCTGGCAGTCTGGATTTGGCCTGCGGTCTGCCTATTGACTACCCAGTGTTAGAGATATGCAATGAAGTACTAAATTTGTACCATTTTGTGATAACAGCTAAAGACAGTACTCCATATACTGGGCTGTCAAAATGACATTAGCAAAAATAAAAAAATATATAAAACTAAATAAAAGTGTGCAATAATTTTTGAAGGTAAAGGACCTCTCTGATCAGCATTTAGTATTAGAATATAAGTGCTGGTAAATTACAATTGAACATCACTTGACTTTTTACATTGTCTGTGAGTAAGCTGCACCTGTGGTTGGAGCAGATGACCTCAGAACAGCTGAGCAGTAGAGATGGTTGGGTTGAGAAATGGAACATTTCAACATTCTGAAATCTTCTTTCATCCCAAATCAGAATGAAAGGTGAAAATTTACTAAAAAAAGAAATATCCAAAATATTGCATTTTGGGAATCTCGAAGTACCCTTGTGGAAATGTTTAGACTTTATAATTTCAATTAGTCTATGATATTGTAAACATACGTCAATATGATAACATTTTGTTAATTTACCATCAACATTTCTGATGAAATCAATAATAATCAATAAATGTTTAATTTAGTCAAATCAGCTGTTCAAATGGTCCACCGACTGAAGAGCCTGCTGCTCCAAAGAAAACCCATGTGGTAGGAGAAAGATTTCATAAACTAGCTGTGTGTGATATTTGATCGATCCAGAGGATTGGCTGTCCACTGCACAGTGGACTCTGGCAGATGCAGAGAATTTTCATTCAAGAAAAATGAAAATGAATAACTGCCAAAGGGAGGTGTCTGACAGACTCCCATAGTGTACCCTGCACCAGCCAAGCCCACTGGACCAAAAGGGAATTTGCCCTTTTTGGAGGGCAGGCAGTTCAACAGTCTGATATGTATATAGCTCATAAGGAAGTACCCTCAAGATATTGTGTGTGTCCACTCTAGGCCTGATCCAAAGCCTAATGAAGTCAGTAGAAGAATTTCTGTGGACTTTGGATCAGGCCTTAGAGTCACAAGCAGAGAAAAATTAGTCATGTTCCAAACAAACGAAAAAGAGAGGCTCTTGCAATGAGAGCTTGTTGGAAAATTCCCCTCAAAAATTGTTTGCAGACAAAAGCCTTTTTTTTTTTTTTTTTTTACACAAAAGTTTTATGGAAAATGTTTCTTTCAAAATGTTTGTGTTTTTTTCCCCCATGAAACACCAGAAGACAAAAAAATTCACTTTTCAGTATTTTCCCTCCGTTTTACTCCCCTTTTCCTTTGTATCTTATCATTTACCAGAAACCAGGGTTCCGGGCAGGGGATGGGGAGGGGGAAAGAGGACAGATGAGGGAGAAACAAAACAAAAAATCAAAAATATTGAGTTTTCATCAAAACCAAAAATAAATACATTTTAAAAAATTACAGTGATTTTGAAAAAAAAAGGTTTGTTTTTTTTTCAAATCTTCCTATAAAAAGCAATGGCATTTTTGTTCAATTCTATTTGCAACAAAACCTATTTCACTGGCTGTTTTTAAACACTGATGAACAAGTCATAATATTGGTAGGCTGGGTGCCATCATAACATTACCTGACTTACTTTACTTAGTTTACCCTTAACGGTATTTTAAAAACTGATCTCCAAGTGATTAATACCTATAAAAGGATTCAAGTTAAATTAATTCTGAACTGATATTAATCACTAATCTCTTTAAAAGACATAGTAGATCCCCAGATCCTCAGCTGGTGTGAATTGGAATAGCTCCCCTAAACTTAACACAGCTGTTTAGACCATCTAATAATCTGGCTCAAAATGTATAATAAATGAATGTTATGTACCTCCCCTCCAAATACCCAAACACATTGCAACTGTGAGTCATATTTCTCTTTTAAATATAATCCCACTCTTTTTTTTTTCTGTCTGGCTCTTATCTGCATTTGTTTCTTTTTCTTCTGTTATGGGACTTTGGGGTTCATTGTTGTTTTCCATCGTTCTTTCTGAATTCAGCTCCTGGTTTTAGTTTTGCTTTTCTTTCTTTCTGAATCAATCTTTCTTTATCCCTTGTTTTTCTATGTGAGTTTTAATGTCTCCATCTCTTTCCACTTGTCTGATTGCTGCAGTCTATTTTTCATAATCTGTTTCAGTGCCATCCTCATACCCCTTGGTGTTTGTTTTTTGTTTTTTTTTGCTGACACCGACTTACTCCCTTTCTGTGGCTGTCTCTTTTCCTTCTCTATTCTTTCTTTCCTAGCTACAGTAGTGGCAGCTAAACCAATCACACCAGCCTTTCACGATGCAAATGTTGTCTGACAAAGCCATGGTCTGGAACACATGAATTCAGCATCTTTTTCAGAAAATCTGGACTAGTTTCAGCTGTCATTCTGCAGATCCATCACACGAGTTATCACTGCATGTTTGTTTCTCTATACGTCCACCCAGAAGAAAAACCTCTCATGGATTAAAGTGAATGACAGGACAATGAGTGGGGAAAGTCTAGACCATTATTCATTTGATGAGGGTTGGAAAGAGAAAACAGATAAGGAGAGAGGGGTATATATGAATAGAACAATGGCCCAGATAGGAGAATACATCAGATCCTCCATGCAATTTCCCCAGTCCCTGCTTCTGCCTTCATTAAAGTGTGTGGGAGTTTTGCCATTGAATTTATTAGAGCCAGGACTGTATCCCTTGTATCTTTTCTTTATAGGTACTGATATGCCCCACCTTCCTGTTGTGTCAAGCACTCCGCAATCTTCATAGTATTTATCGTGCAACATCCCTGTGAGATAGGGAAGTATTGTCCCTATTTTACAGATAGGGAATGGCAACATGGAGAAATTTAGTGACTTGCTCACAGTCACACAGGAAATCTGTGTCTGAGCTGGAAGTTGAATCCATGTCTCCCAAATCCAAGGCTAGTGTCCTGATAACTGGCTCAACCAGCCTTTACCTCTCTAGTGGGGATCCCTTCCTTTTCCTTTTACTTCTTCCCCTAAAGGTTCCTAATTCCTTATGCTCCATGCACTATGAATCTGTGCTGAACGATGAGAACAGGGGTGTGTTTGATCTAGCATGACACATACAGGAAAATTAGAAAATACTTCTGCCTGCATCGTGTAAGTGCCCTTATCCTCCAAGAGGTTTCCTCTGTAATAGGAATGGCTTCCCATGAGCAATGCTTCCAGAGCCTTACAATACTTACTAGCACATTATCACATATTCATTATATACTGTACTGTATTGTGGATATATGCTATTTGTCTGTGGTATGTCAGTGATACTTAAACTATGGCTGTGGAGCCACAGGTATCTCTTTTAGACCCCACAGATAGGTCTTTGGCAAAGGTGCAATATTTGACACCACATTGTCATTTTTTCAAGGTGGTATTGCATAAATGTGTGATACGCGGGTCTCTCTCTCTCTACTTCAACAGCATGCCATGAATGCAACTCAGTGTCAGCATGACACACCACAATGATATTGTCATGCTCATCAATCTCATTTGAAAGCTAAGGGGACATCTACACTGCAATCAGAAGTGTGGTTGCTGCCTGTGAAGACATACCCAAGCTAGCTTTGCTCTAGGTCGCTGTAATAATGATAGTCATAAAGCCACAGCAGCATGCATGGCAGCTGGCCTGGGATCCTGGGTATGGTCTTGAGCAGCTAGTCAACTTAAGATGCCTCAGCTTCACTGCTATTGTTATTCAGGCTATCTAGATCAAATCTATGTCTACATGTGCTGTAGTCACAGCTTCGGTTGCAGTGTAGACATATCTTAAGGCCATGTCTATGCTACAAACATTTGCCGACGCAAGTTACAATGGCATAAAAGTGTCACAGGATATGGCTTGTGGGTATGCATACTTGTCTCCATGTGTTGGCGCTGTGTGTAATTACAAGGAGTGCTTGTGCTGATGCATAGTACAGTCCACTGTGGATAAGTATCCCAGTGTATAATTTGCCACCATCCAGCACATTGTCTTTTGGAAGTTTTGGCAATGCATGGTGGGGCAGGAACAAGGAACACAGAGGGATGACTGGGAGTAAGGGGTCAACTTCCAAGCATGCAATTTTGTACATCCCATAATGCCATTTTTGCACCATTTTTAAAAATCCCACAAACCTGTGTGGCCCTCTTCACTGTCTGCCATCTCTGACAGAAGCCTGCACAGCTCTGCACTGGTGTTTTGAGCATTGCAAGCACAGGATGTATAGTCCTGCAGTATTTGCAGAGCTGCAAAAAAACCCAAACCTGGGAGAAACATGACGATTTATTGGAGGACATTTTGCTGTGGGACATAGCAAGATCCAATTCAAGGTTGTTAGTGGTGTGCACTAAGCGGCTGGAGATGGTGGAGAGCTTCTTCTGGGCCTGAGAAATGGGCATTGACTCACAGGACTGCATCGTAATGCAGGGTTGGGATGATAAGCAGTGGCTGCAGAACTTCTGGATGTGTAAGGCTGCGTTCCAGATCAACTGTAGGCCTCGCTGAGACATGCCTGCCACAGTTCCTTTGCTCTCATGCAGCACTGCTGCTGATCCCTGTCGTATCACTTTGCCTGCATCCACAAGCAACCTGCTCACAGATGTCCATGTTTCTACAGCAGGTCGGTACCCGTGCATGCACAGCCTTTTCTCCCCACAGGCCCAGGGAGACCTAGGCTGGAGAATGTGGCTGGCATGGTTAGCTGGGCAGTTACACACAACAGTGGAGAATGGAATAGTGGAGAATGGATAGCAGGACAATCAGGAAAAGGCATTTCAAAAATTCCCAGGGTTTTAAAATGTGTGTGTGGAGGGGGAAGGAGCTTCCTGCCTCTGTGATCTCTGAGCTGTGGAGTTCAGAACTGTGACAAGAGCTATCAGTGCCTGGGATTGTGAGACAGCTGCTGGAGGACTGCTGGGGACAATACAGTAATGCAATGTCTACACTCATGCTGCCCTGACCTCAATACATTGACCATGGCTCAATGCTGCTTGGGGAGGTGGTGTTACCGTGGCACTTATATTGGTGGGAGTCAAATTTAAATGTAGCCACATGAGCAACTAGGTCAACACAAGGCAGCTTATGTTGACCTAACTCTGTAGTGTGGCCCAGGCCTTCATGACTTTCCAGCTCTGCAAGGCTAAAAAACATCTATTTAGAAAGGGATGGGAAGAGACTGAGTAAGAACCAGAATGGTTTATTCCTTACCCCTATGGTTCCAAAACTTTCGGGTTTTCTTCTAATCTTTTTCTTGCACAGATGTCTCCATGTCCATTTGATCAGATACCAGAGTGACTTGGGGCTTGGTAAAACATTGAAGGGAGTGGGCAGAGTCCCTCCTTCTTCAAAGTAACTCATCCAAAGCTTTGTTCGAGCAAACTTCCATTCGATGTCTGCATGATCCTGTATACAAGAAACATAACAACTGACAAACTGCTAAATTAACAAGGTGGAAAAAAAAACTTATAGGGGTCCTATAAAGCTAAACATATCCTCAAGTGCTAATTAAATGGCTTGTAAAAAACCACAGTTGTCTCTTTTTGATAGAAATTTTAATACAGCAATTGACTTGTTTTGCCCAGTAAGAGATAGTGTGGATATTGTGTCACATTTAATCTTTCTTGCATTGCTACAGATATTTAAAATAATTTAATACCTTTAAGGCAGCAAAGGAAAATTACAACTAGAAAAAATACTATCTAGCAGTGGTCTTTTGCTGTAGTACCATATCATCATAACAACATGCATTCAACATGGAGCAATTCACTTGCTTTCTGATGTACTAGCTTGAGCAAGGCTGTGGGACCTGGGAAATGTGGTAAAAGTGGGTCCCATTTTGTGGGGACTCTGTTAATTGGAAACCTCAAAAATTCAAACATCATGAGTGAGGTCTCCCAAAAATCATGAGTTTAAAAATACTATTGGATTCTTTTAATTTGTTTTTTGGCTTTTAAGTCTTTTGGGTACTCTCAGACGGTAATTTGAGCTTTTCCCTGCAACCATAAGGGGTGGAAACTTATATATATTTTTAAATGAAAGTTGAGAGTCTCATCTAATCATATGCCTTCAGGAGCTGAGTGTTTAAATAAACACCAAATATAGTGGGAGTTGCAATCAAATAGTAAGAATTGGCAATACTAGTTGCTCTCCTGTTTTCAGGACAGTGCTGTATAGAGCTGTGGGTTTGTTATCATATGAGCAGATGTGGGCAGAAACAATTTTCTTGTCCCAGGAAAATTTTTGAGATTACATTTTTCCCCATTCCACATCAGGATAAAACAGATCCCTATCCAAATTTTTCAGGGGGAGAAAAGAAATTGCTTTCCTTCAAATACCCATTAGCCTAGCGATCAAGGGAACTCATTCAGCACATGGGAGGCCTAGGTTCAAGTTCCTGGTTAGATCATGGATTACAATAGACAACTTTTAAAAAGTGAAAACTGAAACAAAATGATTCTTTCAAAAAAAATTTTCTCAGAGAATTTCAAAAATTTCTGATTTCATTCCTAATCAGATCAAAACCAAATTCTGAAATCCTGAAATCCCTCACGAAGTGGCATTTATATTCTCCAAACAGTTCTAGCAGGGCTGCCCACGGGGAGGGGGGGACAAGTGGGGCAATTGGCCCCAGCCCCCGGACTCCGCTGGGGCCCCCACCCTAGAATATACTAATATTCTATAGTATTGCAACTTTTTTTTTATGGAAGGGACCCCCGAAATTGCTTTGCTCCAGACACTCTGAATCCTCTGGGTGGGCCTGAATTCTAGTCATGACTGCATCTGCCAAGGATCAATCTATTTAATGAGTGTTAAGATATATAAAAAAATGACCCCAAAGTTCTGATTAGGATAAAGACACAGTTTTTATGAAATGAGAAAACAGGACCAATTAAGGAAATGTACAAGGCCTCTACTGCAGCTTGCATACATGTCATCAAATCAGATACCACATCTTTGCATTCCCTGTTAGTAGGAGAGTATGTACAATTTGTAAAGCCACCACTTCGTGAAACTACACCAATTTCAGTTACTGTATTCTCTCCTGCAAGGGATTAGCACTTGCATAGAGTCTTAGAGAACTGAAGGTGGGGAAGTAAATATTTTAAACTCTCTAGATGTGATGGTCTTAAGATGCACCAGCTCCTGCTATCTCTACTTAAGCAAAGCTCTCTTTAATGTGACAGGGTACTTTGTTTGAGCAAGGAATGAAGGATCATTCCTACATCTACATTTATATTTGTCCCAATGGCTGAGATTTTGGACACCCAGTTCCCATTAATGTTATCTTTAAGATCTAGCTTTTTTGCTGCCCCAAGCATGCCAGGCAGGCTGCCTTTGGTGGCGCGTTTGCGGGAGGTCCCTGGACTCACGGCTTCGGTGTACCCGCTGCCGAATTGCCGCTGAGTCTGTGGGTCCAGCGGACCTCCTGCAGGCACGCTGCTGAAGACAGCCTGACTGTCACCCTCGCAGGGACCAGCAGGGCGCCTCCCACGGCTTGCCGCCCCAGGCACGTGCTTGGTGCACTGGTGCCTGGAGCCAACACTGTTTAAGATCTGTAAGAATCACTGGATATAGTACTAACCATTGATTTGGAGTGAAGTCTGGAAAACAGCCTTTTAAAGCTTGAGTGTTAAATAGAAAATATGCAACTAGCCTGTTGCAGATTCCTTATTCTTGGGGCAGATCCTGGCTAGAACAGCCTGCTCTAACCTATGCCAGTTGACAGCAACCCTGATATATGGTGCCCCTCCCACAACACAACTGCTGTGTCAGGAGCAGCTTTGCACCATTCAGAATTCAGGGAGAATTCTCATCTGGCCAAATCGAGCAGTTTTCTGGTCTGTTTATGCTTGAAAGGCAGTGCAAATGAACTAGAAGACATCAGAGAATGTGTCCCCGTACTCCATATTTAAATGGGATTTAATGCTGGAAAAAGTGAACGTGGGAACTGAGAGAAGATACTCATTGCAAGTGATTTAATAAGGAGAAATAACTTACAGCAATGAGCTGGTAAGAGTTATTCATCATGGCAATTAACATGTTGAGTAGAACAACCAGCGAGATGACATTATAGGTTCCAAACATGGTGGCCCCAACAAATTCAGTAAACTCATGTCGTGCTTTTACATTGGTCACGTACAGATTGATGAGACCAAATATAGACCAGAATAATGACTGTAGTGTTTCAAATAGTCTGAAAAATAAATAGAAAATAATTACAGAAAATATACATATATACCCAAATCTTTCCCCACATGTACAGTTAAAGCATTTTGTGATAGCAGAGGACAGGATTTTCCCCAATACACACAAAAGTATGTAATTTTCCAGGGAAAATTTTGGTAAACTCTCCAAACTTCAGTCCTTAAAGCCAGGCATCTAAATACATAAATAGGCCCTTCAGTAAGTGGCTAATTCTGTTCAAATCACTGCTCAGCATCTCTGAAAATCAGGCCAGTTATTTAAATGTAGGTTCCTACACTTGAACATTTTTGGCCCATTTTGCCTAAGGTTGATACCACAGAAGTCAATGAGAGCATTGTCTTGACAACAGTGGGCCAGAATTGGACCCCGAAATTAAGCTGGTGTCTGAATTTCAGCAGTGGGTTAAAATGATTTGTTTGTATCAGTAAAGAGTTTGTATATTCAGTTGGTAGTGTGCTTTGAAAGTCTTCTAGATAAAAGGAGCTGTAGAATTCGAGGGGCATTCCCATGCATACATTTTGTTTAGTAAAGAGCTCAGAAATTCAAAGATAAAGCAGACAATCACAAAAGGACATTGTGATTCTACAGTTAAATTATATAGTATCCCCTTAGAGCTATGGCAAGGACAACAGCTAGGATGTCAAATAACAAGGTGCCATCTTTGAAACAGATCTGCAGGAGCTAAACAGTTAGAAATAATATCACTTTTTTGTAACATAAAACTGTGCTAAATCACTACAAATTATTATTTTGAGCCCTGATCAGCCCTATGCTCCTGGGCAGTGTGGCTATGGCTATGCAAGTCCTAGGGCCTGATTCTCCTCTCTTTTATATCAGTGCAAGTCAGAAGTAACTAAACTGGACTCTGGAGTTACAGATGTGTAAATCTGGTGCAAGTAAGTGGAGAATTGGGCCCAGGGTGCCTCCAAGGATTGGCTGTGCAGCATGTCTTGCTGCAGTTCTTGGAAAGGCATAGACAGAATGCATCACTAAACTCCCCTGCTGGAGATTTCTAATGCACTAAAGAAGCAGGAGCCAGCACAGCCTGCCCAGACAGCCTCTTTTATGGCCATAATCACTGCCAGTACCCCTCTTCAGAACCCCAGGGAGACAGCCAAATGATCATTGCCTCACTCAATGTCACCCTGATGGGGAAGTGGCTCTTGGTCCAATTTAAATGTAGGTGAGTAGCTAAATATGACTTACAGAACTCAGCTGGTAACAGCTGTTTGTATCAGAAGTCTAATTCAGTGTGGAAGGTGAAAGTTCACGTAGAGAATTAAGATTCATTTCATATAGATTGGGCACTAACCTTGTCACTTGATATAGCTAAAGGACTAAAATCACTGACTTTCAAAGTGAAAGAAAATAAATAACTGAAACTCATTATTATTTAGCCTTTGAGACAAAAGTGAGAATGTAGAGATTGAACATTTACAAGAAATTCAATTGAAGGTGGCCTTGCATTCAGGCTCCCTGGCAGCTTGGACTTATTTTTTTCCTTGTCCTGCTTCAGTGGAACCTTGTACATCCAATTTATCCACACACAAACAATCCTGAAGTTTTTAAAAACTAAAGTTGTTCAGAAGATGACACTTTTATCTTAACAAACAGACACAGAAGAAAACCACAGCAACATTTGCCCGTAGAAGAAAACTCTTAGCAGGTTACATTTATTTGTTTGGAGCCAGATCAGTATTTTATTGCCAAAATCACGCTATCGTCTCATTTTTCTCATTTTAGCTCATACCCTTTTAAGTTACGTCTGTGTACGTCTTTCTAACATAGACCATACGTTATCCTAGACTGCTGTATTTATTATTTATTAATTATTAATTATTATTATTATTTTGTATTGTACGACCTAGAGACAGTCATGGACCAGGATGCCAATGTGCTAGGTGTTGCACAAATGCTGAACAAAAAAGATGTCTCTTCCCCAAAGAGCTTACAGTTTGAGCCAGTCTAAGTAGAGCTTACAGTAAAATATTGCATGTATCAAATGAAAAGTAGATATGCCACTTACGTTGAAAATGCATTATTCTGCTTTTCACACCGTATTCCTTTGCAGCTGTTGGGTTCATTTGTTTCATAATAGAAGTACAGCTGGTTCAACCCATTTGCAAAAGCTAGCAGCACGAGACAGTATATGAATAGAAACTTTAAAATGTCCAGTAACATTCTTCCTAGAGATATTTGCAGAGGACCCAGGTGAGAATTTGCAGTAAATAATGAGATCAAGCGCAGGGAACTAAAGATGTTTGCAATAGCAAACAATGCCTCAGCCACCAGTGTGGGATGCCACATATCCCAGCTTTGTCGTGGGTGTAACCCACTATACTGGAAAAAAAAAAGAGAGAGTTATACTTTTGTTTTCATACAGAAATCAAAGTTGTTCAGTTCCTTTGCTGAGCCATTCTGTTCAGGCATGAATAACACAAAAATTAGCCCTTTTTTGGAATGGACTACGTCTGGTTTGTCTCTTCAAAGGAGTTCATAATCTTAATATTAGAATAAATATGGCTTGTGTGTTTGTCCTTATCCAGATCTTCATCTGAAGGATAATTTATACTAGACTTTTTGTATTTTGTTGCAGTGAAAGGATTACATGTCTGGTCTTTTTGTAACTGTCTGTAACAGACAGTAGAAAAGCAGTACACATTGTAATTGTATTTAGCAAATTTATGAAGGTCTGGCTCTCTTGAAATGTAGGATGTGGGTGCTGGATCCTGCAAAGTCAATGAAACTACTCAAATGAATAAAGACTCCATAAGCATTTGATAGATCAAGGCCTGGATAATCACTGAAAAGTTGCTATACAGTAGATAAAGAATAAGATTATCATTTAATCTCTAATATTAAAACAATGACAATATCTATTTGTTCTCCCTTTAAGCCATGCCTAATTGTTTACTTACCTCATTTTTAGTCAGTCTGATCCTTGTAATCATGAACCCTTAACAGTCCAGGCCTACCAATAGGTTCCATGAAGTTGAAATGCATTTTAAAATAAAACCTTTTTAAATACTCTTCTGTAATTTTTACTGATTATCTATTGAGTACCTTTAATATGCTCTGTGCTGTACAGAACATATCAGAAGACACAGGGCTAAATTCACAAAAGGACTTATGCACCTAACTACCACTTTAGGAACCTAAATCCCAGAATAAGGCTCACTGGGATTCACAAAACCTCTGTTCAGCTGCTCCCAAATACAGTTGGCATCTAAATTCACTTGGTATCTACATCTTTTCAGTAAAATCTCCCTAAGTATTTATGTTTCTGCCTCTGTGCATGCACACTCCTACCTCACACCAGGTGTCTGGACTTCATAGCCCCAAAGCAATGCATGAACCGGGGAAAGAAAGGCATTGGAACTGTGGGGCCTGATCTGGTAAGCACGCTCAGAGTTTGCCTATGGTGATCTGATCTGGTAAGTGAGATCACACAAACTAGCCAGGACCTCCTTCACAACTTTTACCTCAGTGTACACAACTGGGGTGTGAGAGCTGACCAGCTCAAGTTGCAACTCCAACTGAGAGGGAGAAGGGAGATAAACTGGGGTCTGCTCTCTCTCAGCTATAGGCCCTAACCACTGAGCTATGGGAGAGCCTGAGGTGAAACCCCCACAATCTCTCCTGTTGAAGCTGTTTCATGCGGATAAATAATGAAAGAGTCACCGGGTCATAGAGAGAGAAAAAACAAGCAAGCATGAGAATAATTCTGTAGCCCCGTGCTGAATACATTCACTCAGGCAAGGTGGGAGATCCAGTATCCATTGTCCAATGACTTTTTTTAACCCTCATCTATATTCGTGGGGTAAAGTTGTATCCCTCAAGCATATATGTTGTGAAAACTCATGAACTGGTGACCCTCCAGCTATGCTGTTTTAGGACATTTTCACCCAGGCGTATGTACACAATTCAGTGACATTTTTTTAAATTAATCATAAAAAACATTTTTCTGTATCAAAAATGTATGTAAGGTACAAATGTATTCCAAATGTGTTGCTCTATTATTTTGTCCCTTGGTTACACTGACATATTTGCCACAGTCAGCTGACCAGAAGAGCCATAAGCAATGTGGAGAATGCAGTGAATTTGTATGTGGTGACCATTCCACATTGATCCTCATGTGAAAATGGCATATAGGCTCACACTGAAGAGACTCTTGCTAGTTCTTTCAATTTGCTAGTTAAATAAAGTTTTGTTTGTCTCAAACAAAGAAATGTTCTTAATTTCTGAATGTACTGGTGGGAAAACAATCCCTCACAACACAGTTAATGTAACTTTTTCATTACAATGAATTTTAAATAAAAAACATTTGTCCTAAATCATTAATGACGTAGCCAAAGTGGAACAGCTTCAACAGATGAGAGCGCCACATCAGCCCAGTAGTGAGGGCACACACCTGAAAGGTGACAGAACCAGGTCAAAAGCCTTTCCCTTGAATGGATACTTGAATCAGAGCCTCCCACAGCCAAGGTGTGTACCCTAATCACTAGGCTAGAAGTGATTCCCCCCTCAGACTTCTTGCAAAAACCACATAGGTGCCAAGAGAGGGTTTGCCATGGAGAATCCCAAGCAGAGGGAGATGCCTTCCTCCAGCCTGACTTAGGTGCCAAACTTCCGGGGGGGAGCGGGTGTGGCTTAGGACACATCCCTCTCTTCTGCGTATCCCATTGACTAGATTAGGAGAGGAGATGCCTAGTGTGCTGGCTTTTGTGAATCCCACTCTGAGACACCGCTCCCTCCCTATTCACTGTATAAACAGACTAGCTGTCAGATGCAGGTTTTGTGAATCCCAGCGATTTTCGAGGTGCCTAAAAGGTGTGGCAATGTGAATCTAGCCCACAATCCCTGTTGAAGTACTTACAGGGATAATAATACTTCCCTGTCTCACAGGGATGTTGTAAGGATAAATACTTTAAAGGTCAGAAATACTTTAAAGTGCTTTGAGATTAATTGATAGAAATGAAAAAGAAGAAATAGGTAGTATAACTATTACTGCTACTAAAGTCTAAGTCCAATAGACACAAGCTACATTTGCTCCCTCTATGTCAAGTCATGTTAATCTTGGTGATTATATGACCCTGAACACAGCAGCACCTGAGCACCAGTCACTAATGGATTCACCTCATGGAGGTAGGTAAGTACTATTATCTGCATTTTACTGACACACAGGAGAGAAAAAGTGACTTAGAGAGAGTCACACAGAAAGTCTATGACTGAGCTGTGGAGGGACCCAGCCGTGTTGGAGTCCCAGCCAGTGCCCTGGCCACAAAACCATTTCCTTACTCTAGTGACCTCCTCATAAAATCAAGCTTTTATTACCGCTGGCACGGTAGAGCCAATACAGCTATGCAAGAACAGGACACATGTTATTCTGCCTCATGCATCATTAACCAAATCATCAGTTCAGGTCTGATTGTAAAATCCTTATTACTGGTGATGACATAAGTGGCAGAAAGAGCACAACTTGTGTTGCAGAGCGATGGCTGAGTTTGCAATGCTAGCAGTCAGAAAAAAAAAAGACTTGCAAACTGAGAAAACTGAATATAGAAGTTACTGACAGAATAAAAGTGCAACTCCTCAATGTCCTTTTCACGGTGACTTTTCTGAAGATTATTATTATACAGTATAATTTAGACATCACTGTAAATGTACATGGCACTTTTCTAAAGATATAATAAGAAACTGTCCATGTACTGAAGAGCTGACATGCTCTGACTGAGCATTTGTAGGTGGAGAAAGAGGGAGAGGAGAACAGGAAACCTGGCAAGTGCTGGGAATATCATAAATGAAGACATGTAGCTGATAAGATTGAGAGAACAGTGAGAAGAGTGGATTGGAAGGAGTTTAGAGAGTAGAAAAGTAGCGAATAAATAAAAACAAAGATGTCATTAGGAAGAGAAGGTTGTAGTGACTTGAAGGGGATGGCTAGGAACCTGGATATGCTAACAGATCAGAAGTAATTGAAAGGATTCATAAGGAGTATAATGGGGCTGGGGAAGTAGGAGAGGAAGATTACTTTAACTACAAAGGTTTGGATAGATTAGATGGTGGAGAGTTGAGGACAAGGGTGAGCAGAGAAGAGAACTGAAGGAAGATATGGCCAATATATGGACAAATATTTTAGTAGGGGTGATTATATGGAAGGATGGATGTTGTCGATTTTTAAAAGGAGAAATAGGAAGAAGAGAATTGAAAATTAAAAGGACATTGTGAATCTGTTATATGGCCAGAAATGTGAAGTGATAGAGAAGGAAGGTAGTGGGATGGAAGGGAAAGAATGATACATTCTGTTTTGGAGAGATATTGTTTGAGAGGCTGGAGATGTCAGAAGGACACTTGGAGTTACAAGATTAAAACATAATGAAGGAGGTGAAGAGTGGAGATGTAGGTCTGGAATCCAGACAACATAAATGCATAGTTGAAATGTGGGAGCAGACGATGTCAAGAGGAAGATGTATAGAAGGGATTGAGAACAGAAACTAGGTTGATGCCAACAAGTAAGGTGTAAGCAGGGAATGAATTCTTCCCTGACAGCTAGCTGGGAGGTGGAGAGACTTTGGGTGTGTTTATGTAAATACAGTTTGCGCCTGCTCTGCTTAGATATCCAGCAAATAGAGTGATGTTTTGCTCAAAGTAATCAACTTTGGCTGGTGTTGGGTTACAAATTACTTTAATATTGAATGCAGGGGGAGTGAAATGCTGTTACCAAAATGTTGTAATTATTGTAGGAATACAGGGAAGCAAGATTGTGCCTAACCTGTCCCAAATGAGGGGGGTCACCTTCAGCTGAAAGGATCTCGTTAAGCCAGGGGCTTAAATGCCAGAGCCCAATGAAAATAAGTGGGGGTGGGAACAGGTGTCCCAGCCAGGAGTTTGTGGACTCTCCCTAGGAGTCTCCAGACTGGTTTGACCTCTTTCTCCTGACTATTCAAAGAAAGCACTAAATAGGCTTCCAGGGTAGCCTCTTTTGTTATTTTAAATGCTCAATCGGAGCTGAAATCAGTTGTGGTGGGACTGTGTTTCTGCCCAGACTGCTAAGAGCTAAAAATCACTAAGAGACTGGTGTGCAGAGGTCACAGAAGAGAGGCAGGTGGCAGCAGAAGGTGACTGACACTCAGCTGGCAAATGAGTGGTGAAGCAGAGAGTTGTAGTGAGTGGCCAACAGGGCAGCTGGTGGAGAAGCACAGGAAGCAGCCAGCAATGCAGCAGGAGGGAGGGTCAGTGGACGAGTGCCCGAGCAGCAGAGCGGGTAAGGTGCCTCCTTATCTCCACCCAGTGTGGGAGATGAACTCTGCAGATGCACCTCTGAACACTGGGTCTGCACTCACCAAACACAGCAACTGTGAATGGGGTGCAGAGAAGGGATGAACATGCTAAAGGGACTTTTGGGTTGCTGGACTTAAGAACTTGAGGGGAAAAGGACACCGGCCACTTCAGGGTGGGTCTTTTGCTCACGGTTTATGTTTATAAACCCTGTTTGCAGTATTTCCCCAAATTAATACCGAGTTACTTCCCTCTTTTTATTAAAAGTTTCTTTTTTACACTCAGCCTCTGTGCTTGCTAGTGGTGAAGTATTGCCTCTCAAAAGTGCCCAGGGGTGGTGTGTAATTTTCCCAGGTTACTGGGTGGGGGTTTGAACCGGTTCTGTGTTGTATCAATGGAAGGGAATCCCTAGATATTGAACCTGGCCCTGGTTGCAGCTGGCTTCGCTTGGCAGAAAGGATACATTGGGAAGAAAGAAAGATGAAGATCTATGGATTAAAATGCTGACTGACAATTCATCAAGGAAAGAGATGAACCAGGAGAGCACAGAATCACAGATATCAAAAGGAAAAAAAAGGAGGAAGAATGAGATTGACTGACCATGTTAAAGGCAGAAGGAATATTAGTAAGAGCAGAAGAGAATAACTGCATGGCCAGGCCATGGAATGAAAAAGATACTAACACAAATCGATACCTATTGTTTGAGAGACAGGTTTTAATAAGCACATTTACTCAGGAGCTCAGTAACTCCTGAGAAGTGAAAGAGAAAAGGGAAAACAGATCATTTATGGGGGAAACAGCCTATTAAAAATAGTGAAAGAAATATTAGCAAATGGGCACTCTAAAGATGCTAATATTTATTTCATTTTTGTTAGTTTTTTATGAACCACAAGTGGCTGTTTTCTCCATAAATGATCTCTTTGGATATTCATCCTTTATTTCTCAGGAGTTACAAGGCACCTCAGAATTATTCTGATTATAATCTGTTATTCAAACTGCAGATTCCATCTTGTATTGCTGTCTCATTCTCCTTCCTAATCATTATGATTGAAATCTGTAAATGTTCATGGAGTGCAATTAGACATTTCACTGTATATCAAATGTCAGAGCTCTGTAGGACCCTCAGCAAATCTAAGAGTTAACGTATTTCTTTGTGTGCATTGTAATTTTATAATTTGTGTCTACAGTAATTTTATATTGAAACTGAATATACTATACCATATATTATACACAATATAAACTACATCTTAGATAAAGACAGAACATGATGGGACTGAAAAGGGACTTGCTTAATAACAAGGTCAAAAAATATCCTTACTAAAAGACACTAAATAAACCCAGTCAAAACTTCTCACCTCCACTGGCTTCCTGTAAATTGCTCATTCAATAGTTTCCTCAAAAACAGTATATGTATATTTAGTATATTAATTTGCTTTAGTTCATTTGCACACTATAGGGTTATAAAAAGAATTAGGATATGAAATGGCTGTTTGATAGTATGTCAATATAGAGTTATGAGACACTGAGTAATACGAAGTGAGTACAGGAATGTGAGATTTCCCATACAAGAGAAGATCATAGATACATAAAGTATTTTATCTTGATTCCAGCAATGGCTTATATTCAGTAATTCAAAGAACGTAAAAACACAAATATATCCTGCCACCTCAGTAATGGAGAGCTTTGATTCTGCAATTCCACAGTGCATGGGACTGACTTCAATGGGCTTTGGATCAGGCCCTCTGTGAAGGGTTCCTAATAGATGATCATCTTACACCGACCAAACTCTGATGGAGCATGAGTTTTGATTTCTTGGGTTGCTCGTATTGTAACAACTGATAGAATTTCTGCACTGCACCTCCAGCTCAAACACAACCCTTTGGCATGTTGCAAAGGAAGTCATTTACTTCATAACTATTTAATACATAGGGGAAATATATAGTCCACACCTATGGAAAACTGAAGAAAGCAAATATGGACAGTTTAGAACTATGTAAAGACTAGAACTTCAAAGCAAATTTATCATGTATATTAATGATGCCAAGGGAATATGAAATAACAGTTCCTGATAATTATTCACAGAAAACCATACACAAGATTAACATCCAAGACAGTTGTAAGCATTGGGAAGGTGGCCAGATAATTACTTTTTACCCTCTAGAGCAGAAACCATAAATTGCAGAATTATCATATGATCCTAAGGAGAGACAGTGTGGTCAAGTTATTATATAAATGTGAATAAGGAGACCTTGTTCTAGCTGCAGCTCTGCTACTGACCATCTGTCCGACCTTAATCAAATCACGTATGACTCTTGATATCTCAGTTTTCTCATCTATAATAAAGGGATAAATATTTTTCCTACCTCAGTAAAATGCTTTGAAATTCTTGGAAAGGTTAATTCTTGGATGAAATTCAAATTATTGATATTAGGCCATGTATGTCACAATCTGTACTGTACATTTCAGAGAACCAGTAGAGAAAAACTGAGAATAATCAGCCAAAAGTTGTTAAACAACAAAACTGAAGCACAAAAATTATACTTTTTCTTACTGTGCAGTTAATACTCCAGTGCAAGTGAATGTCTAATCTTCGGAATTGGCCAAATATCAGTTAAAACCATTTTACAATGCCAGAGAGAGAGGCTAAGCATCCCAGTGTTTGAAGCACTGATATTTAGGGGAAAAAAACCCATCCTTGTACTAATTAGCAGAGTAGATTCAATATGGAAAGGATTGAGACAATAAATATGGAGCGTAACAATGTAGTTTAGATACAGAATCACTTTTCAGGATAGAATTACACTCTGAATATGACCTCTGCCCCCAAAGTGATAGAATTACATAGCATTACATGCTAATGGGTGAGAGGCACTTATTTAGTGACATCAGCTGTGTGCAATTTCTTATATAGCTGAAAACACACAGTAATGGAAGCCATGCTTCAGTTTAATAAAACATTAAAAGCCTCCTTAGGTGTAATGCATCAAAGTGAGAGGAGTACTTGACAGCAGTGCAAAACATACTGTAGTTTCAAATTATAAACAGAATCCTTTGTTTTACAGCATAAATAGTTCTATTTGTATTTATAATCCTCAATTGAAGCAGCTACCCCCCTTAAAATGAATCATGCCTTTATGAACTTAAAATGTATGAGACTACAATACATTTTTAACCATGTGACATTTAACTTGTATGTTGGTAGATAAACAGGTATAAGAGACAAAGCTCTGATCTTGAAAGGTATTTAGGCACCTCCATTGAGGGTCTGGACCCTGGTCCTCAGATGAACGTAAGACACACTTATCACTGAGGTGGGAGAATGATCAAAGAAGGCTTTAAGATATCCTTTTGCATTTTCCCAATCCTGGACCTAACTATGGACTCCTCTAGTGCCTGATGTAATTTAGAGCAGCGTATGGGCTGCTCTAAATAACATTCAGCTGCTTGCAGACTCAAAGGTTTGTTATCAGCAAGCATTTTTTTCTTCCAGCAATTAACTCTTTTTTTTCTTCTGGGAACATCTTCCACATCAGAGAGTAGCATTGAGCAGCTATGCCTCTTATACAAGGAAGCTGGTTAAGATGGATGTCTGGCTCAAATAAATTTGTTAGTCTCTAAGGTGCCACAAGTACTCTTGTTCTTTTTGCAGACAGAGACTAACACAGCTCCTACTCTGAAACCTGGCTATGTTGTGCCACTAGAGTGATACACAACAGGTAGAACACATTTGAGAATTGGGCCTATATAATTATTTCAGTAAATACAGCCAAAACTATATTTCAGAAAAAACAGACATGCAGCTTTTAGCAAATGAAGGTAAAGGTCATATTTTATAACATTTGGTACTGTTTGTAATCCTAGGTCCTCATTTCTTGTACAACTGGAAAACAATCATATTTTAAGAATTTGAAATGAATGTGATTGATTAATCAATTAACCACTCATTATTTCAGTTGCTTATATCAAAGGCATTATTTATATACTCTGATTTAATCCTTTTACCAAAGGAAAGGTGAAAAAAAGCAAGGACAAAAAAGCTAGTTGGATTTAAAAATCACAAGCATAACAAAACAAATAATTTCAGAATTAAAGGTAATATTTTATGCACTGCTGTGTTTACATCTGGAATCTGATTAGCATCATAACACTAATTTGGAGGGTAATGGATGCATATTACTTCATATACTGTCACCTTGGAATCTGATTACAGAAGGCAGAAGCTGCCTGGGAGATGAAAGGATTGTTATGGTTTCAAATTAACATTGTTCTAAAAGGAAAAATTGGATGTCTACAATGTTTTAGAAAGGTTTAAATTACCAATAAGGTTGTTATTTTGCATTTTGGACCAATAAAAAGGCTATTTCCTAGTCACTGTATATGAAACTGTGTCTGCATATCAAAACACTTTTCACTAGCTTTCTGAATAAAAGGAGGCAGATTTTTCTCCACCTTTTCAGATACCTTTGCTCTACCTGAGTGATGCACAGGGACTCAAATCTGGCCACAGCTGCCTAGATGAAAATTCCCCTGAAAAGTTCTGAGTGAGTGTAAAATCAGCACAAACAGCTACTATGCTACACCTTGTCCCCTACACACCCTGTTGAGATGCAGAGGTTCCCAAACTGTTGGTTGCAATTCCAAATGCGTTTGCGCCATTAGTAGATGGGGTCGCAGGTCCAAAGGACCAGATTTGAACCACGAGATGATGCCATCTGTCCCTGAACGTGTCCAGACCTGCTCCTCAAACCCTGCGCCGGGAGGTTGCCATTTTGTACATCTAAATAGCAGCCGCCTCATGGCGTGACCTTGCATGTATGGTGAATGCATTTTGTAAAATGGCAGCTTCCTGTTGTGGTGTTTGTACAGCAGGTCTCGACACATGAGCTGTGAGGAGGTGGCTGTGCAGATGCCATTTGCCCCATCAGGCTGTGCAAGCATTCAGCTGAGAGACTTGAATCCAGAAGATGCTTCTCTGTGGGCAGCAACCTTCTCAACAGAGCATCTTCTCTGCTTGAGTGGGTAGGAACCTGTGCTAGTTTTTTCTGAAAGGGAATCTGAAGTGGCTTGTGAACTCCATAAGGCAGGGCCCATATCTTTTTATGCCACCCTGAGTACCTTTATGGCACTCAAGCATAAAGGATCATTGTAAGTCACTGTCTCTGTGCTGCTGTAGTATCAGCACACAGGGCCTTCCTAAGTCCTGGCCTCATCTGCTTAACTAAGAATTCCTCTTTCTGACTTGTGAGATGAGGCACAATGGACTCATTTTTATGCAGGGTATCTGCTTCATCCTCCAGCAGTGAGTCTAGTAATGGAGGTATGTGCAAAAAACAGGCATGCAAGAAATGTGCAGGCAAATATGGTGAGGCTTTGCATATGGCTTCACCAATGTTTTTGTCAAGAATGAAGAAAGGACAAAATGGCTGCTATGTCACATACACACAAGCTTGAAGCCCAATAAACTTAAATGACCCTTGTAAGCCCTTCATAGGGAACATGTAGGAAAACCAAGGTCATTTTTCCAGAGCTGGAAAGAAGAACTTTCATGTCAACAAGTGCAGTTCAAAAGAGCCCTGTCCATCTCTGACCACACACAAAAGGCATCATCTGAAGTGAGTTGCTGCCTGGTGCAGGCCAAGAGATTTTGATTTTACCAGATGAAATCAATGTTGAAGATAACGTGTGGGGAAACTGAGGTAAACAAACCCAAAGATATACTACTCTCCAACAACACAGTGAATTGAAGGATTGAGGTGATAGCAGCAGATCAAGAAAACACACTGATGGAGAGTCTGAAAAACACAGATGCTTTTGTTCTTCAAGTTGATGTCAGCATTGAGCGTCCTAATGCACATATCTTGACTTTTGTGAAATACATGGGAGAGTGCAATTCTTGAAGACATTCTATTGTCTCTCTCTTCCTGGACACAAGACAGCACAAGGAACGTTCGATGTTCTACATGGCTACAAGCAAAACAAAAATGTCCTTGGTGATCACATTGCAGGCTTTTGCACAGAAGGAACTCTGTCTATGGCAGGCCACCAGCAGGTCTGAATGCCTTGGTAAAGAAAGTTGCTCCGTCTGCTCTGTGGACTCACTACATGAATCACAGAGAACAACAGGAATAGAAAGCTCCGAGTCCAGAGCTAGGTGAATTTTTGCAGTATCATCTATTGTGAACTACATCAAGACTCAGCCTCTTTGCACGCATCTGTTTGCAAAACTGTGTGAAGACAAGGGATCTGCTCATGACACGTTTTTATTCCACACTGAAGCTCTCTGAGGAAAAGTACTGGGATGATTTTTTGAACTGAGAGATGAGCTGTGTGCTTATACAATGGAATCCAAAAAGAGTGAATTCGTTGATTTTCTAGGTGACCAAAGGAAGAAGTGCCTTCCTGGCTAAGTCACAGACATATTTAAGAAACTGAATGAAATGCCTACAGGTCTGCAAGGAAAGAAAACCCACATTCTTCAGCTGAGTGATTGACTCATAGGATTAATGAAGAAAATTGTTTTCTGGAAGAATTATCTATTAGAGACAAATTAGGAATCCTTCCCACAGCTTTCTAATTTCCTGGCAGTCAGTGAAATTATTGAGCCTCCCACACATGTGATGGCTGAACAGCTCAGCCAGATGGAGGAACAGTTTGCATCCTTTTCCCTCAACTTGGACATGACAATGAGTGATTGGGTGTGAAACTACTTTAAGTGCAAGCCTGATACCATGGATTTGCCAACAGCTGAAATTGAACAGCCCATCAAAATGTCCTCTGATCAATTCTTGTGAGTAACATATGCCCAACTTTCTCTCCCAGGATTCTGGTTCACTGTGAAGAATGGTTATCTTGCACTCTCAGCATACACCTTGAAACTGATGGTGACATTCACGAGCACGTAACTGTGTGGAGCTGGATTCAGCACACTTGTGTTCGTCAAGTCTCAGTATCTATCTACCACTGATGTCAAATTGGAGATTAGATATGCAATTTCTACCACATCACCGGACTTTGAGGAGCTGTGTTGCAACGTGCAAGCCCATGTGTCATATTAGCGAGCATTAAATATATTTAATGTGCAATCTTCTTGGATTCCTTAGTTACTATGTTGCTTTGCTGTGATCTGGGGTCACAGGAAACAGTAAGTCTGAAAATGGGGACATGCAGGCAAAAAGTTTAGAAACACCTGATGTGATAGAAGAGGAAGATGGCAGGTCAAGTGTGTAGGGGCTCTGTTCCACTCTGCCAGTTATCAGCTGGGCATGTGGACACTGATGAACCATCGCCAACTGACATAAATTAGACAAGCTCCGAGGTCTGCTCTAAACTTATGCCACGGCTGCAGCCAGAACAGCTGTGACTTGAGAACAGGGAGCTGTAATCGGTTCCTTTATGGAAGCCCACTTTCTTCTTAGCCTACTGGATCTGGGCACAGGAGAGAATCTTGCCCTGTAGTTATTGGATAGTTGGTGGAAATAAACTTGAAATCACTGAAATCTAATGATGATAATGAATAATATAAGTTAGAAAGTTATCATGACTCAGAGGTGATTAAAGTCGTGTGAAGGTGCTGACACATTTTTCTTTAAATTTAATTTGAATCTATTTTTCTTTCATTCAAGACCATTTTGAAACCAGAATATTTAATTTTTACAAGGAATGTCCATGAAATTGTGAATTCACATGGAAAACAGGCAACATTCAATTATTCATGCTTTTGAAACAAATGGATATTTCTCTGGAAGAAAATTCAAATGTTAATAATGTCATATTTCTTATTCAAAAAATAGGACAATGGGGAGCAAAACAGAAAAATTTTACACAACAATGCTTCTATTATTTAGCCAGAATTTACATTAAATTTCAGTTTATTGATTAAATTGGACTAAAAGCATTTAATGTTTTTTAAGCTTTGATTTGAATTTCTCATGCAATTCTGATTCAAGGTTGCATATTATTTATTAGACAACCTTAGTAATAAAGCTTCAGTAGAAAAAATTATGACATATAATACATTTTTGCACAAATATGCACACCTAATAATAATAATGCTTGGCATTTTTAAAGTACCTTACATACAAACGTCTCAAAATGCTTTACTTATCATGATGAATTAAGCCATCCAACATCCCGTGGCATAGATAAAGAAGATTAAAACCATTTTACAGATAGCAAAACTGACAGGTTAGTAAAGTGATTCATTGAGTCATTCTAGTAGTTATCAATCCAAGAAACTTTGAAATATAGAAGCAAGTCAAAAAGTATAACCTTAGTTACTTAATAGATTTATTTATAAATATTAGCTAACAATAGAATGATTACCTTTGAAAATGCAACAATTTTCAAAGAAATTGTTGCCAAGTACAAGGAGTTCATTACGAAATCCATTAGGTTCCACCAGTCATGAATGTAATCCTGTAGTCCACCATCCCACATCTGTTTAATTTCACCCCATATGAAACCTGTAAATATAAAAGAATTCATTCTAAGCATGGTTTTCAGAAGAATTTTATACAGATCAGTCATTTTAGACTTCATTTTCTGATTCATGTTTCCAAAATACATTCACTAAGCAAGTGAGAACTGACATACCATTCATGTAAGCATACAGCTTCATTTTCTTTTGCATTCCATTACTTTTTCATTACATTCTAAAGAGCATATAAAAAGTAGTCTAACATAGCAACTATTGCCATATTCTGTCCTTAGCTGTGTGTTCCAATGGAAACTGCATAACTGAAGAAACTGACCATTAACTTAAATGTTCGTTAAAGGTGCCAGCCTGACAGCAATGGAGAGTGAAATCCTCAATTTACACTTGGGTGAAATACCAATATGTTGCTTATCACCTTTTCCTTAGTCATCTCTTTCAGTAGCATTAGGCAGAGGCCTAATGAGCCTTGTATCAATAACCTCTATAATTAGGAATTGCCTTTTGGTCATAATCAATATTTTCACCGAAGGTGGCTACACAGAGAAGACATCAGACTCAGCTCCAAGGAGGCATTGCCTCTTTTGCCTTTGTTGGTGCCAAAGATAGTTTTGTTATTTTTTCCTGACATCAGAAGATAAAGGGTCTGATACACATAGTAGTGGTAAGAAACTAATTTTTCTTCCCGTATCACAATTACTCGTTCCAAAAGGTTATAACGTTGTCACATGGCAGAACTCACTGTACATAGACTGCACTGTTAGTGTTACATCATAGGTTTCCAAGTAGCAGCAGGTTAGTCTGTATCTGCAAAAAAAACAGGAGTACTTGTGGCACTTTAGAGACTAACACATTTATTTGAGCATAAACTTATGCTCAAATAAATGTGTTAGTCTCTAAGGTGCCACAAGTACTCCTGTTCTTGTTACATCATAGTGCAGAGATGCTGTCCACTCATATAAGGGAAGGAGCATCCCTTTCAAACAGATGACCAACCCATTCTAGCTGTGCTGCTGAATGTTAGTCACTTTGAAGTGGGGGAGATCACAATGTGACCAGGGATCTCTTCATGCCAACTGGCAGAGAGCATAAGGGGTGCAGACGAGTTTACAGGGATCCCCAGAGTCTATTATCTACATTATAGTGAAGTCTCTCTTGAGAGCCAGTCCTCATAACCATTGCAAAATGTATGTAAGGATAATATTTAAAGAGTTTTGTATCTATGCTGGAAATTATGTTCTTAAGGTCAGTGAGTAAAGCAGGTCACCAGCACGTGACAAGCACATTCCTTTCCGACAGGAGGTAACAGACATTTCTCACTCTGTCTGGTTATATGTAAATTGCATATTGTATGCTTCACAATGGAAGGCTCTTTACACACTGAGCCAGGTTCTTGAAGAACATACAAGAAGCCTAGAGGAAAAAATAGCCAGTGGGAAGTTGAAAGGGCCTCCTGTTTATGAGGAAAGGCATTGGATTGTTGGAATATATCTAGGGGGATGGGGCTGTACTCATATTCTTCACCTAGGAGAGAAGCTGCCAGCATGCATGTCTTATGTACCAAAGGTCACAGCCAGACAGACTGTAAAATACTGGGAGAAAGACTTTGTGGTGAGCTAAACCCTACAGGACCTGAAAATATCTTGTTAGATAAGTCTAGGCTCTAGAATGTGTATTATTTTATATGTAACCATTTGGTTCCATTAATTCTACTTGCTTCTTCTTGAATCTCTATTCTTTGTTAAATAAAATTTCTTTGTTAAATAAAGAAGACTTCCTCATGCTAAAGGCAGCTGATAGTGAGATGCCTTACAACCAAGATACCCCTGGGAACCATCACACTCAGTCATCCTCTCTTCAAAGGACTGAGTGGGAGAGGTGCTAACCTTACCAAGAGTCCCTGAATTTGGCTTGCCATTGAGAAATTTGACCAGATTTAAGCATTCAGACAATTGTGTAAATGGAAAGACCCCAGCCCAAGGAGGCCTTAGAGATTCATGGGTATATCAACCTAAATAAATTCTTCTCCAATTCCTCTCAGTTAAGTATTTCACTTAGTATACTGCTTGAGGGCAATGCAGAATGGCACTGGGATGATTAGTAAGACAAAAGTTTATGGGAACTAAAATAAAGTGGTCATGGAAGAATCGTTGCTGAAATAATTTGACATTACAAACAGCCTAAGATCTGAGTTGATGCAACCTCGCAAAGACTGGGGGCTGTTTTTCTGGCAGACAATAACGTAATGACAAATGCTTTCAAGGCATTATCTAAACTGCAACAGAACTATGGCAGACTGTTCATTTTAAAAAAAAATAGCTAGCATTTCTTTGTCAGTTTTATGAGTTTATGGGCAGAAAGCAGCCATATTACAGAAACCATCATTCTAAGCACTGCCTCGGTTTCAGAAAATGATCATGAAATTACAAATAGTCTCTTTAATTGTGAAATACAGATCTCACAACAGCATTCTTAGGGCAGAAATGCTTTCAAGAGGGCCTATAAAGAGCTTGGCTTTTAAACTCTTGTCTGCCATCTTTATAATCTGATGTTGGAGCATAAATATAAAAAGCTGAAAAAGGTTGGGCACTGCAAATAAATGCTGAAATGATGGACACACATTAGGCGAAATATTTGTCCACTTCTAAGTGGATTGTAAGCCAGGAAAAGAACACTACAAGCTGTATGCAATTCAACAGAAGACAGCAGATATAGTGGACACCCAAAGCTAGGCTGCTTACCACTATAGCAGAAAATTGGTGAATGGGACTTTGTCTTGAATCCAACTTGAGAATTATAATGTATAAAACCAGAGATGGTCAATACTAGAAAATTTTTTAAGAAGTTTTTGACAAAAAAAAAAAGGAAATTTAAAAACTGAAAACTGTTAGTTTCCCCCCCAAAAAACCCACTATTTTGTTGTTGTGGTGGGAAAACTCAGATTTTTGTAAAAATTTCAGGTTTAGAAAAATTGGGGATTTTGTTGTCTGAAACTGAAAAATTTCACCAACCCCCCCCAAAACGTTTACATAAACACTTAAAAAAATTCAGTTTCCAGAAAATCAAAATATGTTTAGTTTTCATTTTTCATTGAAAAACTGAAAAAAAATATATTCAAAGGAAACAAACATTTCCTAAGAAAGTTTTCATCTTCTTTGAAAGCCATTTTTCCACTGAACAACTGTTTTAACAAAAACAAACAAACAAAAAAATCAAACAGCTGTTTAAAAAACTAGATTCAACTTAATTTTAAGAAGAGGACATTTGATTATTTTGATACTTGTTTTTAAAATAAAATAAAATACTGGTATCAGTTTTTATCTACCAAACACAAACAACACAGGCAACAGCAATACAAGTTTCCTTGTACTGCCTCACCAATATGACTCTAATGGGGAAAGGGTACTTCAGTCTCTGGCTTGTTTTATTCCTTGGCATCTCTGGTGAGAGTGCCAATTAATTAAGGTATCAAACGTTGCAATGATTTGGGCGATGAAGATATCCATCCACTAAGATTTGAGTTGAGAGCAAAATCTCCTTTCACGTAAACTCCCAAACACCTGTCAGATTATAAAAAAATTTGGTCACTATGATTAATCCCATTATGAATGAATCTCCTAAATCATTCACCATAAATTTTACTTTTAAACAACACATTTTCCCCCATTTCCCATTAAAACAATTAATCAATTACAAAGTGATGATATATACATCGACAAAAATAATCAGAAACATCTTGGTTAAATCCTCTTCTATAAAGCAAATCCAGAATGATTACAAAATAAAACTGATTCTCAAGCACCTGTGGAGACTCCATGAAAATGTTATCCTGTCTCCACAACCCAAACATTTGGAAAACTGCTTTCTGTTGTTTACAAGTATATTCCAGGATTCTCAAAGTCATGGCTAATGCCTCATTGTAAATATTAAAGTCAGGACTGATGGAAAAAGAAGGAAGAGAAATAATATTTTGAACTAGTAAAAGTACTTCTGGATTAAAAAAAAATATCTGTGGCTCTCATTCAGATGCTGGTTCTCACCTTTCCCACAATTGACCAGCCACTCTGTTGCTATATCGCTTTGCACAACCTCAAATGATGGGAAGTAAGATGCAAGGATACTAACAAGATCTGCAACAGTGAATCTCTGACACACCAAGTTCAACTACTACCTTCAGGTAGGTTTATGACAAAACATTTTTTACAAAGCTGTAAAATAGTTCAGCTGACGAACTTAAGTTTGATAAGTTACTCATAGGTAAAAAAGCTCATTAAGATCCAGAGCCAATGCTAAATGAAGGGGACTCTATCTACTATCTTCAATAGCGGTTGGATCTGCCCCCCAAAAGGCCCTCCTTTTTACAGGCCTATTTTTACATCTAGCACAATGAACTCCTTTTCACATATGGAATACGAAGCCAAGAAGAGATGGATTAAAGGGGCAGTACAGTCTAGTGAATTGAGCATGGTACTCAAAGATAGCGATAATCGTGTTTTAATCCCTGCTCTGCCACTAAATCACCATTTGGACCTAGGCAGGCCCCCTTTTGCCTTCACTTTCCCATCTTTATACTTCAAGCTGGAGGTGTGATTCCCAGCTCCAGGGGAAATAATCACGCTAGCTCTGGTCAAGCTAGATTGTTAACAATAAAATGTAGCTGTGGCACAGGAGCCAGCAAACGGAGCTGTAAACAGGGGAGTTTCAGTGGGAGTTCTGTTGGAGGAGAAGGTTTTTATATTTTGTGTATTGTATTTTTGTAGTTATATGTGTGGAGGTTGGTAGGGGCAGTGTGCTGGGAGAGAAGCTAAGCCCCGGTTAGGGGGTGGGGCTTCTCTGCTTAGGGGTCCTATAAAGGTAGCCAGCCAGTCAGGCAGCGGCATAGGCAGCTGCAGTGGCACAGGAGCCAGCAAACAGAGCTATAAACAGGGAGAGTTTACAGGGGGAGTTTGCAAGGGAAGTTTGTGGGGAAGACGAAGAGACCTAGGCAGAGGAATAGACAGGCTAGTGAAGGTAGTGGGTGGTGGTCTGCCGGTGTTCTGGTGCCCGTTGGGGGTTTGTTTTGCTGTAGGTGGTGATGGTTTGCTTTGGTTTGCGTTTCCTGGACTAACAGGTTTTAGGTGGGAAGGCTATGACCAATACAGAGGCAGCAGTGAAAGACACAATGAGGATGACTGGATGTGGAAGCTGCAGCATGTACATGATACTGGAGGGGTTACCTGAAAATAGTTTTTTCTGCAAGAAGTGCCACCTGATAGAGCTGATGGAAGAAAAGATCCGAGGACTGGAGATGTAGGTGGAAACTTGGGTCGAGTTTAGAAGGGCGTTAGAGCGAATGATGGCGCAAAGACTTGAGGAGGCTGAAGGGAAAAGCTCAGACTTGCAGATGGAAGTAGGACCAAAGAATTCTGAGGGGAGACTGCTGGGTGAGGAAAGTGGATGGTGGAAGCATGTGACTAAGAGAACCAGGCAGAGGAAAAGATGGGCTAGTGAAGGAGAAATGGAGCTCAGGAACAGGTTTGCAGAGTTGGAAAATGAAGAAGGGGCACAGCAGGTGGTCTGAGGGAGAAGGAAAGCTACACTATTATAAAATAGATCAGAGGGATAAATACTATGCAGGAGAGGAAATTATTAGCTAGTATCAATGTGACAGAAGAACAAATGATTATAACTGGATACTAGAACGTTTAGACTTGAAATTAGACAAAGTTCTAAACACTCGGAGGAGGAAGTTGTGGAACACCTTCCAAGGGAGTAGTGAGGCAAAAGACAAATCTGGCTTCAAAAGACTAAGCTTGAAAGTTTACGGAGGGGATAGTATGAGGGATATGCAGCTAATTTGGCAATAATGTGATCGTTAATGTATAGCGAGGTAAAGATGTGGACCTGAGGCTGAAAGGATCCTAATGGGAGCAGGAAAGAATCCACTGATTGTCCTTCATGTGGGAACAAATGATACAGGCTAGATTCTCGCTGGAACGTATCAAGGGAGACTATGCCAGGCTGGGAAGACACTTAAGGAAATCGAGGCTCAGGTGATCTTCAGTGGGATTCTGCCTGTTCCTAGAGAGAAGGGCAACAAAGGTGTGACAAGATTATGGTGATCAACAGATGGCTCAGGCAAGTGGTGCTATAAGGAGGGCTTTGGGATGTATGGCCACTGGGAAGCATTCATGGACAGAGGACTGTTCTCTCGGGATGGACTTCACCTGAGTAAGGGGAAATAGACTTCTAGGATGGAGGCTGGCACAACTGATTAAGAGAGCTTTAAACTAGGAATTGGGGGAGATGGTTGGGAGATGTCCAGGTAATCTCCACTGCCAGATTTTAACATTGAGAGGGAAGAAAAACAAGCAAGAAAGGATACAGCCATGGGAGATGAGAATGGACATAAGGAGGAAGGGTAGTGTAGATACCAGTCTAATAGGTGATACTGTGGTAGAATGTCTGTGCCTAATCGGGTAAAGAATGTCAGTGAAGCCAAACAGCAAAAATTAAGATGTTTGTACACTATGCGAGGAGCCTAGGTAACAAAATGGAGGAACTAGAGCTACTGGTGCAGGAAATGAAACCGGATATTATAGGGATAACAGAAACATGGTGGAAAGTAGTAGTCATGACTGGAGTAGTACAGGTATTGAAGGGCTATGTGCTGTTTAGGAAAACAGAAATAAAGGCAAAGTGGTGGAGTAGATTGTATATCAATGATGAGGTAAACTGTAAAGAAATAAGAAGGGATGGAATGGATAAGACAGAGTCTGTCTGGGCAAAAATCACATGGGGAAAGAAAGCTACTAGAGCCTCCCCGAGATAGTGCTTTGGGGTGTGCTACAGACCCGCCAGGATCCGATTTGGATATGGATAGAGACCTCTTTAATGTTTTTAATGAAGTAAACTAATGGGAATTGTGTGATCATGGAAGAGACTTTAACTTCCCAGATATAGACTGGAGGACAAGTGCTAGTAATAATAATAGGGCTCAGATTTTCCTGATGTGGTAGCTGATGGATTCCTTCACCAAGTAGTTGCTGAACCAACAAGAGGGGATGCCATTTTAGATTTGGTTTTGGTGAGTAGTGAGGACCTGATAGAAGAAATGGTTGTAGGGGACAACTTGGTTCGAGTGATCATGAGCTAATTCAGTTCAAACTAGATGGAAGGATAAACAAAAATAGATCTGAGACTAGGGTTTTTTTATTTCAAAAGGGCTAACTTTAAAGAATAAGGGAATTAGTTAGGAAATGGATTGGACTGAAGAAAGAACTTGTGGATCTAAAAGGCAGAGGAGCCTGGAATTTTACTTCAAGTCAAAGTTGCAGAAACTATCAGAAGCCTGCATCCAAGAAAATCGGGAAAATTCATAGGCCAGGAGTTGTAGACCAACATGGATGAGCAAGCATCTCAGAGAGGTGATTAAGAAAAGCAGAAAGCCTACAAGGGTGTTGGAAAGATGGGAGGGATCAGCAACAAGTTCTACCTTATTGAGGTCAAAACAAGTAGATAAAGTGAGAAAGGCCAAAGGCCATGTTAGAGTTGGACCTTGCAAGTATGGAATTTGGAAAAAAATGTTCTATAGCCATGTAAATAAGTTAAGACAAAGAAAGAAGAAGTGGGACTGCTAAACACTGAGGATGGAAAATGGAGGTTTTACAGTAAGGTAGACATGACCAATATCTAAACAAATATTTGCCTTCAGTTTGAAAGAGGAGCTTTTTATAGACAAAGGATTGCAGTGGATGACTAATTTAACTGAGGGATTTCAGTAAAGGCATTTGATACAGTTCCACATGGGGAATTATTAGCTAAATTGGAAAAGATGGGGATCACTATGAAAATTGAAAGGTGGATAAGGAACTGGTTAAAGGGGAGACTACAACGGGTCATACTGAAAGGTGAACTGTCAGGCTGGAAGGAGGTTACTAGTGGAGTTCCTCAGGGATCAGTTTTGGGACCAATCTTATTTAATCTTTTTATTACTGACCTTGGCACAAAAAGTGGGAATGTGCTAATAAAGTTTGTGGATGACACAAAGCTGGGAGGTATTGCTAATACAGAGAAGGACCAGGGATATATCATACAGGAAGATCTGGATGACCTTGTAAACTGGAGTAATAGTAATAGGATGAAATTTAATAGTGAAAAGTGCAAGGTCATGCATTTAGGGATTAATAACAAGAATTTGGTTATAAATTGGGACACATCAGTTGGAAGTAACAGAGGAGGAGAAGGACCTCGGAGTATTGGTGATCACAGGATGACTATGAGCTGCCAATGTGATATGGCTGTTAAAAAAGCTAATGCAGTTTAGGATGCATCAGGCAAGGTATTTCCAGTAAAGATAAGGAGGTGTTAGTACCCGTTATACAAGGCACTGGTGAGACCTCATCTGGAATACTGTGTGCAGTTCTGGTCTCCCATGTTTAAGAAGGATGAATTCAAACTGGAACAGGTACAGAGAAGGGCTACTACTAGGATGATCTGAGGAATGGAAAACCTGTCTTATGAAAGGAGACTCAAAGAGCTTGGCTTGTTTAGCCTAACCAAAAGAAGGCTGAGGGGAGATATGATTGCTCTCTATAAATATATCAGAGGGATAAATATCAGGGAGGGAGAGGAATTATTTAAGCTTAGTACCAATGTGGACACAAGAACAAATGGATATAAACTGGACACTAGGAAGTTTAGACTTGAAATTAGACGAAGGTTTCTAACCATCAGAGGAGTGAAGTTCTGGAACAGCCTTCCAAGGGGAATAGTGGGGGGAAAGACATATCTGGCTTCAAGACTAAGCTTGATAAGTTATGGAGGGGATGGTATGATGGGATAGCCTAATTTTGGCAATTAATTGATCTTTGATTATTAGCAGGTAAATACCCAATGATCTGTGATGGAATGTTAGATGGGTTGGGATCTGAGTTACTACAGAGAATTCTTTCCTGGGTGCTGGCTGGTGAGTCTTGCCCACATGCTCAGGGTTTAACAGATCACAATATTTGGGGTCGGGAAGGAATTTTCCTCCAGGGCAGATTGGCAGAGGCCCTGGAGGTTTTTCGCCTTCCTCTGCAGCATGGGGCACGGGTCACTTGCTGGAGGATTCTCTGCACCTTGAGGTCTTTAAACCACGATTTGAGGTTTGTTACAGGAGTGGGTGGGTGAGATTCTGTGGCCTGCATTGTGCAGTAGGTCAGACTAGATTATCATAATAGTCTCTTCTGACCTTAAGTCTATGAGTCTATGAGGAGTGGAAGGGACTGTGTACCGATGTGTACCGATGGACGGGGGCTGTGCGGTCCCAGGCATTCACCCAGAGACTGATGGACTGGGCCACCTGCTGGCTTAGGCCCAAGATGCAAACGGTGGGGGAGCTAATGGACGTCCTCGTCCTAGAGCAATTGCTACAGGTCCTCTCCAAGAATATTCGAATCTGGGTCAGATGACATCAGCCATGTACAGTCGATGCAGCAGTCAAGCTGACCAAGGAGTGCGTGGAGGCAAATATGTCCCGAAGAGAGGGTCAACCCTATAAAGATAGAGAGTTGTGGAAGAAGGTGAGGGAACCCCCCTCTTCCTGGGAAAGGCCCCAAGAGGAAGGAGGAACTCCAAAGAGCTCCCAGTAGATCCGGTGTGATTGTGTGTTGGCAGTGTGGACAGTCAGGGCATAAAAAGGGGGACTTCTCAGATATGGAATGTGGGCGGGCCATATTTTGCAGCTGAACTAATGCTGGAGGGCAGGAAAGAGGGAAGAGGCTGTCCACCGTCCCAGTGAGGGTGAGGAAGAAACTCCAGAGGGGCCTGGTGGATACGGCTTCGGCCTGCTTGCTCATCCAGAGGAGGCTGATAAAACCGCACTGCATAATTCCAGATGCAAGGATGGCCTTGGAGTGCATCCATGGGGACAGAAGATACTGCTCGGTGTCCCAGGTGCCCCTAAAAGTGAGGGTCAGCTTTAAATGGAAGCTGGTTGGGGTAGTAGAGGGTTTACCATACCCCATTGTGTTAGGTACAGCCTGGGGCCCTCCCCATGGAGGGAGAAGAAAAGGTTCCCAGAATAAAAGGATGGGGATCCCTGGACTGAAAAGCCTTGAGGAGGAAGAGGAGCCAGGCCCTTGGGGTAATGAACATGAGAACCCTAGACGTCAGAGCCCGGATAGGGTAGACAGAAGGAAGGAGGTGGAGGGGAGAAGGCCAGCCCAAGCCCCTTAGAGGGAGAAAAGGGGCATCTGGAGCTCCCCACAACACAGCTCCCAGGAGAAAAATGGGGATCCTGCTTGGTGACTTGGGGGAATCCAAGGCCCAAGTCGTCCAGCAGGAGGTCAGGATTGGCCTCAATTCCCTACCGGAAGAAAAGAGGATAAAGGAGACGCCTGCCGGGGTGCGACTGGTGTGAGGACCTGTGGGTGGCGGCAGACCGATGTACTTTTTTGCGGGTGGGGGATGAAGGAACCTCCTGGAGAGAACACCGGTGATTGACCAAAAGAGGGGGAGAGGCTTCCCCGGATAAACTCCACCAGACAGGGGCGGAGAGGCTGAGGAAGGATGAACCTGGTGGTTCAAAAGGGGGGAGATGTGTGACAGAGTGCTGGCTAGGAAACTCTGAGCCAGACCTCTGTTACACCAGCTCCAATCAGGAAAGGGGAGTTGGAGCTGACTGAGTAAGCCCAGGCCTAACTGACAAATAGGGGACTGCTGCTGGCCTTGTTATCCAGGGGCTACATAGAGGATGGCAGGAAGGAAGCCGGGGGAGAGGAAAGGCAGGAGCTAGGGAGTTAGAGGCTGCTCTCCCCTGCTGGCTGCAGAAGCTAGCAATCCCTGAGGCTGTGAGCCTGACACTGTCTGTAGCTACAAATGGTGGGAACTTGTACTGTGAATAAAGAGCATGGGTGACTGCACCAAAACTGAGGTCTCTGGCTGATTTGTGGGTGCAGAAGTGGCAGAAGATAGAGGGGCCCACTTGTGCCCTTTACAAGGGGATTGTCTCTTAAAGAATTAAATAAATAAAATAAGAATCCTGCCATTTTCTGTACGCTGTCTCTTTCCAAAACCGTGTATATATATAGTAGTTACATTAAAAATACATTGAAAGTCTTTTGCCAAAATCTTACTAGCAAATACATATGCATTTTTGTTGATAACTATCGTGTTAGCTGTAATGAGATGTAACTTAGTACATCTATTTTGCTTTATGTTCCATTTTTTTCCTCTCATTTTGTCATGTCATTGTAGTTCAAGGCTCTGGCAAAGAAATAATACCTGAGATGATGGTTTCACAGTATTTCTGACCTGACGGACCAGAAGTAGTAACACTGAATATCTTGTGAAATTTCAGCTCAATCTGGTATGGCTAAACATTCTAGGAACCTTTGGGTTTGTCTGAAATGAACTGCGAAACCTTTTCAGGTTTACCCATCTTGGGATCCTGTGAACTAGGAGGTGCCTCTATGGGTTAAATGTAGTTTTCGTGGTCTTGGGTATAAAAAAGACATCAATTTTTATGCTTATTTTGACACAGACCCCTAAGTCACTAGGGGCCAGATTTTTAAAAGTATTTAGATGCCTGAATATACAGATAGCTTTCTAATTCTAATTAAGGTGGCTTGGCATTTTTGAGAATCTCACTGTATTTTCAGATACCTAGAGAACTTTTAAAAAGTGGCCCTAGATGTTTTTGAAAGTATTTTTTGGTCAGCCTCTTGCACAAGCCCTCAGTGTGCAGTGCATTTGGTGGTTATTAACTTATTTAGAATCTGCAGGATATATGAGACACCAGTAATAACAAAACAAACACACAAAAACAGTGTCTGAGTAAGTTTCTTCAGGTTAATAAAGAAAACAACTTGGGCCATGGAGGCTACAGAGTCTTTTATTAAACTACCCTGAGGACTCTAATTGAATAGACCTATTGAACAGACAGTAATTGCTTTATTCCTTTTCATTCTTTGACATCGTCAGCTGCTTTCTTTTGATTTTCTGTCTAAATCTCATTTTAAGTGGTTGAGTAGTTTACAACCCAGGGAGGAGAAGACATCTGCAGGAGCTAGCTGTGCCAGTCTCTTGTTGGTAATGAGCTGTGTAAGTAAGTTCTTCCTGTACGCTTATGCCAGGGTGAATGAATGGTTATTTGCCAACATTTCCAAACCTTCCTTAAAATTCAGACTCTTCATTTATATTTAGGTACCTAATTAGACTCTGGGAGATTATGGTCCTACTACAGGCAAAAGGCAATGAGGGCTGAATCCTGCAAAGTACTGCGCACCCTTGATTCCCACTGGCTTCAATGGCAGTTAGGGTCCTCAGCACCTCACAGGATCAAGCTGTGAATTAACTGGTTGCTGACTATAACTAAAATTCATGACAACATCTAGCTACTATTTAAATCACCTGTCAATCCATCTATCTATTTAATTGTATCCAAGTGGAACTGAAACAGACATGAAAACATATTTCCCCATTATATTGACTGAATTGTGTTGTATTCAAAAGTCTCACTCTAGGAGGGAAAAACAGCAAAAAATAGTAGAAATTGTTTTGATTTGACTTCAGAAATTCAGATGCAGGCTAAATTTTAATTTTAAAAATCCTGTTTTTTTCTTTGGAAATGGTTAATTTGTGGCAGGAACAAGTTAATGAAGACTCTTAATTTTATGAAGGCAGAATTGGAAAATATTTTTTACATACAACGTCTTCAGTGTCACAAATGGAGAAATACTGGAATTACTGCAAAAAATATAGTGAAGCAAAGTCAATATTTTTGCACAGTGCTGCTGTTGACTCATACTCAAGAAACAGGATATTGGAATATGCTTCCATGCTCTCAGATATATTCTGCACAGGATTCTGTATATTAAAATGTGTCCTGAACTCAATGTGAGGTGTAAATCTTGCGGAATTTGTTTTATAATCTTTTAAGGTTTCATTGGCATTGCTTGTGGCTTTAATATGCCGACTGTTATGTTTATTTAACATACAAATTATTTTCTTGCTTTCACAAGATTCTACAGGGGATAAAAAGGGTACACCTGGGCGTATATCTATATTACCTAAGAGATCCTTAATTTTATACATGTTAACATCTAGTCCAACAGTTCATTGCTACAATCCTATACTAATTAATTTGTACACTTCTTGTTACTTTAATTAGTAATTGCTGTGCTTCAGTGCTGGTACAGCAATTTAATGGAGATATTCATCTAGAATATTTATCAATTAAGAGTGAGATTTTCAAAAGAGCCTAAGGCTCAGATACTCAAAGGATCAATGGGAGTTAGGTGCCTAAATACCTTTGAGGAGTGGGGCCCAATTGATTTAGGAGCACAAACTCTGTCGATTTTCAATGAAACTTGTGTGAGTCACTGTGGCACTTCTGAAAATCAGTAGGTACTTAATCTCACTGTTAAACTGAATACATAGTCATATTTGAATTTTAAATTGTCCTATATTTTTTCAAAATCTTTTTTGCATGAATCTATAGTTCTAAAGTATTGACAGAATGAGTCACCATTATGAACTATATAAACCTTTTCAGTAGTAGTTTTATATGTACTAGAACAAATTATTTGAATAGTCCTCTAAACTGCACATTTTGTTACTTTAACAGATAAAAGGATTTCAGTTTTGGAATAACACCAACGGTGGCGCTTGCTTGCTTAAAAATATGACCAAGCTCCAGGTATTATGTACTCTCTTGGCAAATACTGACTCCATCAATAAAGTGTTTTGGCTACAGTAAAACAGCAGATTGGGATAAATGCTCGCCTGGATGCTATAACCTTTTATATTATCTTATAAAAATAGAGTGTTTGTAATTCTAAGCCATTGCCATTGGGATGGAAGTCAGTCATAACTGATAAAAGGCTCTGTAAAACTCAAGGCTCAGAAGGTCATTGTTAATTAAAGGAACAACCTTTATTTTCTGAGCTTTCTACTCATAGATTACATTATATACCAGATGCTATAGTTATGCACATCATAGAAAAGCCCATGAGGAAATTATTAATTCTTCCTTCAGAGCAGGGCTTAAATGGTGTGCAGTAAAAAAGGCCTAGGGTCAAGCACTGAACAATAAAGAGATAAAAAATATTGAATACCTGCTCATTCAGTTAGCATCATTCATTTTCTACTACAGAATATGGAGGGACATAAAACGCCAAAGTTTTTAACATGGGCAAAACCATTTTTTTTCTATCCTCATTCTTGGAAATGGCTCGACCATTTTAGCTCACATCCTGCAAAGAAAATTGTAGCCCAAACAGTTACAGTTGGGCAAACTTATAAGCAACTGAAAGCAGGGTCTTATAATGGAAAGTGTTTGGGCAACCTTAACATGCAGAATAAAGGAAACAAATAACATTATTTGAAAAAACAGGATTTCATTCCCTCTCATTTTTGAGCGCTGGGTTACAGTGGTTCAGAAGGTCACATAATTTAAGCTTAACTTACTCTCTTAGCTCACAGATACAATATGTATTCATTGAATCTTCTTGGATAGAGATCTGTTCCACAATGCAAGTGTTTATTTTCCTCCACTAGGCTTCCTTTGTCTCCATCTGGGTGTGTGTTATTTCATCTGGGTGGCCACATTACCCTTTATCTCTGCTCTCTCTAACAACCCCACTTCCAGTACCCACTGAACAATATTTTATGCTTCTTTCCTGACCTGTTAATGTCACATCTTGAAACAGTTCCCACTGAACTTTTGCATATCCAGTTGTAGCGTCACTAGATATAAGCAGACTAAGCAATTGCCCCAAACAGCTCAAGGGTGCCTCAGTTTAGTATTACTCCCAAAATACCATTCATCTTATTTAACAAGGACTTAAGATTTGTATTATTATATATTGTGTTGGCATATTTTTTGATTTGCAGAAATAATGCAATTATTATTTTTAAAGGGTCAGTAAGAGGGGGCCCAAAGATACTCTGGCTTAGGGGCCCCTGGTGGGCTAGCACCACCTCTTGATTCAGATACACTTTGCTCTCAACAAGACTATACTATCATATGCATCCCACCTAGAATTTCTTCAGCCATGAAGTTGTATATTTTGCACAATTTACAAGCCTCCTCCTTCCCTACAGGTTCTCACTCTCTAATAACCTGTATCAAACAATCTGACAGAAAGAACAAGGCATGGAAACACATTGTTAAAAAAAAGCCACTAAATCCCTGTTCTTTTTACATTCAATACAATCCAGAGCCTTATTAAGCTGAATATTCTAGAGAAGACCATAGAAATACACACTCAATTTATCCAAACAAACCCACACTGAATTATTAAAAGTGTTATGGAAACATGAAAATTAACAACAGAAAAATAGGAATTTTCCATGCCCTTTCAAGAATGTGAGATGGACCCAACCTGGAAAATTCTACAATCTGAATACTACCACTAATAATGAAGTTATAAGAACCCAAATTATTCTTCTCAGAATTTTCCTCTCATAGACGTTCCTCATCTTCTTTGAGGAAAATATTTTCTCTCTTTCTTTTTCTGACACTTTAGTTCACTCTTTCCCCCAGCAATCTAGCACAACAACAGTAAGTGAGCCTATTAATGCAGTGATTCTTCTTCTTCTTTACTTTTTTTTTTTTTTTGTTCAGAGAAACTTTCTTTCTTGTTGTTATGTCCTCTAAGTCACTTGCAGAATGGTCCAGAAAAAAGACAGCCACCCGAAGAACAGTATATGCATGCCAACCTAATACTACTATGATATCAAGAGCCCATTGCCATTTGCTACATCCCCACAAAACAGACTGAGAAAAACACCAATGAGTTTATTAAAACATGGCTATTGACTATAGAATTCATAGAAGTGAATGTCCTGATTGTCTATTCCTCCATTCCTGTGCTAAGGGCAAGACCGGAGGGGAAAAGACAAAGATGGCTTAAGCCTATTCTTGAGTTATCTGGAGGTCTGACATAAATTAGAGCAGCCTCAGGGCTGCTTGAAACTCAAAACATTGACTGCAATGGCCCCGTATGAGTTGTCTGTCAGCTGAGAATAATGACTGCAGCAGTGATCCACTCATGTTATCATCTCTCCTCTGACTTGTCCTCTACATCAGGGGCTGTGATTTGGGTTCCTGTAGTGCTGGTTTGGCAGCTTTATGTTGGTTAGGGAAGCCCCTTACACCAGAGACATTTCGGGAGAGAGCTGTTTCTGCCTGGTTTCACCCCCTTTACATTGCTGGCATCGTGCAGAAGGGCACTAGGGCAATCACACAGAATCTAGTGATGGCACGGATAATTTTTTGGGAAAGTTCTCTGCCCTGTATTATACAGGAGGTCAGACTAGATGATCACAGTGGTCCCTTCTGGCCTTGGAATCTACAAATCTAGTAATGAAAAAGATTGGTTTGTCTCACTCCCTCACTTCTATTGTTTATTGCTCTTGCTCATTCCAACTTACTCTTGCTCATTGCCTCAATGGTGGGTAAGGTCTTCAGGGCAGGGATGATGTCTTTTTATTTTTCCTGTGAAAACAACTAGCAAACTCCAGGATGCCAAATTAATAACTAATAATAATTAAGGCTGTGAGTCTGTCATGGAGGTCATGGAAGTCATGGATTCTGTGACTTTCCGTGATCTCCGTGACTGGGCCAGTCACACCGGCTGCTGCTGTGGCAGTCTCGGACCACCTCCCACCCCCAGGAGCAGCAGGAGTTTCAGTGGGGGGTTCAGGGCTGGGGGTTCGGGTGTGGGAGAGGATGAGGGCTCTGGCCGGCACTTACCTGAGGATGGCTCCCCGGAAGTGGCAAAATGTCCTTCCTTCAGCTCCTAGCTCCCATGGTTCCCGGCCAGTGGGAACCCGTGGAGCTAGGAGCTTAGGGAGGTATATGTCACCACTTCTGAGAAGTTGGATAGGGAGACTGCCAGCTCTGCCAACCCCAACACCAGAGGGGGTCCTGGGCTGCTCCCAGCAAAGCACCTGCGGTGCCCCCAGACTCCCTCCCTGAGCACCCATGCTGCCCACCAGGCTGCCCCCTCAGTGCCTGCACCCTCCGCCCCCAAGCACCTGCAGTACTCCCAAGATTTAGTCAGGTATATGGTACAAGTCATGGACAGGTCATGGGCTGTGAATTTCTATTTCCTACCCATGACCTGTCCATGACTTTTACTAAAAATGCCCTTGACTAAAACGTAGCCTTAAAAATAATACAGTTTCCCTGGCAGTGAAGGATTTCTCCCTATTGTACATTTAGTCTTGTTTAGATAGGAATTCCACCACTTCAATTGGGAGGCTGTTCCACAAATGAATAGATCTCACTGTCAGGAAGTTTATCCAGACATTAAGCCTAAATGTTGTTCTTTTTTAGTTTTATTCCCTTAGTCCTAATTATATTGACGTTTATTACTGCAGAGATAATCACCAGGTATTGTAATATGACGTGTGCAATCATGTAAATTGTGTAAAACAAAACCAAAAAAAAAAAAATGAAAAAACTTTCTTAAATGATCTTTTTTTCTTATAAAATTGACTGTCTCTTTGATTAAGTAGCCTGATACAGGTTCTTCCACTGAGTTTCCTATTCTAAGGACTCTTAAAATGTGTTAATTATACACATTGCCTCTTACATACTAGCAGGAAAATGGTAATTAATGTTTGACCTTTAGAGAGTTTAGATAATTATGGACAATTTTAACGCTTCTTAAGTATTAAATGATGGAGCCATATATATTATGAGATTCATACTGAGGATAAGTCAGGAATATGTATAGCTCCCATTTGTCTGTACTCACAGTAAGAGAGGTAACATTAAAATGTAAATTACATTCAGAACTGCCCTAACAAGGAGAAAGAAACATGAGTCTATTGTTTAAAAAAGTGAATAGCCTTGAGATATGTTGTAGCTGCTCCAGGATAACCTTTGCTTTGGGAAAGGAGATTAGTTGGTTACATTGCCAATTTTAAAATAGGACTTTTACCCTAGAGCTACATAAGTTCAGTATATGCTTCAAAATGTATCTGCATCCAGTATGCAGAAATGCATAATTTACCTACCCATATGTCAAACTGGGATAATGATACTATCCATTTTAAAGCATTTTAGAGCTATATAACAGCTAAGTATTAATGATGATGATGATGATTATCCCTCAATCCAGGGACATTGGGGAGAGGGGGCACTGTGCCCTCCTGGCATTGTGATATTGGAAAACTGCAGACTGGCGTTGCTAGGCCGGAGTTGAGCAGCTGCAGAGTAGCTGAGGAAGGCTCCCTGCTCAAGATAGGAGTCTCTATCTGAAGGGAAGGAATGTGCCAGAGCACAGCGCAACAGGATCGCTACTTGGTCCACTGGGTTGTGTTTGTTTGTTTCATGTTAATACAAAAACTTTAATAACTAATTAGAAAAGATTTTTTAAAAAAAGAATCCCAAATCCTGACATTAGCTTGGCTCGTCAGTACGATTTGTAACTCTAACCAGCCTGACAGACTGATTAATTTCTTGGCAAAAACAATAGCTATATTTTGGCTTCTTTTTTAGATTAAAAAAAAGATTTATCAAACAAAGGACAATAAATCTCAGAGCTCAGCTGTGGCACTGAGGTGTAGCCCAGTGCTGGGGATGGAGGGAAGCTGTGTTACCCCATCCCCAGGGCAAACTGCAGAAGGCAACATATCTCACAAAGCACAATCCCTCTCAGAGCATATCAGCATGCAGGCGTCTGTGCATGTTGCACGTTTCCTTCGGACATGCACCGCTGCTGCTGGGGAGTGTAGGAGAAAGAAGGAATAGTCCTGCAGTGGGGCGGACTGCCCCACTCCCTGGGAGGATAGGCTGTGGCAGGCCAGGGAGCCTGCGCAGCCCGGGAGCCAATCAGAAAAGGGCTTATGGGGAGCCAATCAGGGCCCAAATTGGAGGGAACCAATCAGGGCCAGGCTCACCCATATATAAAGGCTGCTCAGCGCAGGAGTGCTCAGTTTGTCCCAGGCCTTTGACAGGGGAAGGTCAGTCTCCAAGGGAAAAGACTAGCACCGTGGACAGTGCAGTGCTGGCCTGGCTAGGAAGCTTGAGCCTGTAACCTGCCAGGCTGCAGGCCCTGAAAGGAAGGGCCTAGTGGGTGCAAGGGGCTGTAGGGAAAGTGGCCCAAGAAAGCAGACAGATGAGGGGAGAGAAGGAGGACAGTGAGGCTGCTACCAGAGGGTCCCTGGGCCAGGACCCAGAGAGGAGGGCAAGCCTGGGTCCCCCGCTTCACTCCTTGCAGTACACCCAGCCATTGGCTGTAGGGAGTGGCCATTAGACTATGCCAGATCCCTGACAAGAGGGATTGGACTCAGAGGGTGGTTGGACACAGTGGCTGGAGTGTAGAACTGCTGATCACTGACCCCCAGAGGGGGTCCAGATGGACTAAGGGACACTGCCGGAGGGCAGTGGCCTTGAAGAGGATGCTGCCGAGCAGGGAGCAATGTGGGTCCAGAGACAGCAATGGAGGCCAGAATGACAGATGAGACACCACCAGGACGGGGTGCTCCACTGGACAGAGCTAATTCCCAGAGTCACCAGCAGGAGGCGCCAGCTGGTGAGTCCCAACCTGTTACAAGTCCTTTCTCATTCCCCTCCATGAGAGGTCAGGCACTATCTAGCTGTATTCTGAGGACTTGTCTACATGGGTCCACAGTTTGAACCTTGTGGATGTGCATTTCAGCGCACACTATCATGCTGCACAGTAACTATCCCACGTGGATGCTGCAGGTGCAAACTAAAAGGTATCTAGGCTGCACCCACAGTTTCCACATGGGGGAGTTACAGAGTAGCATGCCAGCACATACTGCAGTTCACACCCACATAGGCTGAACTACAGGGCCGTGTAGACATATCCTAAATGTCATGATCAACAATATCTGGAGCCCTCTCAATTTGGGCCAAAAATATAAAATGCATCACCATTTTCCGTTGAAGCTAACAGGTCAGGGAGGCTAGGAAGGGTTGTGGAGGTGGTCAGAGCAATAGCTTCATAGAAAACTGAGGATGGAAATAAAGTCAGGGGTCTACTGTGAGCAAGGATCTGTGTGTAGCCTTATTGACACTGGACAGTAGCCACAGTTTAACTAAAGTTGTGATTTTAAACCAATGTAATGAACCTGTGTGGACTCTCCTATATTGGTTTAAACCAAGCTTATTGTAGATTAGCCTGATTTGTTTAGGAATCAATTTTAACTGAACCAAAATAAAACAGACTATAGTACATCTTGGCAGATGTGGTGTGGCTAGTAAAGAGGGGCTAGAGGTGAGAATGGGGACATGAAGCAACTGGAACTACAGCTCCCATGAGGCACTTCACCCACTCAGGCAGACACAGGTTAACAATCCAGTGACCCAAACAAAATATTTGGTTTTGGGTGAACCCAGGTAAAAATGTTTACTTTGATTTTCCTGACAGAAAATTCAACAGAAATCATTCCTGTCCTCCACCATGGGAACTTTTGACTTTAAGAACACCCCATTTTCTGATGGCAAAATGTTTTGACTGAAATTTAACTAGCCCTAATCAATAATCTTTCACAGAAAAAAAAACTTGTTTGGAAAAAAGTCTGTTTTGGATTTAAAAGCTTATTGGGAAATTCTGACCAGCACTAATTATAATTTGTGCACCTTCCATATTTGTGAAATATGGCTGTGACCTTTGGAAATAGTTAAAATTAGTAACAACGCACTCTGAGACTATAAGTTTTGCGAGTACTACAAACTGTCTTATTCTCTATAACAAAACATCCTTACAGCTAAAAACAAGAACATAAGAATGGCCCTACTGGGTAAAATCAAAGGTCCATCTAGCCCAGTATCCTGTCTTCCGACACTGGCCAATGCCAGGTGCCCCAGAGGGAATGAACAGAACAGGTAATCATGAAATGATCCATCCCCTGACGCTCATTCCCAGCTTCTGGCAAAGAGAGGCTAGGGACACCATTCCTGCCTATCCTGGCTAATAGCCATTGATGGACTTATCCTCCATGAACTTATCTAGTATTTATCCAGTATTAAATAAAATGTTAAAGGGACTCTTTATGACAACTTTCAATTTACAGTTAAGGGTTAATGTCTCTTTTACCTGTAAAGGGTTAAGAAGCTCAGTAAACCTGGCTGACACCTGACCAGAGGACCAATTGGGGGACAAGATACTTTCAAATCTTGGTGGAGGGAAGTCTGTTTGTGCTTTTTGTTTTGTTCATTGTTCGCTCTTGCGGCTAAGAGGGACCAGACGTGCAACCAAGTCTTTCTCCAATCTTTCTGAAACAGTATGTTCAAATAGTAAGTACTAGCTAGAAAAGGAGGATTAGTCTTATGTGTTTCTTAACTTGCAACATGTATTTGCTGGAAAGATTTTTACTCTGTTGCTGTAGACTTGTATCTTATGGCTAAAGGGAGCCTCTAGTCTATATAAGCTGAAGACCCTGTAAACATTTTCCATCTTGATTTTACAGAGATAATTTTTACTTCTTTCTTTCTTTAATTAAAAGCTTTCTTTTTTAAGAACCTGATTGATTTTTTTCCCTTGTTTAAGACCCAAGGGGATTGGGTCTGAACTCACCAGGGATTGGTGGGGAGAAAGGAGGTGGGGGGAAAGGTTAATTCCTCTGTTTTAAGATCCAAGGAGTTTGAATCAGTGTAGCCTTTCAGGGTAACCCAGGGAGGGGGAAGGAGGGGAAGTGGTTTATTTCTCCTTGTTTTAAGACCCAATGGGAAGGTTCTGGGGGGACAGGCAGTGTACCAGACACAGGAATTTCTGGTTGGTGGCAGCACTATCAGATCTAAGCTAGGAATTAAGCTTAGAAGGGTACATGCAGATCCCCACTTTTTGGATGCTAAAGTTCAAAGTGGGAAAAATACCTTGACAGAAAAGAGAAGTAAATAGATTTTTTAAAAAAGTGAATCATCTAGTAAATTTCAAATTGATAATTTATATAAATCTGCACTACAATGGATAGAAATCACAAATTTATCAATTCTCAGGCTACAGGGCATACATTAATCATCAGCTGAAGTCAGAGAGAAAATCCCTTGACTCTTACCCCTACTATGGAACAGAATTATAATTGGCAAGGAGCAGGCTGGCTTTTTTTAACTTTCCTCTGAATTATCTGCTACAGTCCCCAAATACTAGATTAGATGGCCTACTGGTCTATTCTGGGATGGAATATTTCAGGGTATATTCCTGCTTCAATAATCTTTATAATGTCTGAATTTAATATTTTCCACTATATTTTCTTTAGTAATACATTTACCCAGGACCCACGGTAATATCATCCACTCGACGACAGTTGGCGGTGGCCCCTGCATGTTCAAGTCTGACCTGTCGATGTGCTGAGAGGCAAGGAGCAGCAGAAACAGAAAAGTCAAGTAGGATGCAGTATGACAGATAAATTTGATAAATGGCTTTTTGATGAACAGCCCTAATGGGCTTTTGGGAGCGATCAGGTAGCACACAGAGAAGACAGGGAACAGGAGTCCAATCACGGCACATGTCAACATCTTCACTGCCCAGTGCCGCCTCCTCCAGCCTGGAAACTCATCGTACCAGCGAGATGCAAGCAGCTGCTGACAATTGGGCTGGGCAACAAACTAAAGCGAAAGAAAGAAAGGACAAAGTCAATTCCATGTGATTGTCACCCATTCATTTTCTCCACAGACCAACTTTAGGGCCATATTTTTATTGGCTTTTGGGTGGGCACACAGAGGAAAGCTTTTGAGAAACCACCATGCTATTTACACAGCCTATGCAAGTACTACTCATAATAGCAACCCCTGTGAATGAGGACTGATAAGTCCCTCCTTCCTCCAGTAAGCCAGTCATTGGAAAGAGGGTGGGTGGGGAGGACAGAAGGGGACTTGGCTCAGCCCCATTGTGGCACTCCAGACATCTCTACTTCATCATACAGGTGTTGGGTGTGTGCGCCTCCATGAAGCCAGGGGCTTTTGGGAGAGTGGTGCCTACCAAAGGATACTCCCTCATGTTACTTCCCAGAAGTGCTACAGCTCATGCAATGTCCAATACCCACTGAAGCCCTTAAAATTCACTTTTCAGAAGTATTTATGCTAGTAAATCTCAACTGCTCAAGTGTTAATGGAAATCAGACACAAAAGGGTTGTGACATGGATGTTTCAACATTTGTTTGAAATTCAAATACATATTCACAAAAAAAGTTTTCATTATTCACTCAACTCTTGAACAGAACTTAAAGATCATCAGATAAAAGTCACTATGGAAATACAAAGAATTATTGTTGCAGGACTATAATTTAGCATCTTCAAAAAGTAAAATTGAATACAATAATAAAAAAAAGCTTTTCCTCATCAGTCACTGAAAATTCTCTAATTTAGTTCTATCTATCAGAATACTGAGCAAAGCTTATGTAGATGTACTGTATGCTTCTCGCTTAACTGAAGTAAAGAACTTGCCATCCCTAATGCTCCCTACCTTTCTTAGTAAACCTTTTTCATATTCATTTGCATCCTTTACAATATTTACAGTGTTGTTTTATTATTTTACAATGTGTTGTATACTACCTAGCTCCTGTTTTTATTTTTACATTGTGATCTGTTTCTTAAAAGTAATTTTAAAAGTACTTTCTACAAATGTCATTTTTCATATAAATATATGCACTTAATATCCGTTTTTAATTTTTCAAAGAAGATTCTGTTGTGTATCACACTTTTCTTCATACTTCCTTTATCATATAGTTCATATGCTAAATTTGATACAAGGAGACATAGAAGTAGTAAAACTGACATAAGCAGACATATAATAGGATTGACACTTCCATCAGACAGAGTAAAGGTTAAAAAAGAAACATACTCCTTTTTGCATCAAACACACACATACTCACTCAAAATTAAAAACTTAATATAGTCATACATTAACAATTGTTCATTTAGCTTCTGTTTGGTTCAAGGAATTTTTTTTTAAAGCATCACTACTGAACAATTTTAGGTGGCTTTGAATTCCAATCATATGCATGTAGAGTAATAAGTTTTATATGTGTCATGCTTTTTGATAAAACCTTATAATTACAAAGGGCCAGATTCTGCAATTCTTACTCATGCTAAGTAATATAGTCCCTGAAATTATTGGAACTAATGGCCTGGGAAAGTATTACTCACTGTAGGTTTGGCAGAATCTGGCACTCAATTAAAATTCAAAGTGCATCTTTCTGTATATGTCTGGATCTTATTAGTAAAATTAAAGCGAACCAGCTCCCTGGACCAAATTTAAACCTGCTGCACGCTGGTAGAATGTCAGTGTTTTCAGTAAAGATATACTGGCTCACCATGCACTAGCTCTGAGGCTGATCCCCTGACTATTAATTTGTTGTTTTTGAAAGGGGAAAAAAGAAAAGGGAAAAAATAAAATGAGTTATACTGTAAGAATCAAGAAAGGAACAAAAAAATCATACAGTGATCTCTGTTTCGTTCATTAGGAAAAATATTAAGTCCTAAAGGTTTCAGATGTTTATCTCAAGTTAGAGCTGCTTAGAATAATACCATATTCAATTAGAGCAGCTTGTTTCAATGTGATGTGCTGCCAATGTTTTAACGAGGTGTCCCTCAAAAAATTCCACCTCACTTGGCAACGTGTGATACTCCCTGAATTTAATATTTTTTTCTCTTCCCCCCCCAAAGTTTGACAGTTCCATGCTCTTTTCCCCTCACCACAATATCTGTCAATTCTATATCAATCTCTTTTCCTAAAAATTCATCAGTTTCATACTCCTTCCCTCTTTCCAGGCCTCACCTGCTTGATATGGGGAGTCCGGAAAAGGAACAACTTTTTCCTGGCTAATCTGAGTTTTGGAGTGGAAGCAGGTGTCCCTTGGCTTGTCAGAGGTGGTTAAGGAGAAATAAATTTATCCTGGGTGAAAGTGTTAGAGGGCTTTCCCTTCACCCCCTCCCCTGGTTCTTTTCATGCAGACAGAAAACAGAAGACTAGAAGTTGTAAGTGCAAGCAATTCTATGTTTATTGGGGTTAGTTCCAAGCAAGCATATCCATAGCTCTACACACCAGCAGAGTCTGTTTCCCACTATTCTGTTCCCAGCTCTGACACTGCAGAGCCTTGCCTGTGTCCCCATTCCCTAGTTCTCTTTCCCATTTCCCCCTCCTTAGCAGGCCCAAATACACCTTCAGTGCACAACCCTAGTCCCACCCCTTACAACTTATGATCATGTTCTGTTTTGGAGGGTCATGAGCTGGGGTCTTCACCCCACCTCTTTTGTATCCCATGGAAGGGGTAAGGAGTGAAGTTGTGTTCTGGCCAAGGCCAGGCTTTACTTCGGTTTTTAGTGTTTCTTATGTCTCGTCCCTCCACTCTTCCCCCACCTCCTTGCCCCTTCTAACTGGTTGCTTGACCTTAGTTTGAGAGAAGAGCTAGGCAGACTTCTAGTGAATACTTGTATATTATACTCCCACTGTAACCTGTAACACTTTAACTGTATCCCTTATCTTTTCCCATTGTACTAAAAGCCCCATCTGGCTGTGGGAAATGCAACACACAGTCTCCTTGTTCATTGTTCTTCACACATATTAATATAAGATATAAGAGTATCAAAATGTCAAACCCAAAATTCTATCTCAGGTGAAAAACAAGCCTATATGCTAACAGATAGTAGTGAGGAGTCTGGGGGAAGGAGGGCTCCTGTTTCTTCAAAGTGTGAGCTGCAGTCGGACAGGCAGCGACTGCAGGAATCACATTCAGTGCTGCTGCTACGTGTCCTGCCTCCCTTCCTCCTTATGTAGTTCTGGAGAGAGAACCTGGCAAAAATGGTGCTGTGCAGCTTGCAAGGTAGACACTGAAGGGGAGATTCACTTGCATCAGTGCTTTGCTCAACTCTAGTCTCAAAAAGGGCTAAAATATTAATGTGAAATGAAATTAAAATGTTAATGTAACAACAAGGCTTGTTAACCAACTGGAACTTTTTTGAGCTGGCCTGTAAAACAACGGTCTGTCCCAATACCCAAATATGATTTTGTTCCTCCCCAATCATATGGCTATTACATGATCTAGATAAAGGAAAATTGTGGCCTTCCAAACTACAAATTCTTCATATATGTGAACAAAATAGCTAACCTCTAGCTGTCTGTTCACTATGTGATTTCTTGCCCCTTCCCCAAGAGCATCTGGTCCTGACTACTGTCAAGGAAAGGTTACAGCACAGATAGATAGCTGGTCCTACATCACATTTCCTGTCTTCCATGCCAAATTAAGGATTTTTGGAAGGGTAAGGAAGATGATTATTTGGGATACATCCATTCAAAATGTGAGTTTGGTTTCTGCTCCCAACCAGCTTCCTGTTGAAGAAGTGTAGTCTTGATGCTTGTTTCTGTCAATTCCAGTGATGAGTTTACATTGGCTGATAAATAGGTTTGTTTTCAAGGTCATCTTCAAAAGGAAAAAGGCTAGACTATTGTTTTTAAATGAAAGTTGAGATCCATTAGCAGAGTCCCCTGAGATCCCTCCAACTCAGCAGCGTGTTTCAATACAACTGGGAAAATGGTTTTGAGGGGGTTCATGTTCATATTCTCTGAAACCCTCTTTACAATGCAGGTTTGGATTTGCTCACTGAGTTATTTTCACTGAGGCTGAATTTGTAATTAAAGTATCTTGCACTCTTTGAATGAAATCAAGTCCACTTCTCCAGGAACCAATTAACATCAAGCACCTCTGAGATGTAATTAAACACAAATGTAAATGAAAGACGTGCATGCAACTCCCATTTATCTTTCCCTTATCTGTTTAGTTTATGAGCAACTGCAAACTGAAAACAATGACCTAGAAGTCCTTTTCCAATAAATGCCAAACACCAAGTAACTCCATATACAAATACCAATGAGACATTCATCTAATGTACTTTAAACAAGCGGCCGGATGTAAAAAACATGAAACAAGAATAACTCTGTGCATGTTTCAAAACATGTCTAAACACTCCACGTGAGTCTTATATGAGCTGCAGACATACTGAAGTGGCTCTTGTGGTACAGAACACAGGCAGAGATATAAAACAGAATCCATGAAGCAGCATGTCCAGATGCAGATGATTTATTAATCTCCAAAAGGTCCAGACCTCCAATTTCATGGTTTTATATGATAACAGCATTGGCATAGCTAGTGAACAATTTCCTCAAGTAGACATAAGTCTCCTTTCATTGCAACTATTTCTTTTGACTACCCAGTTCTATCAACCATATATATAATCCAGGGCTTCCCCAAGTGTTTTGTTTAGATCTCCTGAAAATAACTCTAAATCCGCTCCAGACACATTTCCAAATTTACACTTGTGGACTTTATTTCTAAAAGTATTGTACAAGTGTATTACAAAATTCTTGTATCATTTGAACAAGACTAAATCACTTGACTCATTTTTGTGGTTGGATGGTACAAGCAAGCATTGTGTATGATTTTCACTAGAGATATATAAATGCATTACACAAGCGTAATAAGAAATAATATTAAGCAGTACGGTTCAGTGAATAGGGGACTGATTTATTCATAGATGCTAAGGCCAGTCTGATCATCTATTCTGAGCTCCTGCATAACAGGTCACTGATTCAGAGTGATCTGGATTGCTTGATAAATTGGGTGCAAACAAACAGTGTACATTTTAATAAGGTTAAATGTAAATGTATACATCTGAGAACAAAGAATGTTACAGAACTTACAGTATGGGGGACTGTATCCTGGGAAACAGTGACTTAGAAAAACATTTAGGAGTTGTGGTGGATAATAAGTCGAACATGAGCTCCCAGTGTGACACAGTGGCCAAAAGAGCTAATGTGATACTTGGATGCATAAACAGGGGAATCTCAAGTAGAAGTAAAGAAGTTATTTTCCCTCTGTATTTGGCACTGGTGCAACCACTGTGGAAATACCATGCCAGTTCTGGTGCCACAATTCAAGATGGATGTTCATAAATTGGAAGGGGCCCAGAGAAGAGCCATGAAAATGATTACAAGATTAGAAAATAGGCCTAATAGTGATAAATTCAATGAGGGTCAATCTATTTATCTTAACAAAGAGAAGATTAAAGGGTGACTTGATTAAAATTGATAAGTACCTACACAGTGAACAAATATTTAATAATGAGCTCCTCGATTTAGCAGGGAAAGTTATGACAAGATCCAATGGCTGGAAGGTGAAGCTAGCCAAATTCAGACTCAAATAAGCCATACATTTTTAACAGTGAGAGAAATTAATCATTGGAACAATTTACCAAGGGTTGCAGTGGATTCTTCATCACTGACCATCTTGAGATGTTTTTCTAAAAGATATGCTCTAGGAATTACTTTGAGGGAGTTCTATGGCCTGTGTTATATAGGAGGTTAGACAAGATAATCACAATTGTCCCTTCTGGCCTTAGAATCTATAATATATTCCTACTAAATTCTTCAGTTTTGATGAAACTGCATCGTATGGTGAAAAACTTCCATAGAATTTTTTTCAGCAACTCTGTCAGATATTTTTAAAAATCTGACCAAGAGTCACTGATAGCATTGGTTAATATATTTTAATCTTCATATAGTTCATTAACCTCAGTGTCTCCACCAGGACTACAACACTGACTGTTCATAAATTTAGCAAGTTTCATTTTCAGCAATGCCAGATGTTTTCCATTATCTGGTAGTAATTTGGATAGCAGATCTTCTATAATATATCCTGTTATGCTAAAAGTCCTTCGTGCATGCTCTTCAAGATTTACCATTGCTGGGGGGAAGGGGAACAATTTATGATTCCCAAAATGAAGCTTACAAGATCAGCCCAGTATGATTCCTTTGCTTTCCAGTCTTCCAATGTACAGTTTGCAATATCCATAAGAGGCTTATCAGGAGGATGCTAACTCACAATTCAAGGAATGGATTGCTCAGCCTTTGGTTGGAATAGCATGAAAGCAAAATATCTGTGAAACTGGTGTCTGTAGACTGATGTCTGTGCATTCGTGAGTCATAGAATTGCTGTTAATGTTAATGCTGGGAAATGGTGAGAGAAGAGAGAACATGGAAGCTGTTGAAGTAGAGCTCTGCCCCTTCTGTTAGAACATTCATGTCATATCTTCTTACAATGTTTGTCTTCTGTCATATCATGTCACAACTAGGACACTTTGAACCTAGGATCCTGCACTGAGGCAATCATATGGTTTGTGGGTTTGATAATCCCATTTAAGAAACCCCTCTCCCCATAGATTGATGGTTCATTGATTGATTCATTCGTCTGACACAGTGGGTACTCACCCAGGAAAGCTTATGATCCAATATGTCTGTTAGTCTATAAGGTGCCATAGGACTCTTTGTCGCTTTTTAACAGATCCAAACTAACACAGCTACCCCTCTGATAGCTGACATAGACTGACGGGTCAGTAACTGTAGCAAATCCCTACTGTAAGACTATTCCATTTCAGTATGATATTCAATAGATTCTACACTGCAGTTGAATTAGGCACTGATTCAGCAAGGTACTTAAGTATATATCTAACTTTAAGCACATTACTTGCTCCATTGAAGTCATTAGGCCTATTCACATGCTTAAAGTTAGGCTGATGCTTAAGTACCTTGCTGAATTGTAGCCTTAATTATTAAATAGTTTTTACATTTTTCTACCTTAATGTTTTATGACTGTAAAAAAGCAGATTTTTTGTCTCACTGGTTTACTATGTATGCATTGTTTATGCCAGAATATTGTCCCTGAAGCCTATTTCTCCTTTCTTAACTGGAAAGTTTACATTCTAAGGTATCAATAACCTCTTTTGCACCAGTGGTGTTATATTATGTGTTCTTTGACACGATATTTCTTGACTCGTTTTATTAGTAGCCACTACGTTTCTCATTTTCATGTACAATGTATTCCTAGTACCTTCCAGCAATTTGGAAGCATGAAAGATGTTTTCCAGCAAAGATTCCATTGCTTTAGTCTATTCATGTGATTCTGTCTTGCTACAAATGATTTTAAATTCCTTCTTACAGATCTTACCTATAGGCCTGTTTCTTTTTAGCATGCGGTAGCACGGTCCACATAAGACGTTACTGAACAGCAAGCTAGTGTGCTATAGTTTCACACCCTACATTGCTGCACCCTTACATACCTGATAGACAGGCCCTTCTCAAGTTCTCAAGTTTCATGTTGATGTTGACTTATTCTGATCAGTAGTTTTGCCGCATTAAGATTGATGTTAAAATATTTCCTATTGACAACAAACACTTTTCTCAGATACTATGGATAACATCAGATAAAGAGAAAGCAACAAAAAGATGCCCATTAAAGGTTGATCCTGCAAACACTTACATACATGTTTAGGATCAATTCACATCCTTACATCTAAGCATGTGAATAAATGCTTTTAGGGCTGAGACTGAAGCCTTTGAAATTCTTGCACTCTCTCTATTAATATACCCGGGATCATCATGATGAGAATAATGACCTGCAATCCAGCAAATACACAAAAGACTCCAGAAATGTATTATAACCTAAAGATTTTTTTTTAAACAAATGATCTATTTGCAGTACTGTAATGCCTAGAGGCTCCAGTCAGAGCCCCATTCTACTAGGAGTTGTACAGACATATAGAACAAAGAAGTCTTTGCCTCAAAGAGTTTAAGATATTGCATTGTAACACTTTACTATCTAGTCTAATAAATGCAAGAGCCCATATAATATCTTCACTCTGACATCAATAAGAGTTACACGGCTTACATACATTAAAAAAATGGGTCATGATACAGTGTCTAAAAGGGACCAGTACTGATGGAGGGTGGTTTCCCTTTTGCCTTCTTTGTGATGTGACATGTAAGACCAGCCTCTGATAACATTCTCTAAAATTTGGTGGTTGCAATGGAGAAGAGAATGGATTGGAAAGTAAGTGATTATATGACATGTGCATTCTGAATTCCTTTACAATACCATGGGTAAGAGTCTCCATTTCCAGGTACCTTATGTAAACATTTACACAGTTGCCAAGTGAGTGTAAAATGCAAGCATTGGGATTCAGTACCATTTTAGATCCACTTTGCAATCATTTGTGTACATTGGTGTAGGGCAATGGAGAATTAGGCTCAGTGTTGTAGAACTTAAAAAAAAGTTCCAGAATTTGTATGAAACCCCAAGTTTTTCAAGGTCCTTTCTCTCCCAAATTGTTCCTGGTCTATTGAATGAAAATTATCTTTCATAAGGCACTAGACACAGTTCCACAAATCCCAATGTATTGGCTCAAAGAGCAGATGGGCCGGGGAGAGAGGAGGTTGGATAAGGAGAGGGAACAGCTGTGCAGAGAAGCAATGGCAAGAAGCTTTCATATGACGCAGGAGAGAAAAGTGGAGAGACCCAAAGAGGAGAATGAGGACTGAGATTTACAAGCAAGGATTATAGTCTTTGTAGTGGTATTTGGTATGAATTGGATGGTGGCGGTGGACAGTGGTCAGTGTAAAGTAGGGAAGAGAGGAGGAGGTGACAGGAATTCTATATGATCAACATGCTTTTTAATTAGGGCTGTCAAGTGATTAAGAAAATTAATTGCAATTAATCACACTGTTAATAATAGAATACCATTTATATAAATATTTTGGGTTTGCACAGTGCTCACTTCATACTCATTTTTTGTATAAACATCTGCACTGAAAAAATAAAAGAAATAGTATTTTCAGTTCACTCAATACAAGTACTAGAGTGCAATCTCCTTATCATGAAAGTTGAACTTACAAATGTAGAGTTATGTACAAAAAATAACTGGATTCAAAAATAAAACTTTAGAGCCTACAAGTCCACTCAGTCCTACTTCTTGTTCAGCCAATCGCTCACACAAACAAGTTTGTTTACATTGGCAGGAGGCAATGCTGCCCGCTTCTTGTTTACAATGTCACCTGAAAGTGAGAACAGGCATTCACATGGCACTATTGTAGCCAGCGTTGCAGGATATTTACATGCCAGATGCGCTAAAGATTCATATGACCCTTCATGCTTCAACCACCATTCCAGAAGACATGCATCCATGCTGATGATGAGTTCTGCTCAATAACAATCCAAAGAAGTGCAGACCAACATATGTTCATTTTCATCATCTGAGTTAGATGTCACCAGCAGAAGGCTGATTTTCTTTTTTGATGGTTCGGTTCTGTAGTTTACACATTGGAGTATTGCTCTTTTAAGACTTCTGAAAGCATGCTACACACCCCATCCTGATCAGATTTTGGAAAGCACTTTAGATTCTTAACCATTCGGTTGAGTGCTATATCTATCTTTAGAAATCTCACATTGGCACCCTCTTTGCATTTTGTCAAATCTGCAGTGAAAGCATTCTTAAAACAAACAACATGCTGAGTCATCATCTGAGACTGCTATAACATGAAATATATGGCAGAATGTGGGTAAAACACAGAGCAGGAGACATACAATTCTCCCCTAAGGAGTTCAGTCACAAATTTAATTAACACATTAGTTTTTTAACAAGCGTCATCAGCATGGAAGTATGTCCACCAGAATGGTGGCCAGAGCATGAAGGGGCATATGAATGTTCAGTATATCTAGCATGTAAATACCTTGCAATACTGGCTACAAAAGTGCCATGCAAATGTCTGTTCTCACTTTCAGGTGACATTATAAATAAGAAATGGGCAGCATTATCAATATAAAAAGCTTGTTTCTTTTAGAGATTTGTTGCACAAGAAGTAGGACTGAGTGGACTTGTAGCCTCTAAAGTTTTACATGGTTTTGTTTTTTTGAGTGTAATAAAAAAAATCTATATGCATCTGACGAAGTGGGTATTCACCCATGAAAGCTCATGCTCCAAAACGTCTGTTAGTCTATAAGGTGCCACAGGATTCTTTGCTACTTTTATAGATCCAGACTAACACGGCTACCCCTCTGATAAAAAAACATCTACATTTGTAAGTTGCACTTTCACGATAAAGAGATTGCACTATGGTACTTCTATGAGATGAATTGAAAAACACTATTTCTTTTATCATTTTTACAGAGCAAATATTTGTAATCAAAATAATATAAAGTGAGCAATGTACACTTTGTATTCTGTGTTGTAACTGAAATCAATATATCTGAAAATGTAGAAAAACATCCAAATATTTTATAAATTTTGATTGGTATTCTATTGTTTAACAGTGCGATTAAAACTGTGATTAATTACAATTAATTTTTTGAGTTAATCCCATGAGTTAACTATGATTAATTGACAGCCCTAGTTTTTAAATTATTGGTTCAAAGAAAATAATTGTTCATGAAGCTGACCTGTTTCATCTACCTCCTCTACTCAGGTACAATCTGCTATTCATTTACATTTTCCCTTTCTCACATGTATAGACCATATTTTGATCTCATTGTAAAACCACTGGTTTCACTGATGTAACTGAAATCAGAATATGCCTGAGTATCTTTTATTATGATAAAATATAATTTAATATACAACATACTTGGTGTGGGGGGGTAATAAAACAGGCGAATTCTAAAGGGAAAATCTTTCAAAAGTTAACTTTGAGAAATTAATGATGAGCATCATTACATAAATGAAGATGCTACGATGTTTCAGTTTAATATTTTTGTCATCAAATCTATGACCTTCGTTCTATGCTTTGTGACTGCTCAGCAGAGTGCACCACCATATAGCAAACTATTAAAACATCTATAAAATCAGCCAAGGTTTATCTATAATTGCAGTAATTCTAATTAATATAATAGAAAATACAATGAACATTGAATATAGTTCTTAGGAACTAGTTATGCATGAAAATACAGTTATGCATTAGACTTCCCAATGCTTATGGAAACACATTCACTTTGCCAGATTTATGGATGAGTGTACAAACAGTGCAATATAGTCATAATTGGGATGTTGCTGCAGCTTTTATGGCACTGGAGTACAAAACATACTTTATGTTTTTGCAATGAGCTTTAGGCCCTAGACTCACAGTAGTAAAAAAACAACAACAATTAAAAAAAAACACCCTGTAGTGGTAAACAATTTTTAAATCTTATTATCTGCAGAGATAATAGACTATAAACTAGGTGTCTCTCAGCTTCAGAGACAAAGTTAAACTGGATAATCTAAAGGAGGTACAGTCCCTGTCTTAGCATATGTAATAGATTTGGGTTTTATGTATAGCAATTTGAGAATTACATCAGTGCTCATACTATGTACTCCATGGCATTATTGTAAGCAGACTGTTTCATGTAAACTGATTCTTAGAAAGTGCAATAGCAATAGCTCCCCTCCTGCCTCTACTAGTACGGAAGGCATGCTAGGTATTTCTGAGATACTGTTAGGGACTGGAGTGTAGGCAGTCTACCCTAGTGGTCAGAGCAGGAGGCAGGCTGAGGGGTTGGGGAAGGCATCCAGAGCACGAAATCAGAAGCAAGGGTCAAAGCCAAAGTAAGAACCAGGAATCAAAGCCAAGAGTCAAGCCAAAAGTCCAAACCAGAAGTCAGAAACAGGTTATCTGGAGCCAGGGAGGGCAGGGGCAAGACAGGAGCTAATATAACTACAGGCTTATGCTTTGACCGGCCAGCACCATGCTGCTGCTGCTGCTGGCCTTAAGAGCTGGGTCTGCTGATCCCCTCAACCAGAGGTTGGACCAATTAGCCACCTAACTGGGGCCCAGTCTAAGGGTTAAGCTAGCAGGTAAGCAGGGTAGCTGCAGGCCCTTACTCCTGTCAGTTCGTTGCCACCCATGGTTATTCCACTTGATATCAAACAGGGCCCGTCTGCTTCATTTCACTGAGACATATTATTGCCAAATGCATGTAACTATTTAACCACTTTCAAACATTTATACTGTAATTCTCTGTGCATCATGTGTAGGGATAAAACACAGCAGCCAAAATATTTACTTAGCTCTCTGTCAATTCAGCCATACTACTCTCAAAACATTCTTCAGAAATTTGTGACAATGAAGGCTTGTTATTTGTACTAAAAGCTTCTCTGATACATATTACTGGATAAGATGATGAGTGAAATAATGCTTCTCCTTGTTGTCCCTCACTAGACTCAATAAGCTAAGGCACATAATATTAACAAACCTGTACGTTATTCTTCAGTCTTTCCTCAGCATTTGTTTTCAATTCTACTAGAATTACCATATTCTTTGCAAGTTTTACTTTTCTTTACTATTCAATACAGGTGAAAAATAGAACAGTTGGTACCATATATATTTCATAGCCTATTGTACATGTAAACCCATGCTCCCCACTCAAACCCCTTTTGGACCAAAATGTCTATTGTGTGTACAGAATCTTACATGGTGATTTCTAAAGGTTGTTAAGAAAAAATCCACAGTCAGGTGACTGAGTATGATAACCTATGAGTCCTTATGTTGGAACTGCTACCACCTATTAAGAACAAAAGAACTGCCATACTGGGTTAGACCAATGGTCCATCTAGCCCAGTATCTTGTCACTGACAATGGCCAATACCAGAGCTTCAAGGGGAATATATAGAAAAGGGACATTTTGGAGAAATCCACCCGTCTTCTCCTCCAGCCAGATTCACGGTAGCTCCGAGCATGGGTTGCATCCTTAACTATCTTGGCTAATAGCTATTGATGGACCTATACTATGCACTTACCTGGTTTTGGTTTTGGGGTTTTTTTTTAACCTTTTTGGCCATCACAACATCCCCTGACAATGAATTCCACAGATGAATTGTGCATTGTGTGAAATCGTACTTCCTGATGTTCGTTATATACCTGCTGCCTATTAATTACTTTGGGTGACCCTTGGATTTGTATTGTGGGAAAGAGTACTTCTCAATTCACTTTTTCCACAGCATTCATGATTTTATAGACCTCTATCATATCCCTGCCCCCCTCAGTCATTTTTTCTCTAAGCTGAACAGTCCCAGACTTTTTAGTCTCTTCTTGTATGGAAGGCGTTACATACTCTTGATCATCTTTGCTGCCCCTCTGTGAACCTCTTCCAGGTCCACTGTATCCTTTCTGAGATGGAGTGACCAGAGCTCGACACAGTATTCAAGGTGTAGGAGCATCATGGATTTATATAGTGGCATTATGATATTTTATATCTTACTTTCTATCCCTTTCCTAATAGTACCTAATATTCTGTTATCCTTTTTGACCCTTACTGTGCACTGAGATGAAGTTTGCAGAGAACTATCCATGATGACTCTAAGATCTCTTTTCTGGGTGATAACAGCTAATTTAAACCCCATCATTATATATGCGTAGTTGAGATTATTTTTTCCAATGTGAATTAATTTGCACTTATCAATGTTGAATTTCATCTACTATTTTTGTTGTCCAGACACCTAGTTTTGTGAGATCCCTTTCTAACTCTTTGCTGTCAGCTTTGGACTTAACTATCTTGAGTACTTTTGTATCATCTGCAAACATTGTCACTTTACTGTTCACTCCCTTTTCCAGATCATTCATGAATATGTTGAACTGCACAGCTCCCGGTACAGATCCATAGGGGACCTGGCTGCATACTTTTCTCCACTGGGAAAAATGACGATTTATTCCTATTTTTGTTAATAGACTAGCCAGTCTCTCAGCTCCTGGCTAGTCCAAAATCATATGACAGTTATGTGAAGCCCTCTCACACGTAGCTTGGCGTATCATTCTGCTGCCTTTCGATGGCTGCCATACTGATTACCCCAGACATTTAAAAATAGTAAATCAGACCCCAAAAAATCATGAAAATAAATAATTAATAAGTAAGTAAGTAAGTAAATAATAACCTCTAAAATGAAGCAACTCAATCTAGATAACGTACACAGGGTCTTTGCAATGCATCGCTGTAACCTGAACTTCTAACGTACCTGGTTGAGCAGCCAAAATCCAATTTCTGTATTTGAAGGTTAAGAACTAAATATTGCCTCTTGATGGTTCGTGCTCCCCTCTGGCCCTTACTTGCTATTATAGTCATTATTCAGTTCACCCCTTCCTTGCTGAGAGATCTGTCCATTCTCCTTACCCTACGTTCTGTGGCAATTCCCAAACTTGACTGGAGCTTTTCTGGCTGCCATGTTGGTGTCCAGCTTTCTAATGTAGCAGCAGTACCCACTGACTACTTCGCCAAAGTTCATGGCCTGATCTTGCATTCACTGAAGTCAATGGAAAAGCTCTCATTGCATCACTGGGGACAGAACCAGGTCTTCGGAATGTCTTGCCACCAGTCATCTGCAACTTTCTGTTCACAGATCTTTTTGTTCCTGCTCCCAATAGCATAACCAGCCTCTTGACTTTGCAGAATCTAGTTTATGTTGCAGGCGAGCCACTAAAGCTGGTCTCTTTATGCTTCCTACCCATCTCCTCTGTGTCTCAGAAATGAAAGGCTGCACGTTGGGTCTCTCTCTCTTGTTTCTCCATTAGTTCCCAACATCACTACAACAAATGCGTATCACTAAAATGTCAAAGCAACAGAAAATATTGTGCCTCTCTGATGCCCACTATATACTTTAATTCCTTTCTCTATCCACTAGTTTAATTAGCTAGATGTGTTTATCTGAGAGATCTGAAAATATATATTTAAAACTTAAATTGCATTTTTAGCTCTGAGAAAACATCAAGGATGAATTAGAGTGAATTTATTCAACTTCATAACAATTACTTTTTGGATATTCAATTATTAATTTTAATTAAATGTGCTAGATCAAATTTATTTTTCCACTGTCCTATTGGAATTCTATTCCTCAAACAGTTCGCAGCCCTGTTGTTTGAATCTGAATGAAAAAAAACAAAAAACAAAAAATACTACTAATATTGCTCAGGACAAAGTTGAGACATTATACCATTTTCTAGCACATAGCCTAGCTCCTGAGAGGTTATCAGCAAAGTCTATCCTCAAAGTCCTGAAATGGCTCAAACCATCAAAAAAGCAAAGAAACCCTATTTCTCTGTATATCCACTCCAATGCATTCTGTGTAGTGCTGTCCTTGAACTCCATTTCCAAGATCCTGTTAGTGCAGAATGAAGGAACTCACCGGTAGAGCTGGCCAGAACAGGGCCACCCAGAGGGGAGGGCAAGTAGGGCAATTTGCCCCAAACCTTGGGCCTTGCAGGGGCCCTGCAAGCACTGGCCCAGCGGCGGTCCCAGTCTTTGGCCAGCATTTTGGCAGCGGGGGGCCCTTCAGTGCTGCTCAAGATGCGGAGCGACTGTAGGGCCCGCCGCCACTGAAATGCCACGGAAGACCCGGACCGCCACCGGGTGAGTACAAGTGCCGCAGCTCCCCCACTTTTCCCCAGGCCTCCTTAATCCTCTGGGTGGCCCTGGGCCAGAACATGGAAATCCTAACCCCCTCCCCCCCACATACATGTGTGTTTCTGAATTTTTTCCATCCCAAGTCAAAAACATGATTTTGGGGGAGGGAGGGGAAGGGATTTCCAGAAAAAAAATTGTTTAGGGAGAACTAAAATTAATTTTTTTGGCTTGCATCTGCTGCTTGGAAGGCTTTTTTCAAGTTCACTTTCAGCAAGTGAAATTGACAAGACTCTTCTAAGTGGACTACCAAAAGCTGATCTTCCATGTTCCTAACCTCCCCTTCAGCAGGGTCCTTCCCCAAGATCCGCTGTGGCCCATTGGCTGCCTAGCTGACACCAGAAAATGAAATTGGTAACAGCCATCCAGCCGGGGAGCTAGCACTTTGATTTTGCTGAGGAGAAATCAAATTGGGGGAGAAGGAATTGACATTTTTCAGTTGAATATTCTGATTTTGTGAAAAGGGCATTTTCTGCTGGGAAATAGTCCTGATAGAAAACTCCCAACTAGCAATACCTACCAGCTTAATGGAGAAGTTTGTTACTCAAGTTCACATCTGTTTATTGGGGGTGGAAAGATCCATAGAGCTAACACAATTATTCTCCTGACCACTTTTCTTCCATTTGTGTTTTTCTTCCATCACCTTCCATTTGTGTTTTTGCTCTTTAAATTGTAAGACCTTTAGGGTGAGATCTATGTCTGTATAGCCCCTAATATACTTTTGGCACTACTGTAATAAATATACAATAATGAAAGTAATCAATAAAATTATTTGAACCGATAAGTTGCATAGCTTGTGGCATGATTATGTTAGAGCCAGGCTCAGGGATGTCTTAACAGTGTAGTTGCACACGATACCTGTCGTAGCTTCCTACTCAGATTTGAACCTTAGCGTTCATAAAATGAGAAGCTAGCATGAACCCTCTAAGCTTAATTACTAGCTTAGATCTGATATCGCTGCCATCAGCCAAGGATTCCAGGGCTTGGCTCCCTCTGGTCTCCCAAAACCTTCTCTGGGAGACCCCAAGACTCAGAGGCCCTGAGTCTCACACCAAAGGAAAAACAATCTCCTCCCCTGTCTCCTCTTTACCTCATCCCCGGCTCCCCCTCCCTGGGTTATCCTGGATGATACTGTACTTAAACTCCTTGACTTTCAAAACAGAGAGGACAATTCACCTTCCCCCCTCCTCCCCCCGCTTCCCCTGAGACTGCACAGATTCACCCTCCGTAAATCTAACACAAAGAGAATTTCCCTTCCCTTCGTTCCTTAGCCTACCCAGAGAAAACTCAAACAGGTCTTAAAAAGAAAGCTTTATATAAAAGAAAGAAAAAGACATAAAACTGTCTCTGTATCAAGGTTACAATTACAGGGCAATTCTTAAAGAAAAGGAATAAACACCTTATTCAAAAGATATCCATTTAAAACATTCCAGCAAACACACACATGTAATACAAAAACAATATAAACCTATTGTCTTCTACTTTGTACTTACACTTGGAAACAGAAATTAGACAACTTGAAGATAGAAAGATCCTCTTCATAGCCGAGAGACAGACAAAAGACACAGACCCAAACATTCCCTCCCTGAGCTTTTAAAAATCCAGTTTCCTGATTGGTCCTCTGGTCAGGTGTTTGGTTCCCTTTGTTAACCCTTTACAGGTGAAAGAAACATTAACCCTTAGCTATCTGTTTATGACAATACCCCATTACTCACAATGCTCACCTTACTCTTTCAGAATGGAGATGCAGCAGTGACCTTAGCTTTTCTTTTGAAAGGGATGGAAGTAGTAGGCACTTCATGGGGAGAAGCAGGAGTTAGGGAAGGTTTCAAAGCGAGCAGGGTAGGAAAGTGACTTAAACAGATCAGTTCCTTCTAGGTTATTCTTGTATTTCTAAACGTTTGTAAGAGCATCACAGGAGATCACCTCTCTCCTTACACTTCATTGCAGGGGCTGAGATCAGCTGAGGGGCTTTGTCTGCCATTCCCTACATGTGCATCATTGCAGACCTGAAGGCAGGGCATTCTGCTAGTGGAGAGTCCCTGATTGTGGAGCTCACTTTGGGCTGGTCTTCAATACAGGGAGATTGACACTGTTGCAATCAATGCAGCAGGGGTTGATTTAGTGAACCTACTGAAGACCCACTAAATCAATGGCAGAGTACTCTTCGCTCGACCCCAGTACTCCATCTTTCTGAGAAGAGTAAGGGGAGTCAACTGGAGAGCATCTTCCATCGATGCAGCACAGTGAAGACACCACTGTAAGTTGACCTAAGCTACATCCACTCCAGCTACATTATTTACATAGTTGGAGTAGTGTAACTTAGGTTGACTTACTCCAGAGCTCTTCCTTGCACCCCTTCCTCCATTGTTTGGCTAATACCTGTCTGGACTGGAACCTCCCTGGGGCAGGGACCTTGTCTAGTTACTTGTTTTTAAACCATCTAACACATTTTTAACAACAATCACCATCACCACCACCTTTAACAGCTGCACAGGGTTAGGTTCCATCCTGGCAGCCCCCTGCCATCCTTGTGTGAAAAAATGCATATGGACTCAACTCCCATTGTAGAATTTAAGCCCATGGTGTTCAGGTTCAGTGATTAGAAAGCTACCAACTGAGTCATGCTGTGTTCCAAATTATTTCACTTTCCTTAAAACTGTCTGTGTATTCTGTCAAGTTTGTATGGAACTGAAGCTTGCTCAAAGATGCCCAAGTCCTAAAATAATCTGTTTTTGTGTCTTTGAAAAGCACAGACTGACTGAATGCAGAATTAAATGCCTCAGGGATAAATAAGAACTCAGCACAATTACAAAGGAGATTTAATTAAATAATATCAGATAATACTTCTCCTTATAATACAGCTATTAAAATATTGTAGGGAAGTCTGGTTTTCTAGTTCAATAAATAAACATGAACATGATGTATGAAGCAGCATATATATGCCTTTTTTTATTTGCAAGTAGTTTACTGATTTCCATCTTTAACTCATAGTTCCTGTTTTACTAAGATGCATAAGTTGGCCCAAAATGTTAAATATTAAGATATCAGGTTAATCACTAGCCACTAGTGAGTGCATGAAAACTAGATTGTAACTGTGACTCTCAGTGAGCATTGTTCTGAGACCATTAGCAAAAGAAATGCTAGTCACCCACTTAGTGCTTTTTCCAGATGATAAGAGGAGCATGAATTATATCCGCCACCATTATAAACATGCTTTGCCCCTCTCCTGTGTACATGCAATGTCCCACACTTTCCCCAAGGGTCTCTTGGAAACTGGTACACTAATGTATTTGGTACCTCTGGAGATACTCTGGGGTGATTGCATGATCAGACTGGTCTCTTAGGGTACGTCTACACTACCCGCTAGATTGGCGGGTAGTGATCGATCTATCGGGTATCGATTTATTGCATGTAGCGTAGACGCGATAAATCAATCCCCTATCACTCTCCCGTCGACTGCTGTACTCCAGCTTGGAGAGAGACAGAAGCAAAGTCAACGGGGGACCGGTGGCCGTCAATCCTGCGCTGCGAGGCCATGAAGGAAGTAATTCTAAGTCAGTCTAAGATACGTTGACTTCAGCTACGCTATTCTCATAGCTGAAGTTGTGTATCTTAGATCAATCCCTCCTCCTCCCCCTGGTGTAGACCAGGCCTTATATGAGCTTCACTGTATTGAAATGTTATGTTTCTGTAACAGATTGATCCTTCCAAAACGTATAGCCTCCTAGTGCATCATGGCTCAGAAAGTTATGGATATATTTGCTTGGTTAGACTTTATAAACATGGAAGAAAAAAGTGTTTGCTTTTAGTTCTCGGTAAACAAATATACACCGCTACCTCGATATAGCACCACCTGATACAAAACAAATTTGGATATAACGCAGTAAAGCAGTGCTCCGGGGGAGTGAGGCTGCGCACTCCGGTGGATCAAAGCAAGTTCAATATAACACGGTTTCACCTACAACGCGGTAAGATTTTTTGGCTCCCAAGGACAGCGTTATATTGAGGTAGAGGAGTATTTTAGTTTGTATTCTTAAAGATATAAGCCTCTGCACATATTAGCAGTGTAGGGTTAAGAAGCAAGACAGGTGGAGGAGATCTGTACAGTATATACAGGGCCACAAACAAACACCTCCTTTTGGACCATTTAAGGATTAAGGGCACATTCTCACATGGAAAGTACACAGAACACTTGTTCACCAGCCAGAGACTGCTGTCATTGCCTGCATGGATGCATAAACTGCTGCTCCAGTGAGTCATACAGGATACATTTTTAAGAAATAGCCATTTTAATCACTATGATAGACAGCCCACTGTTATTTTAAAGGAAGGTTTTCTATTCATTTCCACTGCATTGTACTTTGCTGTATTAAGTAAACCCTGCCCTAATCATATATATAACATTCTCTAAACTCAGAATGTTGTTATTTTTCAGAATGTGATTCTGAATATCCTATTCCATACTAAGTGCTACAGGAAAAGAGCCCTAAAGGGGCAAAATGAATCACTTAAAAGTCTGGACATGCCCAAGTTTAGATGGTCCATGCAAACTTCACCCTGCACATCCCTCAGACTCCACATGTCTGCTACCATTTTTAATTATATGATCACATCTTATTATTCCAGTGGGACCTCTGCCTCATTCAGAGCACAAATTGGACGGTGCTCAGTGAATTAGACTGTTGCTCAATAGCTATTTTTATCCTCATTGGTCACACTTGTGACCCATACCTCATAAGGCTAATGCCACTGAATGCTGCACCGAATGAGGCAGGAGTTCTCATTCACTACCCACCCCTGCCTCATTCTATATAACATTTGAACTGTGCAATGAATGAGAAGACCTCAGCCTCACTTATCATTCACCCTGACTAATTCATTACACACCATTCAACTCTGCTGCTGAATGAGACCATGGTCCGCTGGACTCCAGTTTAATTAATTACTGAAATCTGACTTATCATCCAAACTGTGCAATGAAAAAGACAAATGACCAGCAGTAAAACGATACCTGATCAGCTATTATATACCGTACTGCACTGCATGTGCATAGGGGAGTAGAAATAAGGATGCCCAGGCAAACTTATCTTTGGCATTGCAAGACTTTTTCATGCTTTGTTTTATAATATTAAAGTTCTTCTAATGTAGTATTTTGAAGTGGAATTTTCAAGGGGTTTCTTTAAAGAGGAAAAAGATTCTCCCTCATGTAACATTGTTTTCCCATTAGCAGCAGAACAATTGACCTTCAGTTTCCACAGAAGGGGGCTAGAGGGAGGCCTTTCTTCTGAAGGCTTCTCATCTTTGGAAATGTTTTCCTCTTCTTCTGAAATATGCCAGATTTGTCAGCCTTGTGAACATGCTGCAAAGCCCATCTTCCCCCCCAGGAATTTAGGGAGGAGATAGATCAAAGGACTTGAGTTACGTGTAGGAATTACATGTAGATTAATATTTACCAGCAACATTTATTTTTTTAAGAGTATGGACAGTTTATTATATTATATTTGCTGACTTGCACTTTGCTACAGTAAGTTAATATTAATGTGAAAGTGCCCCAAGTGAAAGAAAGACAGACAGACAGACAAACAGATTCTTAATTCTGCCAATGACTGGCTTTGTCAAGTTAACCTTCCTCCATTGAAAAACAGGAGACAATAATTGTCACCTAACTACCCCACAAGACTGTTGTAATAATTAATTTGTAAAATGTTTTGAAGATGAAGAGCACACAAAACTGCTAAGGATTCCATTTTATTAAGTGTTCGTGTTCCACCTCTGGGAACAAAGAGGAGATGTTTTCTTAGAAGACTGCCATAATATTAACAACATTTTGCCTGCACCAGCACAGTGGCTGAAGATGAAGATATGCAGCGAGATCCCTCCTATTGCACTTGCAGCCAGAATGCCAGTGCTTGAGGCTTGTTTACACAAGGCCAAATTACACAAGGCAAAGCTATCATGGCTGGATTTCTTCATAAAACAAAGGGAGTGGAACTGGGCAGGGTAATGGCATAGTGAGGGCTCTGATCCTCACTACCAGCTGGGGAAGGTTGCATATAAGATGCTTTTAAGCACATGGCACAATGCATATCACTCCCACAGAAGAATGCTTCCCATCACTGGTAGGGTACCGCTGTGCATGTACAGCCATGGCTCAGCTGTAAAAGCTACAATGGAGCATTGAGTTTTTAAAAGCAATTTTGACTTCCACTTAACAAAATCTCATATCTGAGACATTGGCAAGATCTTATCTAACATTTATGTAAGTTCAGTACTATGAAAATGATTACACCTGGAAAAACCTGTTGTCATAAACAAAAAACCCACTCCCACTCTCCAACCATTTTATGCCTAAGCTTAGTACTAAATAAAGCAGCACATTTTTCAGCCAGGTTACAAAACCCTTGCAATACTGGCTTTAAAGGGAAGGAAGATAAGCTATTCTCCTTTAAAGTATGATTATGATACTTAGTGTTGTAATTTGCTTTTGTCACTTTATTTATGAGTAGGCCCAGTCAGAAAGGGAAATTCTTTCAGAGATATTTAAGAGCTTGCTTTTTGTGTGTGTGAGAGAGATTTCTCCTTTGACTTAAAATAAGCTCACTATAAGCTTGCAGGCTTGGAAAGAATGACAAAGAGACTGTTCAACATTGGTGGGTTTTTGCAAGCTGTCACAGCAGTAGCTACTTTCTTATCTTGATCTCTCTCTTTCCCTAACTGATCCTTCAGCAACTCTCCCGTGCAAAGCTTTTCCTGCAAAGTAATGTTGAAAACCATCTGATAGTACAGGAAATCTTCCTCAAATCAAACTTACAGCAAAAAACTTACGTATTAAACCATAAACAGAACCTTGAGGCACAAGTAAAAACTCATTGATTTTCACATAGCACATCCTTTGACACCTGGGCTTCATCCTGCAAGGTGCGGAACACTCTGGGTGAGGTCCTCACCCCAAACTGTCCTCCGTGCATCGGACAGAAGAGTCAAGTCGTTAAAAGCCCAGGTTGTGGCTGGAGGATGGTTCCTCCTGTGTAGGCACCACAGAGACATCAATATTGACTTCCAAAGACCCCACAAAGGTACTGGTGTAAGGGCATGCCTGGGGTGGAACTGGGGATAGGTTGGGACATGCTGGGGATGAGACGACAGCATGCAGCATTGTAGAGATCTCAAGGGTGGTCCAAGTTACATCTGGGACCTTCCGGTCCCCAGAACAGCACAAGACCAGGAAGGCACAAAGGTGGCTTAAAACTACTACTGCCGCCTCCCGCCTTTCTTCTCTGTGAGTTCTACGCTGTAATTCACAGGCTATGTCTACACTAATGGCAGCTTGTAGAGTACATACACTGCACAAATCCCTAGCCTGGGTATAAATAGAAGTGTAGATGGTGAGGCACTGGTTAGACATTCCATAGCCCTAGGGAATGTACTCTGCAGTGCTCGCTGCACACACAAACAATGCCTCCGATGTCTACATTGCTATTTTTAACACTGTAGCATCCTGCTGCCTTCCTGCCTCTCTGATGAATCATGCCATTTGCTATAATTTACAATAGAACATCAGAGTTATGATCACCTCAGGAATAGAGGTCATTCGTAACTCTGAAATGTTCGTAACTCTGAACAAAACATTATGCTTGTTCTTTCAAAAGTTTACCATTGAACATTGACTAAATACAGCTTTGAAACTTTACTGTGCAGAAGAAAAATGCTGCTTTTAACCATCCTAATTTAAATGAAACAAGCACAGAAACAGTTTTGTTAATGTCCAATTTTTTTTAAATGTACCCTTTTAAAACAGTTTACGTTTAACATAGTACCGTACTGTATTTGCCTTTTTTTGTAATGTGTGTGTCTCAGGTGCTGCCTGATTGCATACTTGCAGTTCCAAATGAGGTGTGTGCTTGACTGGACAGTTTGTAACTCTGAGATTCTACTGTAATTCAATTAATAGCTAATATTTTTTCTAAGGAATTTGTTTTAAATCTGTCAGTACCTTTGGTGGATTGCCAGCGTTCACATCCATATGGTAAGATGGGAATGATGAATAGCTGAAAACTTGTAGCTTGATCTTTAAATTGTAGATTTTCAATAACCCAATTTTGTTTAAGCTGGTGAATGCAGTTGCTTCCTTGCCAGCTCATGATAGGGTTTCTGACTTTGGTAGGATGAATTCTTGGACTTTTCATCAAATGACATAATCTTTAATTAAAGATTAACTTTTAATTTCTAGAGACTCCAGGGAAATCCTGGAAGTTTGGCAATCCTAGCTCATGGCATTATTTCTTTTTGGACGTTCCCATTCGTGAGCACATTACATATATATGTCTCAGAAAATGAAACCAATTTGGGGTCCAGTTCCACCCTCTGATATATTGATGCAACTCTTATTGACTCTATATATCTTAGAAAAGAACTGATATAAGCCTGATTTTGCTCAATTTCCTAAGTGTAAATTTCAAGTAAATTTCAGCTAGGGGAAATTTGTAACAATTGCCTTGGTTGGGCTCAAACTCACATTTTTTTTAAACAATTTTTATTTTAGTGAAGATTATATTAAAGCAGAGGGAAATCAAGCCAAGACTGAAAACAGAAGGCCAGTTCTTCAGAGGGTGCAAAATGGAAATGCTCCATTGGCTTCAACTGGTGTAAATTGGGGGCATTCCACTGATTTCAATTCAGCAACCCCAATTTATACCAGGAGAGAATCTCGCCTTACACATACTGCACTGTGACTTAGTGTATGTACAGTTGTGTAAGACAATCTGGTGTGCATTCCATATGATACTACTTTACAAATAATTTATAGTGATATAAAAAGATCCTATTATAAGAATTAAGCCTTCCCATGACATCAATGAGTGCAGAAAGCACTACAAGTGCTCAACAACATGCAGGTGAAACTCAGAAGGTTTCAGGATTGGACATTTAGATAAGCTGTCACACTGATGATATCTCTTCTGAGCTATATCTAGAAATGAAATCTTTTGAAGGACCGGATGTTTTTGGGTGCAGGGTGTAAAATAGAGGATTAACATTGCACATCCTCAACTGGCCACCCCTTCCTTCTATTAAGCAGCTGATACCTAGGTAGCCAAATCAAATTCAAACACCTGTGAAGTCAGATGAATAGAGTGGTTATTGTGCCACTGCTGATCACTGTTTGCAGCACATACCACCTGTTACCTGTTCCATTTCAAGTAGACTGGTGGAGGAAACGCATTATAAACAGTAAACGAAGAGCACAGTTAAAGGACACATGCTTTTGGGTGCTCTCCTTTCCTTATTCTGTCCCTGCATATTTCTGGCCTGTGTTTATGTCAAGTTGGTCACTGTCTGTATCTCTTACTCATATTAGCAAAAAGCAAACTCATTCTGCTCTGTTACAAATAGGGTGACCAGATAGCAAATGCGAAAAATCAGGACAGGGGTGGGAGGTAATAGAAGCCTATATATATGAAAAAGACCCAAAAATCGGAACTGTCCCTATAAAATTAGAACATCTGCTCAGCCTAGTTACAAAACCCAAGGCAGAAATGTGCATACCGTCTCATGAGATGTAAATGGACATTGACTAAAGCCAGCCTTCCTTCCATATTCTGCACACCCTCTGGCTGAATTTACAGACTTTAATGGACTAATTTCAAATGAACTGAAGGTGTAGCTAATACAACAGCTATTTCTTCTGGTCTTTTATTACCAAAAGGCATGATCTTCTTTGCTTCTCTACAACATGATTTTTAAAATATCATTTTCTCAATGCATAATTAATCTAGGCAGAATTTTACTATAAAATAAAGAAATTAATAGGACAAAATTCACATAAACAGGTAGAGGGTGGTGTAAATTGCCCCTCTGTGCACCAACAAAGTCCCATAAACAGGAGAAAGGATTCACTCAGGCAGAGATCTAAGCTGTAATATGGCCTGAAACTGCCTTCAGGGTTACCTCCGGGGCAGTGTTCACTTTTGCCAAGGCTCATCAAGAGCTTTATCTGGAGATAAAGGTGGATGCTGAATCAGAGCATTTCCCCCCTGTGATAAGCCTTTTCTAATGAATGCCACTCACTTTTGGGGTTGCACTGGCTTTATTCCTCCCAGTCCCCTGTGCCAATGAGGCTCTGGACTATTTGTTCTGCCAGAGTCTTGCTGTGGATTGGTCACCATTGAAAATAAAAATAAATGGCATTAGCTGGGGAGAGTCTGGCTTATAATTTATCTTGAATTATGATTGAATTGGGAGATTATGACACATCAGGAAGAATAAATGCCAGACTGTGAGAGTACCAGGTTATTTATTACTGTAGAACAAGGGTTCTCAAGCTTCATTGCACTGTGACCCCCTTCTGACAACAAAAATTACTATACAACCCTAGGTGGCGAGGGGCGGGGAAGGCAAAGCCCAAATCCGCAATCCAAGGCTGAAGCCCTTGGGCTTCGGCCTCTGAGCAGTGGGGGTTGGGCTTTGACTTCAGCCCTGGGGCCTAGCAAGTCTAACGCTAGCCCTGGTGACCCCATTAAAACAGGGTCGCAACCCACTTTAGGGTCCTGACCCACAGTTTGGAAACCTCTGCTATAGAACATAGAGGCCCCACCTATGATGAGAGACTGATTGTGCTACGCACAGTACAGAAACATAGTGAGAAACAGTCAAATCTTGCAATCAAATAATAAAGATAAAGGATCAGAGGAGAAAAAATGACTTTACCAAGCTCTTAAAGCAAATTAGACACAGAGCAAGGATTAGAACCCAGGTTGTGCAACTACTAAGCAAGGGCCCCAGTCACTGGACCAATTGCCTCTCACTGGGGATAAGGGAAAAGTACAGATTCACAAAGTCCTTTAAGTAGCAGTCCATCATCCCCAAATCCTCCTCTGCACTGATCTACAGAGTGAGTCAGTATATGAGTAGGAGCAAGCTATTCCAGCCTATGGAGTAAGAAGACACACTAGCAGGGCTGCCACAGAAATGCCACTGTCTAGCCCTGAGTGGTTGACTCTGTCTACATTGCAAGCAGTGTGAATATGCTATCTCATTAGAACAAAAGGGCCCTTCCATCTGTGTCTGACCCTAAAAGCACTCTAGAGCACACAAGAAAAATATACATAAAAAACTTTGCTAGTTTCTTAAAGTAAAGATCATAAGGAACAATAGGGATAGACAATGAAGTCAGGCACGATGAAGTGAGATCATTTTAAAATTCTGACTAAGCATTTCTGAACTAAAGAGACACTATCTGGATTGGGGAAAAGAACTTTTGAATTGTTTTCCCCCCTTACATCTGTTTGCAAACTGCACATAATTCTTTCCCTTGTTTATTAAATCAGCTTCAGCACTGCTCTGGATGCAGTCCTGATTCCAATTGTATTCCCACCTAAGTAAGCAAGAAATGAAGTACAATTAACCAGGAATCAGAGAGAGGCAGACAAGTATCAGTGGAGGCAGCAATAGGTGGGTTGAGGGACATAGCAGGGGACGGATCCTGATGGAGTATGCTAGGGAAGAGGGGAGCAGGTAGGCTAGAGTTTGCCAATAGGGAGGTGAACAGGAGGGTACTGGCACGTGCTGTGAATACAGAGATTGGAAAAGGCAAGCTAAGGATGAAGGGGGAGTAGCTAGAATTTGCCATGGGTCCTAGAGCATGCCTGGGAGAAGCAGAGAGAATGTTGGAGCATGCCATCTGGGAGAGGGAGGAGGATGGAAGAACTGGAGTAGATAATTCATAGTGAATAATTTATTCAAAGAATGTTGCATCTTTTTCTGTTCACAAATCGTCCATGAACTGCTTCTAATTTTCTCAAATTTCTCTATTATTTGAAACTATTCACTGCAAACTATTTATATTCTGTAGATTGTTCACAAGCAGTTAAATGCACAGGCTCAATATTCAAAATGTCTGCTGTGTGGACTAGTTTATAGTGGACAATTTGACTGGACAGTTATATTGCGTTGCCTAATCGGATAAAGGTTACTCTAAGAAATGCGTTTCTGACGTGAATGTTCAGATTTACAAGTTCTAAATTCATTTCCTACCGATATTCTTCAATAGTTACCTGAAAGTCACTGTTTCTGAACATTCCGGTCTGTTAGCTCCATTGCTAGAATATCCACAGTAAGCTGAACACAAGGTCTGTGAGCACAGTCGAAGCTAATTTGTTTAAACATTCAAATGACTATTACCAGAATTTATTTTGCAGTATTTCCCAGGTACCAGGTTAGAGAACATCAGAGAAGAGAGGATGCAGGAGGCATTTTGAATTGTGCCAGGGATGGGGGAAGGTGGATTGGGGTTTTCCGGTGAGAGACAACAGGGAGTGGAGATGGGAGAGATGTCATCCCTCATTTTGAAGAAGGAAAACTGAGTCTCCCTGTCAGGAGGAAGACATCCCATTTTTATGGGACCATTTTCTTTTCATATCAAGCAGAACTTTTCATCCTAAAAACCTATAACAGAGATGGGCAATACAAGGCTTTCTGGCAAAAGTTCAAAAATCAGAAATCAGACTTAAAAATCATACAAATTTCACAAGAACAAACACATTATTTTAACACAAATTCCATTTTTGGCACACCCTAATAATTTTTGAACTGTTGGAGTTGGTAATATGGAAGTGATTCCTTTTCAGTGATGATCATTCTACATTGACATATGGACAACAAAACCGACCCCCTTCATTTTAATTTCAGAAGAAGTAAAAGAAGATGCATAACAGAAGTCTGTTCTTCTCACATAATTCACATGGAACTCTGCTGAAGCTAATGGACATACACTCACAGGGGAATAATCTCTATTACTGATACTATCTAGTAGGGCTGACCACACTAACAATTTTCTCAAGGAAGATACAGTTGCATCCAAATGCTTATAGGAAGGGAACTGAAAATGGAAAAGAGCTGCTGTTCCTTATTAGTACTGTGTATGTGTTATTCTCTCCAGCTTAATAACTTATGCTAAGTGTCAGGAATTGAAGAACATCAGCATCAACAGTTTAATTGGCATTGTAATGAAATGGGATAAGTATGCACCTGGCATTCATCATTCACAAAAGCTTGTAGACACACTCTGAACAATTTTAAAGGTTAAAATGTTGAGATTCATTTTACATCATGTGGATCCATATACTTCCATAATTATGGTATGTCTATTGCCATTGTTGTGGTAACTGTGAGTAAATGTGATCTTTTTAATAGGAACCACTGCACCTTTCATTGGGAAATCCAAACCCCATTCAGCATAAGCAGCATATAACCAATTATAGTAATACTTCAAACTTGTGAAGCAGATAAGCTGCTTACATAATTTATGCTATTTAACAATATGTGGAGTCTTATCTATAAACACAAAGGCTTCTAAATGATTTACAAAGCAAACATATGGGCTATTTTAGAGGAACTTGCCCTTGCCTGGCAAATGTTTATCTAAGAGCTTGAGAACTATGACTGAGAATTTGCAGAAATGGAGTTTTGGAGACATAGTCCCAAACTTGAATACTTCACTTCTTACAGTTATGGGCTGCACAGACTAAACATATCTTCTCCTGGTGTTAAAATGTCCAAATATTATCCAAGTTAGCTTTTCTGGGGATTGGTAATTTTATTATTATTATTATTTTTAGATGGAGACTCCTGACTAGGCTGCACCTTTTCATTCTTTTAGTTAATGCTTGCATGGCTACACTCACTACCTGACACGCGGCTGCAAAATAACTAAGTTCTTTACTTCTTCCGGGTTTCTTTCAAAGGACTTCCCACAGGTGTTATATTTGACCTGTTATTTCTCTTACCTATACAATCATTCAGTCATTTGATTCTGAAAGGATGTTAATTAAGAAGGGCTGCTGAAGTCACTCAAAGTATATCTGCAACATTAAATGCAAATTCTAATCTTTAAGGCCCTCACAAAGGGTACATCAGGTTTATGAAATGTATTACATTTTTTGCCTTAAAATCACTGAACAGTTTCTATCTCTTGCTCTTAGCACACGTGTTAATGTATCTGAATTCAAAAACCACTCCGGGGTAATTATCCATGCAGGTTACTGGACAGACTGCATACTCCTACCCCTATTCCTACTATTGGACTGAGAACCTTAGGATTTGCCTGTTGTCATCTGCTACAAAGTACACACTACATTGTAAAGAATAGCCTGGGCCTGATCCTGACAGGTGCTGAGCACCTGGCACTCTTGTCAAAGCCAAGCAGAAATCCTGAGCATCTCCCAGGATCAGGCCCAGATTATGTACCCCAGTACCATTGGTTCTGTTTTCGCAAGCCAGGCAGCAGAAGTGGTTTGGCTTGTCTGGTATCAGATCACCCCTATTAGCTGTAATTATTAATCCTGAGCCATTTATTCAGGCTCCAGTTCTGCACTGTATCCAAGCTGCACTTAAATCTAGTGGGGAGTGGTGTCTATAGTGAACTGGTTTTGACTCCCTTGTCTCCAGACACCAAGCGCAAATTAGAGCTGCAGAGAGACTACTACTCTAACTTCTGCTGCTCTGGAGCTTATACAGAAGTGAATCTAGTGTACTGAAGGTTGGCTCCACCATGTCCCCTTCTATCCTGCTCTCAGCACCCGCCTCCAACACTCCCCCTTACCTCCTTTACTTGGCACAAAATGAACTTTATGGACTGTAGAATCCATTCTTCAGCATTTACTCAAAGAATAGCTTGTAGCGGCTTCATTAAGGAAGATACAGTAAGAACTGAATTCACACTGAGTCTGGTGCTCAAAGATTTGGCCTGGGAAATTTATTAAATAGACTGAATTATTGGTAATCTACCCATGAAAGGATTATTGAGCTTTCAACATCACTTTGCTCAAAAATATAATATGGAAATTTGTGGCTGCTTCTTGTTCATGCAGTGCTAGCCAGGCTGAACAAGCTCAGGAGTCACAGGCCAAGATGTTAATAGAATGTAAGCACTAAGGCTGAGCTGTTGATTAGCCTAGGTGCTCAGGAGACCGAAGCCTCTTAGTTACACAAGAAGCACCATCATCAAATTATTAACATTCCATGTCAAATAAACTATATTATGAGAATATTGTGATAAGCACTCAAAAATCAGAAAATGCTGGCCAACATTTTTAACTCTGAGTGTATGAAAGTCAGCTCTGAAATTCATGTCAGATCACCAGATTAAAGGAGCCTAATTTCCAGAAGTCTGACAACGCACTGAAATGTCATTAAAGTCAACGTGAGTGGTACTTGTGAAAATCAGGCTACTTTTACTTACATGCATAAATATGGATTTAGGAGTCTAACTTTCCGCACCCGAGTTTTCAAATGTTTACTATATCTGGCTCATGTGTGCCTTGACTCACAGAGAGAGAAGAAGATTGGGTAAATAAGAAACCAAGAACAAGATTTCTTTTTAAAAGAAAGGAAAACAAATAAAAATGAGGTTAACCTTAAATAATAAAGCTAAAAAGCAAAAAATCTATCAAAGTTAAATATAAGTTTTAAGAGTAAAACCAAACAAAATGTAAAAAATATTGGAAAATCTTATTTTCTAACATATAACATGTGACTGTGCAGCAAGCAGCTGATGTTTTGACCCCTGTAGGTCTACCTCAGAGTAGGTGAAAAAAAAAACAACCAAAAAGCCAAATATGTCCATCATTAGTTACAAATTGAAATGTGCATGTGTCTCCTCTGAGGGCCCCATTCACAAGCTTAACTATAAAAAATGAAAATCTCATGCTGTTGTATGTTAGGTACAAATAAAAGGGAGATGGTACGGTGTGTATCAGTTTCTCTGTTTCTGCGTTTGTGAGAGAAGAGTATAGTCTTGCTCACATTTCTTAATCACTGGTGAATATTTGGTGGTATACAAAAGCCAAAGCCAGAAATAGTTATTCTATTCTTGTATTCTTAACAACAACCCCTGGCATGTAGTTCTTTCCATCTCGCTTTCCCTGCCTCAGGTATGCTCTCCGCTGGCACCAACATCTAAGTGATAAAATAATGAAGAAATGGTGCTAAACAGAACTGGTCTGAAGCTGGAATTTCTCCTGTGCTGGAAATTCTGATACTTTGATATTTGTTTTGTTCCAAACTAGAATGAAAAGCCAAAATTTCAAAATTTCCCCATGAAATGAAAATTCTGATAAAAATGAAGTCAGGATTATCAAAATGTTCTGTTTCAGCAGTGTCAAAAACATTTTATTTTGACTATCATTTTGATTAAACTTTTCTATTATATTAAAATATATTTACATACTATGAAATATAATATATAAATATAATTTTAATTCATGTTTTAATATAATATGGAAGTCTAAATTAAATGAAAAAAACAAATTATTTCAACATTGTCAAATCAAAACGTTTTGACACTGTCAAAATGAAACATTTTGACTTTTTTCCCATTGAAAATTGTATTAAAATTGACATATTCCCACCAAATATTTAGATTTCCCACAACATGTTCCTGCAAAAATGTTCAGATTTTAACAAGACTACATTTTTGGACAGAAAATTGTTTCAGTTAAAAGGTATTAGCTAGCTCTAGTGGTGAAGGAAATTGGTACAAGAATGAGAAGGAGAAGAAACAACTTGAATGTCTAATCAAGAAGAACTTTGAATCTGAGTCAAATACAAGTTAGGAAAATAAATATCAAATATCATTTACATGGACTACAACTAGTGGACGGAAAATTCACTGAACTAACATAGAACTCTGCTTGTGCTCCACCCTCACAGAAGTTGATGATAAAACTCCCATTGATTTAATCTGAAGCATGTCTAGACCTCAAAACCTTATGCCACCAGAACAACATCCCACTGCGTAACTATAACCTAAGGCCATGACACTGTTTCTACCAGCTTCCGAAACCTCTTTTTTCTGTATTAACCCTTTCACATGAACCACCTAACTAAACAGGTTGGGTACCCAGGATTCCATCCTGTAACTCTTACGACTTACTGAAGTCAATGGGACCTCCCATGTGAATAAAGGCTGCTTGAATGAATAAGGTTTGCAGCACTTGGGCCTGGTTTACACTGGCGGGGGGTGTCAATCTAAATTATGCAACTTCAGCTACGTGAAGAATGTAGCTGAAGTCAACGTACTTAGATCTACTCACCGTGGTGTCTTCACTGTGGTGAGTTGACTGCTGACGCTCTCCTGTTGACTTCACCTCCGCCTGTCTCTCTGGTGGAGCATTGGAATCGACAGGAGAGTGCTTGGCAGTTGATTTATCGTATCTAGAGTAGACGCAATAAATCAACCCCCGCAGGATTGATCACTGCCCGTCAATCCGGCAGGTGGTATAGACAAGCCCTTGGTCTCAAAAGAACTATTCAGTGACTACAGATAGAATGAGGAACACTGGAATACACCATGACTGGCAAATTTTAACAAATGCTCACTAATCATTCAAAAAATGTGCTTCTTATTTATCAGTCACTCCATAAACTGCTTCACTAACAACAACACAAAATATTGCTTTAACATCTCTTGAAAAACAGAAGTTTGGAGCATTAATATAAAGTCTGCAAGAAAATGCTGTGGATTTTGTTTAGCATTGACTGTTTTTATGCTGTTAATAGGTTTGAAAGACCTCCCAAAAGCCCTTTACTCTTTTGAAATTGAACAATGTTTATCTGTCTGGTCTCCTAAAAGCTCTCTGCTGTTTCTTGATATTATTCCTCAATTTATCAGATGCTGGCTCCGTCTTCAACCCGTGCACACATGTTAGATTGTTACTTTTGACTTCTCTACTGCTGCTCCTCTCCACCTACTGGGGTACTAATTTTCCTAATTGCCGGTGTTGCAAAAAATATATCAATATATTTGTGTAGAGAATATAGCAACAACAAAGAGAAGAGGTCAGCACCTAGGCCAGACTAATGCCTGCTGACAGAGTCCCAAGAATATGGACTTGGGAATGGACAGTAAACAGATGCACCTAGATCAAAACTGAAATGAACTGCTGGAAGAAGCCAAGCAAAGGACTCAGGGTACCATAGGACAGACGAGGAGATTCAGCCATATAGATATACAAGGGAAGGAAAGGAGGATTACAATAAAATAAGGATGTAAGGGGGAAAAGCAGAACAATAAGTGGCGAAGAAACCTGACTTTATTCATTTCACTTGCCTTAAAATCAATGACCAAATTCTGAAAATGCAGCCAATGATAAAAGTCAGAGGATGGGAGGAAGACTTCAAGGAACAGGGATGGACACTGAACAAGGATGCAGATGCTGAAGAAAAAGACTGAAAATACATTGAATTCAATTCTATTAAATTACTGTAAAATTTGTTGTGATATCAGAAACTGACCGAGGGAAAAATAATCCATTCAAGCATCTTTTTTCCCATTTCACATGTTTTATTGAGTACATTTGTCCAGATGTTCAGATACCAAGATATAATCCCCTGACCAAAAAAAAAATGGTAAAAGTGAGTTAAAACTGAGATTATTTATAAAAATTTAAGAGTAATAAACATCACAAGGATGTTATACTCATCCCAAAAAGCAACCATTATAAACCAAGATATTTCAGAGTTAAGAGTCACTTAAAAGAAATTCAGACATGTCAAGGTATATAACTGTATAGCTATAGCACCAAAATAACCTTAACTCTGCCCTGTAGTGATATTAAGAGGAAAAATCATCTTTAAAAATCACTTTAATCTAATCTGGAACCACAAACATTACTATACCTTTATTTTAAGAGTATAGTTAATGTAAGGCATCACTATAATGGAAACAAAGTGAGTGTATGTATGTGGGCGCACATGCGTGACAGAGCATGCACATACATGTTATCTTCTATTAGCTTCAAAAGAACATATATTGGCATTCAAGATCAGTGCCTGGTTAGATGATGGAGTTCCTCAAGGTGATAGTATTTCCTGTCATTCTTGAAGTACCATTTTAGATCTGTGATACCACGTAAGTACATATATCTGAGGAAATAATACAGAAATATAACTCTTCTGTATATATCCCTCAGGTTTGTAATGTGCATTTTGATATCAATGCAAATAAAAATGACCAGTTAATAACTGTCTATTATTCATTTATTTATATCCCCTGTCCTGGGCAGTTTACAATCTACATGCATTCAGATTGACCATTGGATTTGATGATAGAAAAATGTTGGCCTGTAATTCAGATGAGGGGAGTAGGAGGGGAGGACTAGGTGATCTCCTGAGGTCCCTTCCAGCCCTACAATTCTGTGATTTCTATCATCTCTTCTATATCTCTGAAAGGAATGATATGTGAATCAGATAAAGTTTTATATTTGATTCAGGAAATCACGAAGCTTTTTGGCATTGTCCATCATGCCCCAAGATCCTAGCACAGTAATAGCAGAAATGACTAATTGGGTCATTATCAATGTCAATTGGTGTAAACGACTGAGAGCTGGTCAATGAAATGTTCACACTGCACAATGCTTAATGGTTGCGGGACATTAGGGAATAGCTGATGCACATTACTAATTGTTACCTAGCAACAATAGGTGTTGGAAGCAGGGAAGTGGGGGAAGGAAGGGACAGGAGTCAGACCAGAAGCAGCAGGAAAGTGTCATTTCTTGCAATCAATCAGCACCACGCATGTTAACAGAATGGAGAAAAATTCTAGCTTGAGGGCTTTAACCTGCATCCTGTGTTAAAATAATATTGCCACTAAGTACTCTAGAAATCCAGAGTGTAATATTCTGGTCACTGGACTGATAATATCATTATCAACAGACACTATCAGTGGTGTCATCAGGCATTCTGCATCTCAAACTCGAAGTGTCCTTCAACCTTGTTATTTATGAATGATGCTAAAGAGGCAGGCTGGCAATCAGATAGACTCCCCACCTATCAGAGTGGTAGCCATGTTAGTCTGAAGCTGTAAAAAGCGACAAAGAGTCCTGTGGGACCTTATAGACTAACAGATGTATTGGAGCATGAGCATTCGTGGGTGAATACCCACTTCGTCAGACTCCCCACCTAGTGATTCATTCTGACAGGATTCCAAGAGCTGGGAAGGAATTTTGCTGGGATGCCTCCTGAGAAAGTCTGAATGACATGATCACAGTATTGTGGCAGATCTCAACAGAATGGAAATGCAGAACATGAGCAATTTTTACTGCACAGAGCTTCCAAAATGATTTGCATACATTTTTGAAGGCTTTTCGTTTTTTCTTTACAAAGGGAATTTGGCGCTCAAGAAAGATGTGGACTGACAGCACTGCAAATGGTTGCTCACTATTTATCTTTATGAAGGATAATGTACAGACAGTAGAAGCAGCTTGTAAACCATCACATTGCCTTTAAAGGGACCACATCCACATGACAGAGGCTTTTTCAATCTCTATGTCAGTTCAATCAAGCATCCTGTCGTCATTTTGAGGCCCCTCCACGACTCCACTTCTCCTTAGTTATCCTGCCTTGTGTTTTTAAGAGTCACTCTCCTTTGCACACCAACAGTGCAATTCTTCTTCACCCATTTATGTACTTCTCCCACAAGCACCTCTGAACTAGTTACAGGACAAAACTGGTGCATGGAACACTCTCCCCCCATGTCAGACCAGAAAGTCACAATCCTGATCTACTTCAAATCCTTCTCAAGACCCCTCTTCTGCTATGATATCTGTGGTAAAACCACCTACAGATGTCAGTACAAATTAGTGATATCAGAAATAAACAAAAATAGTCCCATCATAGAACTTAAAAGAAAAAATATTTGAACCACCTGTTCCTATCATCCTTGTCCTCCTTCCTCCAGTTTTTGTTATGTTGACTTGTTGCTTCTTGTCTTAAATTAGACTGGATACTCTCCAGGGCAGGAATTGTCTCTTACTATGTATTTGTACTCTGCTTAGCACAGTGGGCCCCAATTTCAGCCCTGCTGTAGTTTTAATAATGAATGGCCATAATAATAAAGGATGAGAGGCATGAGACGATTGATGTGTCAAGGAGGGAAGGAAATTTATTGTTCAGCTGGTTTGTTTGTTTTCTTTATTTTGAGGGGTTGGATGTAAAGTAAAGGCGATTTTTCCTTCTATTTTCTGACTGAGTTAAGTTGAGAGAGAGAAAAACAAAAGCAAAAACCAACCAACCACCACCACCACTAAACAATGAAAACTCAAATAAGATTGCTGAGAAACACAATCATATTTTTTCCTGAAACAACACAAACGTATCTGGCCCTAATTCTGATTCTCAGTGGCTGAAGCCCATAGAGCAGGGAGAACAGTTGTATCACTCAAGAGATGATGTTCTAAGGCAGGTCAGGTCCAACAACAGACTATCTAAAGAATAACCCACATCTTTCCCTGCTATTCCTTTTACACAGGAATAGCCTATTTTGCCTCCATCTCCTTCTACCAGTCACCAGAAAAGCTCAAAGCAGATCATATCCTCCAGCTGGATCGCTACAGTACTAGGTCAGGATCCTGCCAGGATCCTGGGTGCAGAGGCATTGACTTTCTGATTTCTCAGGCAGTGGTCAACCCCTGCTCCGCCCCAGGTCCCACCCCCACTCTATCCCTTCCCCAAGGCCCCACCCCACCCCACCCTTCCTGCTCTTGCTCCACTCCTACCCCAACTCTCCCCACTGCTTCTCCACCCACTCTGCCTCTTCCCATGTTCTGTCCCCTCCCCTGAGTGTACCCCACCTTCACTCTGCCCCTGCTCCTCCTCCCCCACAGCACCTCCAACCTGCCACTGAACAGCTGATCCTCAGTGGGTGGGAGGTGCTGGGGGAAATGGGGAGGAGCTGATCGGCGGGGCCCACCAGCACCCACTATTTTTTTCCATGCGTGCTCCAGCCCCAGAGCACTCTGGAGTTGGTGCCTATGCTGGGGTGGATACAATGGATGAGGTAAGATGGAATTCCCAGAATACACCTGCACAGGACGTGACAGAATTTAGCCTTGAGTTTGCTGTCATAGAACTGTTTTGTCTTCTAGACTTTCCATATTTGTACCTCATACAATACCTTCTCTCATTGTAGTCATTAAAAATAAAATAATTGGACTGTTGCGTTTGACAATATTTGTTTCAGCATCTAACAGGCAAATAAATAATATGGCAGAAAAAATAAGTAGAACCTACTTCGATTTAAGGGGCTGCTGAGGGGAGAAATAGTGAAAAAGATTAATGGAAATTTAAAAAAAAATCAGAAATGTAGATGATCCAGTGATTTGGAATCATTGCCTCAAGAGTCAGTATTGCTTTAATGTTTGTCATTACAAGACTCTATAAAGGGTAATCATCTATATTACTGCAATTTAATTAGGTTTGGAAGTCAGCTGGGACTATACAAGCCATTTGCACATGCAGATGTCTCTCACTACCTAAGACTCAAATTAGGATAATTCAAGCTGTACACTTAGGATTTCAAATCACTGTGCAAAATCAGAACTGCTCTTAAATGCATGAATCCATTGGAAAATCCAAGTCACAGCTAACATTTGCTATATGGAATGCAGAAGTATAAATTATAAAGTCGGATTTCACATTTTAAGAAATACAAATGAGACACACAGAGATTAGTTTCTCAAAAAGGTCTGAGATACAATGTCTGAAAGTACATCACAGCAAGTAATTTAGGAAACTGGTGAGCATGCATCCTGAAATAATGAAACAGCAAGTGAAAAATAGTGTCAACCATTTCTTGCTATATTAAAGGCCACCTGTAGGTTCTTCTCCAGGATTAGATCATATGTAGTGGTCTTAACCATGGCATACCATGACATTTAAATATGAAATAAGTGAGCAACATAGATCTTTTCCAAGTCATATCTATCTATCTATATTTCAGTAGATTATGTTGACTTCCCTGTGTTGATATATGTTAGCTTAAATGGAAAATACAACTTACTAGGTTAGGCCCCGATTCTGCAAACTCTACCTATGTACTTAATGTAAAGCATGTAGGTTATTGTTTGCAGGATCAGGAACTTAATAGCAATGGGTGAATAGGTTCAATTAAAAGTAACGACACTTTGAACCTTTGCCCATTTTAAAAATCTGAATAGAACCATTTTTAATTATTATTAGTAGAAGCAGTACTACTAAGGTTTGAAATGCTCGGATATACTTTTCTGCTTGACTTTACACTTCTGCATTGGAGCTGCTGTTGAAAGCAAAACTCCCAAATGACATAGTAATTTTTGGCCAGGATCAGATGCACAAGTTTTGGAACTCTCATGAAAAACTGATCTTTCTATCTAGTTTCTTATTCTGTACCACAGCATATAAAGAACCTTACAAATTTTAAAAGGCACACAGGGGATTTCAGATTCTCATTAAATTTCCAGCCCAGTCTGGCATACTCGGAAAATCTTTAGAATAGTATCTACTTTTGGATGCTTATTCAAACCAAAAATGAATATCAAACTTTTAGGATTTACCTAGTGATATTAATGACTTACGAAGCCTACATCTATTTAGAAAAATGAACTCCTTCCTGGAGAAAACCATTCTGTAACAACAGGCATGTAATTTAACGAGCATGTAAACGTGTGACATGCCCACTTTACCAGCCAGACACAGTTAATGAATCAGTTTTGAGAAGTACTCTTTGCGGTTCTTACTCTGTTACCAAAGACTTGCTTAATATTATTCTGTGCTAGTGATAATGTATGCTCAGGTGCAAAACAGACAGTCCCCCAGGATCTGTGATATGATAGAATATTTCAAATTCCAGTTTGAATAAACTGCAACAACCTCTTTATGTTCTTCCAATAATAAAAAGAGGCCCTTGTAGAAAAAAAAAATAAGCAGCAATCTGAAGTTGTCTCACTTAAAACACTGTATTCCAGGCAATTATCTATCACATTATTATTACTAAATACGCCTAAATATTCTCCAGCACACTTACCTCTTTTTGTCGGTACTTAATTGCCAGCTTCAATCGTGCAAGATCATTACCATTCTGTTCTTCTATCAAGCTATTGTCATCTCTGTAATTTAGAATAATTTCCAATTCCCTGGAACTCCGTGTCTGATCCAGGAGGTCTTTTGCAAATTGCTTGCATTGATGTGAGAGCTCTTCGTATTCTGACTTAAACTCATTTTCTACCTTACTCAGTTCCTGAAGCTCCCAACTCAGTTGAAATGCTGTAAGGAAAGGATCCTCACTGGACAACGCAATCAAAGATGGACTTGCCAGAGCTTTGTAAATGTTGAGTCTGGATCGAGAATGGCGAAGGCTGTCCACATCTGAGCTTGAGACGCATTCAACACAATTGCAGCGGACTTCATGTGGTCTAGGTACAGAAACCCCCTTCTGTACAAGAAGTTTTATGATCTCATAATTGTTCGTATGGGCAGCCAAAATAATGGGTGTAATGTCTGGTGTGAATTCTGAGAACTGCTTATCCAGCAGTATTGGTGGCACCTGTACAAAAAAGTGAGAAAATGTATAGACTCTTATTTCAACAGCAGCAACAGTAAATTAAGCTACAGATAGTTCTTCTTGTAAAAAGTTGCACAAAACAAGTTGGAATTAATATTCTATTTGGCAAATGCAGCTCCTTTTTTGATTCATAAATTGTGAACTAGGTGATCTTTTCACAACATCTGTTTATTATCTGTAACTGTTGAATTAATCCTTTGCGCTAACAAATTGTAGCCTATGGTTATTCTCAAACAATCGGCTACAGCTTTTCACAATGTCTATTTGGGCTGTGTGGTGAGTCACTTAAGAAAGATCATTTTGTTTCTGGTCCCTGATGAGATAATCTAAATTTTATAATGAGGAGTTGTGGCTCTAGAAATCACTGGTGCTTTGAGTCTCCCCGTCAGAGAGAAAAAGAGGTCCCTGCCATAGTGAGCTTGCATTTGTAAGGCCCAATCCTGAATACACTAATCATGACACCTAATAATAAGTGCAACTGAAGGAAAATGGGATGGTTTGTAGGATAGGGCCCTAAGTAGATAACATATAAAGGACAGACAATAAACAACACAAGAGAGTTTTAAAATACTCTTCCTTTTTGTGTGCAGGTAAACCCTTGTCTCATAACTGTTCTTTGACCCTTATTAATTTTCATTGTATACAGCTCACTTGCGAACAGGGGCTGCTAATAGGGAGTTTTGCAAGGGAGTTCTCCAGGTGAAGGAAGAGCAAATACAGCATCTGTGGGGTAAGTGACTGTCTGTAGTGTGTGTGTGTTCGTGTTTGGGGGTTACTTGCTGTGTGCTGAGCTTGTTTGTCAGTCTGTTTGTTTGTTTGTTTGAAGGACTGTGGGCTGTGGCTGGCAGTTGGAGGCGGTGAGCTTCAAAGGAAGGTTTGAAAGCTTGAAGCCTCTGGTAACTGGCTGAGCCTTAATCAGTGGGCGGGGCATTAACTCAGGCCAGGGCTTTATAAAGCCGCACACAAGTGACCAGGGAGCTTGCGACCAGGGGCTGCTAACAGGGAGTTTTGCAAGGGAGTTTGGAAGGGGAGTGGGAAGGGAGGCGGGGGTTCCTTGTTGGTCCTACCTGTTCCTCTGTAGTCCCCTTAAAAGCTATAATCCAAACCATATTCCAAAACCCCTTTCTTTAAACCACCCTTTCATTAACTAGGAGACAATGCAGGCAGAAGCCCAGCAGCAGAGTGGGGGCTATCCAGTTTATTGCGCGAGTGTAGCATGTAATGATTACCTGCCCTGTGGGCGGGTGGCGTATGTGTGCCAGTTTTTGTGGCAAGGAGCTCCTGCCCTCAAGAGACCACGTACGGACTTTGGAGGCCAGGGTGGGCGGAACTGGGGAAGCTAAGAAGAGGCAGAAGAGGTATGTTGATGAGGCTTTCCGGGAGACTGTAGAATGTCGCCACCTCCGCTCAGACAGCCCTGATGTGAGGAGGAAGAAAAGCCAGGGAAGCAAGAAGCAGTCAAATAGGAGCAGAGGGAAACCCTTCCCATAGTTGGGATCTCCTTCCAGATGGTGCTGGGGTTTGCCTCTCCACACTGAGGTTACCTTCTGGGGGAGGGAACTCTAGTTGCCAGGAAAAGGCAGGTGTTAGTAAATGGGAGATTCGATCATTAGAACTAGATAGCTGGGTTTGTGATGACCGGGACAACATGTGGTGACTTGCCTGCCTGGTGCGAAGGTTGCGGATCTCCCGAGTGCATCTAGAGACTTGTGCGTAAGTGCTGGGGAGGAGCCGGTGGTCGTGGTAACAACCGTAGGTACGCAGTGACATAGAAAAGGTAGGGAGAGATTCCCTGGAAGCCTAGGACTGGCTAGGGAGAGACTGAAATCCAGGACCTCTATGGTGGCATTCTCAGAAATGCTCGCAGTTCCATGCGCAGGGCGCCAGGTAAGGCAGGCAGAGCTTCAGAGTCTCAACGCGTGGATGAGGACGATGGTGTAGAGAGGAGTTTTGGTTTACGTTCGGTTTTAAGGAAGTGGGGAAACTTTTGGAATGGGGGGAACCTATACAGCAGAGATGGGCTCCACCTAAACCAGTGGAACCAAGACCTGCTGGGCACTAAACATTAAAAGGTTGCAGAGGCAAGTTTTTAAACTGGGAGATGGGGAAGCCACTAACTGCTGCAGAGGAGCATGTGGATTGGACACAGACTTCTCTTAGGGGAGAGTCTGATGAATAGGGAATCTCCAGGTATAGTCAGAAAACATGGGACGGAAGAGGAATAATGTAGGGCCAGATCAGATGATAAACAGTTACATAAAAAAAAATCAAAGTTTGGCAAATCAGAAAAGGGCAGACAATATAAAGCAAGGACAAGTTTTTTAAAGTGCTTGTACACAAAATGCTAGAAGCCTAATAATAAGCTGGGTGAACTAGAGTGCCTTGTGATAAAGGAGGATAATTGATATAATAGGCATCAACAGAAAACCTGGTGGACTGAAGAGCAATCAATGGGACACAATCATTCCGGGGTACCAATATATCAGAAGGACAGAACAGGTCGTGCAGGGGGAGGAGTGTCACTATATTGTGAAAGAAATGTAGATTCAATGAAGTAAAAAATGCTTAAGCGAATCTACATGATCCCATAGAATAAGCGTGGAATAGAAAATTTCAATGCTCTAATAAAAATATAACATTAGGGATCTAATAAAAGCAGCAAAAAAAGAAATCGCTGTGGCTACCCGTATAAAGATAAGGACGTTTTGGAGCTATGAGCTTTCGTGGGCTGAATACCCACTTTGTCCAGATGCATGTTGGATCTATTATTAGGGAATCCATTATCGACCACCTGACGCAGGACATGAAAATTGCTAAGGGAAATTAGAAGGAATCAAAATTAAGAACCCAGTAATAGTGAGGGATTTCATTATCCACATATTGACTGAGAACATTTCCACTTCAAGGACGAAAATGCAGAGAATAAAATTTCTAATACTTTAAATGACTGCTTCATGGAGGCAGCTGGTATGGGAACCCACAAGGGGAGAGGCACTCTAGATTTAATCTGAGTGGAATGCAGGAGCCTGGTCAAGAGGTAACTATAGCAGGACCTCTTGGAAATAGTGGAACTATAAATAAATAGCATTCAACATCCTGTGCGGGGAAGAACACCTCACAGTCCACAACTGTTGGCATTTAATTTCAAAAGAGGGAACTATACAAAAATGAGGGGGGTAGTTAAACAAAAGGTTAAAAAGGTAGCAGTGACTAATGAAATCCCTGCAAGTTGCATGCCCTTTTAAAGAACACCAATAATAGAGGCCCACTTCAGTGTATACCCCAAATTAAGAACAGTGGAAGAAAGAAAGAAAGAAAAAAAAAGAGCCACCGTGGCTTAACCAACGCATGTAAAAGAAGTAGTCCAGAGATAAAAAGACTTCTTTAAAAAGTGGAAGTCCAATCCCAGTAAGGCAAATAGAAGAGCACAAACACTGCCAGCTTAAGTGCAAGAAGTATAAACAAGAAAGCCAAGAGAAGTTTTGAAGAACCGGCTAGCCAAAAACTCCAAAGAGGTAAATAACAATATGTTTTTTAGTACATCAGAGCAAGGAAGCCTGCTAAACAAACGCAGTGGGGCCCTTGACAATCGAGATACAAGAGAGTGCTTAAAGATGAATAAAGTCATTGCGGAGAAAACTAAAAATGGATTCTTTGCTTCAGTCTTCACAGCTGAGGATGTTAGGGAGATTCCCAAACCTGAGCTGGCTTTTTAGGTGACACCTGAGGAACTGTCACAGATTGAAGTGCACTAGAGGAGGTTTTGGAATAATTGATAAAACTCAACATTAACAAGTCACCGGACGCAAGATGGCATTCACCCCAAAGGTCTTGAAAGAAATGTGAAGTTGCGGAACTATTAACTAAGGAGGTTTGTAACCTGTACTTAAATCGGATTCAGTACCCAATGATTGGAAGTTAAGTTATGTAATGCCAATATTTTACAAAGGGCATCGCAGTAGGTGATCCCTGGCAATTGGCAGCACCGGTAAGTCTAACATTGGTACCGGCCAAATGCAGTTTGAACCAAAAGTTAAGAATAAAATTGTCAGACACATAGAAAAAACAAACTGTTGGCAATAGTCAACATGGTTTCTGTAAAGGGAAATCGTGTCTTACTAATCTATTAGAGTTTCTTTGAAGGGGTCAAAACATGTGGACAGGGGATCAGTGGACATAGTGTACATTAGATTTCCAGAATGCCTTTGACAAGGTCCCTGCACCAAGGTTGTTACAATAAATTAAGCTGTCATGGGATAAAAGGGAAGGTCCTTTCATGATTGAGAACTGGTTAAAAGACAGGGAACAAAGGTAGGAAATTATGGTAAATTCTCAGACTGGAGAGGGGTAAACTAGTGGTGGTTCCCCAAAAGGTAAGTCCTAGCACCAAATTCTATTCAATTTTTTCATAAATGATCTGGAGAAAAGGGATAAACAGTGAGGTGGGCAAAGTTTGCAGATGAATCCTAAACCTCTTCAAGGATGTAGGAAATCATTAAAACAAGGGGATAGAGAATAACACTGAGATATAGTTATTGCCCCTTATATAAAATCATGGTACACCCACATCTCGAATACTGTGTTAACATATGTGGTCTCCTCACCTCCAAAAAGATATTCTAGCCTAGAAAGTTTCAAGGAAAGGCAACTAAATGATTAGGTGTTTGGAGAGAGTCCCATAATGAAAGAGATTAAGAGGCTAGCGCCTCTTCCTGCTTGGAAAGAGGAGACTAAGGGGGGATAAGAATAGAGGTAATATAATAATGAGCAAATGTGGAGAAAGTGGATAAGGAAAAGTTATTTAACTTATTCCATAATACAAGAACTAGGGGTTCACCAAATGAAATTAATTGGTAGCAAAGGTGTTAAAACAATAAAGGAAGTTCTTCTTAACACAGCGCACATTGTCCACTTGTGAACTTCCTACCTGAGGGGTTGTGAAGGCTGGGGACTATAACAATGTTTAAAAGGGAACTGGATAAATTCATGGTGCTAAGTCCAGGAAGGTAAAGAATGGTGTCCCTAGCTCTGTTCATCAGAGATGGAGATGGATGGCAAAGAGAGATCACTTGATCTTGCCTGTTAGTTCAACTCCCTCTGGGCAACTGGCATTGGCCACTGTGGAAGACAGGATACTGGGCTAGATGACCTTTGTCTGACCTGGTACGCTGCCTTCTTATGGACAAAAACCTGCTAATCTTAAGTTACAATTATATTTATCCAACTTGGGTCAGGTCAATCGACGTCCACTAGCTGATGTTGTGCGGAAGATGTGTGGAGGAATCATAGGGGGCAATCCGTTTTATCACCCGGGGGTCAGTACGGGTGGAGAAGGGGGTCAATCACAGGGGAGGTCTAGAAGAAGGGTCTGTGGGTCTACAAGGGGAAGAGGGGGAGCCAGTATCCTACCAGACTGGAAGGGAAGTGTCCATGAGACTGCAAATGTAAGCACACAGTTGTAGGAGAAGGAGTGTTTCATAGATTATAGACTTAAGATCAGAAGGGACCATTATGTCATCTAAGTCTGATCTCCTGCACATGCAGGCCAGCAGAATCTTCACCCATGTTTTCCACTCTGGAACAAAACTTCTAATCTTATGTCTGAGTTATTGAAGTCCTCAAATTGTGTTTAAAGACCCAAGGTGCAAGATCCTCGAAGAAATGCCTCCACAAGAACTTGAGCCCCATGCTGCAGAGGAGGCGAAAAACTGCGGCCTCTGCCAATCTTCCCTGGAGGAAAAATTTCTTCCCAACCCAAATATGGGGATCAGTTAAACCCTGAGCATGTGGGCAAGACTCACCAGCCAGCACCACCAGGAAAGAATTCTCTGTGTAACTCAGATCCCACCCACTCTAACATCCCATCACAGACCATTGGGCATAACTTACCTGCTAATACAAGATCAAATATGCCAAAATTAGGCATCCCATCATACATCTCCTCCAAACTTATCAAGCATAATCGTGAAGCCAGATATGTCTTTTGCCCCAGTACTTCCCTGGAAGGCTGTTCCAACCGAACTTCTCTCTAATCATTAGAAACTTGTCTATTTCAAGTCTAAACTTCCTAGTGTCCAGTTTATATCCATTTGTTCTTGTGTCCGCATTGGTACTAAGCTAAATAATTCTCTCCTCTCCTGATATTTATCCTCGATACATTTATAAAGAGCAACCATATCCTCTCTCCTCAGCCTCTTCTTGGGTTAGTCTAAACCAAAATCCTGCTAATCCTCAATTACAAGGATGTAACTTGAATGGTTGAGGGAATCGGGGATGTTTAGTCTTGCAGAAGAGAAGAATGAGGGGGATGATAGCTGCTTTCCACTACCTGAAAGAGGATTCCAAGAGGATGGATCTAGACTGTTCTCGATGGTACCTGATGACAGAACAAGGAGTAATGTCTCAAGTTGCAGGGGGGAGGTTAAGATTGATATTAGAAGAAACTTTTTCACTCAAGAGTGGTAAAGCAACTGGAATGGGTTACATAGGGAGGTGGTGGAATTTCCTTCCTTAGAGTTTTTTTGAGGTCAAGGCTTGACATAACCTAACTGGAAATGATTAGTTGGAATGGTCTGCTTTGAGCAGGGGTTGGACTAGATGACCTCCTGAGGTCCCTTCCAACCCTGATATTCTATGATTCTATGATAAACAAGCCAAGCTCTTTCATAAGACAAGTTTTCCATTCCTCGGATCATCCTATAGCCCTTCTCTGTACCTGTTCCAGTTTGAATTCATCCTTCTTAAACATGGGAGACAAGAACTGCACACAGTATTCCAGATGAGGTTCCACCAGTGCCTTGTATAAGGTACTAACACCTCCTTCTCCTTGCTGGAAATACCTCGCCTGATGCAGCATCCTAAAACCATTTTAGCTTTTTTTAATGGCCATATCACATTTCTGGCTCATAAGTCATCCTGTGATCACCAATACTCCAAGGTCCTTCTCCCCCTCCTGTACTTCCAACTGATGTGTCCCCAATTTATAACCAAAATTCTTGTTACTAATCCTAATGCATGACTGGCACTTTTCACTATTAAATTTCATCCTATTACTATTACCTCAGTTTACAAGGTCATCCAGATCTTCCTGGATGATATGCCGGTCTTCTCTGTGTTAGCAATCCTCCCAGCTTTGTCATCCGAAACTTTATTAGCACATTTTATTGTGGTCAGAACCCAGCCCTCCTTAAATGGTCAGGAGGGATGGAGGGAACCCAGGGGCATCCCATCCATACTCTTAGTCTGGGACAGGATGCTTCCAGTCACCCTATACCCTAGGGAGCAATCAAGGAGGGGGCCCCATGAGCATTTTTTGATAAGAAACTGGAGCAGCTATCAGCCTAACTAAATGGGAGCAACGGGAGACCTACAGAGGAACTGTGATATCAATGGGGGTAACAGGGAGGGAGACAATTGGCATTGTAAGTGGGGATGGATTAAAGGAGATTGGAGAGAAGGAAAAATCATGTGGAGTTGTAATGAGACCCTTAATTGCAGGCGGTGGGGAATTTACACAAAATGGAGCTGTAGTAACAACTAATTGGAACAGAGTCTTGGCACTTAGACTAACAGACATTTTGGAGCATGAGCTTTCTGGTGAATACCATTTCACTCACGAAAGCTCATGGCTCCAACCATGTTTTTTTGATCTATAAGGTTGCCAAGGACTCTCTGCTGCTTTTACAAATTCCAGACAATACGTGCTACCTCTTTGATAATAAGCTAATTGGTGTGTCTGGCAGGACAGACAGGATGGACAGAAAATACACGCATCCTATCGGGGTATCTACATGACTATTCAAGGCAGCCCGTGCCCTCACCAGGTGGGAACACATTCTTGCTTGTTAGGAACAAGGTAAATTGTAAAAAGGGATCTATGGAAGTGCTGCTGGAGGGGGAAGACCCCCCCCAAAAGCAGTATCGATCCCCTCAAAAAGCAGTGACAAATAAGGGGCAACTACTAGTGGAGTTGGAGCAGCGAGGGTTATCATTTAGAGCAGTTCATCCCTTGTACACTGCTGCATGGCTGGTAAGAAAGCCAAAGTTGCGTATGTGGTGCTCATATCGATTATAGGCATCAAATTGTTCTGGGCCAATTCACCGGCCTCAATCGTGGCAGCGTACCTGAAATGCTGGCTCATATTTGACCTCCAGTTCCAGGTTTTTACTTCCTTGGGACTCAGCAAACAGATTTGGTCGCTTAATCACTAGCTGCCTCATGTCAGTATCAGACCACAAGGTTACATACTGTATGTGGATGACTTGCTGCTAATGTCAGGTACAGAGGAGAGGAGAAGGAACTGAGAGACCAGGCATAAAGCGTGTTAGTAAAAGCAAGGTTAAGGTCTTAAAAAAACAGGTCCAAATAACAGACAAATAACCTAGTGTGACAAAGTTCCTCCTCTACTTGGGGGTCCTGCTGCTTATTTGGCAGATTTGCTCACCTCAGTGATCTTCCCCCACCGTCCTGGTCAACTCCTTCTTGGTGTCTGATTAGATTGGGAGGCTGGGGGAACCCAGGCCCCCCTTACTGCCGGATCCAGCCAGGGCCCTGTGGATGCAGCTGTCTATAGTATCTCCTGTAACAGCTGCATGACAGCTAACAACTCCCTGGGCTACTTCCGCACTGGCCTACTCCAAACACCTTCTTTATCTCACCACAGGATCTTCCCCCGATGTCTGAATGACTTGTTCCTCCAAATCCTCCAGCGTAACACTCTCTCACTCTCAGCTCCTTGCCTTCTTACTCACACTCCTTCTCCTCTGACTCCTCCCTGCGAACTGGGAGCTCTTTTAAACGCAAGGTGCCCTGATTAAGCCTGCCCTGATTGGCTGCAGGTGTTCTCATTTAAAGTAGCTATCTCCACTGCCTTTCTAGAAAGGTCTTACATTGGCTCCAGTGCCTGGATTAACCTGGAGCAGACTGCCATTGGTTTACATGGTCCTAGGGGCTTTGCCCGCCCACCCCTGGGATGCAATAAGGGCTAACAGATGTGTCTCCAGTACTTTACTGTAGCCATCTGGCCTTGCCCCATCACCTACCTAGGGTTGAAAGTGTCCCGGCAGGGGGGCAAATTGACAGTGGACAGGTGCATTTAATAAGAGCCTATCTGTCCCACTGACATTAAAAGCTTGCAAAAACTTTTAGGTTTATTTATGGTTTGGAGAAATTTGGTTGTGCCAATTATGCAGAATTGACCCAGCCTCTGTTCGACCTGACCAAGCCCTCCTTGGAATCGGAAAGGAAAAGTGCCAAAAAAGCAGTAAGACACTAAAGGAACACTTGGCCAGTGCCCAGTTACGTGACTCCCTGAATGGGAGAACTTTTTTACCTCTCTGGGTATCTGGCCACTATTAGTGGGTATGCTTTAATGCATGTTATATGGAACGGGGACTGACTCTGTGGACTTGGCCTCTCAACTTCCAGTAATATCATAGAAGTAGCGTTGGAGACGAGCCTCAGAAGGCCATCTAATCCAACCCCTGCTCATGTGGCGAGGACCACCTAGAATAAATCATCCAGCCAGGGCTTTGTCAAGGCTGCCTTAAAACCTCTAGGACGGAAGATTCTACCACCTGGCTCTGGCAACATTCAGTGCTTCACCACTCCTAGTGAAATATGTGTTTCCTAATGATCCAACTGACCTCCCCTATTGGCAACTTGAGACCTTGTCCTTTCGTTTTTCATCTGCCACCACTAGAGAAGCCAACTCCATCCTCTATGGATCCCCTTCAGGTAATTGAGGCTGCTATTAAATCCCTCAACTCTTCACTTCGCAGATTAAATGAAGTCCAGTTCACTCAGCCTCTCCTCCATAAGTCATGCTGCCCCAGCTGCCTACAGCCATTTTCTGCCCCCATTGGACTTCTCCAGTTGTCCACATCCTTTCTTGGATGGGGAGCCAAGCTGGATAATACTCAGTGGTGGCCACACCGTGCAGAATAGAGGGAATACTCCAACTTCCCTCGATCTGCTGGACTATACTCCTACTTATGCAGGCCCAATATGCATTTTAAGCCTTCTTGCATTAGGGCGGACACTGCTGACCTATATTCAGCTTCGCATCCACTGTATCCCCAGGTCTTTTCTGCAGAACTGTCACTTAGGCCATCGGTCTCCAGGCTGTAAGCAATGCATGGTGATCTTTTATCTAAAATGCGAACCTGCACTTGTTCCTTGTTGAACTTCATCACAATTTTTTGGGCCCAATCCTCCAATTTGTCTACAGGTCACTCTGGACCCTATCCGCTACCCTCCAGGTATTCTTACTCTCCCCCATTTAGTGTCATCCATGGAACCTTGCTGAGCTGCATTTAAATCCCATTCATGCCAGATCATTAGAATAAGATGTGAACAAAACTGGCCCCAGAAACGACCCCTGGACACACTGCTGATACCAGCGCCAACTAGACATTGAGCAGATGATCACGACCTACTTGGAGCCGACAATCTAGCCAGCCTTTCTTTCAACCTTATAATCCATTCATCCAAATCTAAGTGCTATGAGCTACGTAATAAATGGTGTAAAAAAGGTGGCTGCTGTGTAGCAAACGACCAGTAAATGCTATGCTCTCAGGGTAGTCAGACAGCCATCCTAAGCTTGGGTGAATGGGAGCCTGGCAGGGGGGCATCCAGGGTTTAAGGCGCATGAGGAGACAAAAAAATTGTGCTTGCGGCTGGGTATATGCAAGCCGACTTGAAGTCAGCACACTGAGCATTGTTTGGACTGAGCTAGGCACAACCCGCCTGTAAGGATGCTGGCCATCCCTGCGGCAACCTCTTGCTGGTCGTCTCCAGGAAATTATGCTCTCCAGCTTGGAGCGCCTTTGCAGGCCATGATGCCACCTTACCTCACTTTGGCCCGGCCGTGCCCTCCCAGGAGCCCAGTGGCCCGTTCCTGGGGTCCTTGCCCCCGTCAGTACCCCAGCAGTTCTGAGTCTCCCCCTCCCATGCGAACCCCACTTCCAGCTATCCTCCTTCACTCAGTTTTGGCACTTCCAGGTCATCAACTTTAGCCTGTTCACTGGGCGAGAAAAATGCAGTATAAGCATCATGCACGAGAGCAAAGGGTTGTTCGACCTGCTGGCCTTTGCGACTATCCCTGGGCTGCCCCCTGCACCAGGCTGGCTCAGGCACCAGCCTAGCAAGCTTGTCCTTGGGGCGGCAGTTTACGGGGCAGTTCTCTGCCCATCTAGGCGCACGGCCCTTTTTTGTCGCTGCTTGGTTCTGCCTCTGTAGGGGCGCAGTGCGGAGAGTGAGCGGCCCTGCTGGGAGCGGGCGCCGCCTGCCCCAGCGGTGCCAGGTCTGCAGCAACCCGGCGCCTGTGTCCTTCGCCGTCCTGCCGACCAGAGCAGGCGTGCAGCGGGAAGGGGCGCAGAGTGAGTGAGGCACTCTGGCGTGGAAGAAGCCTCTGGCCGACCCTTTCTCCTCTCTCACCCCCTCCCCTTCCCCCCCCCGCCAGCTCGGGGTGTGCACTCCACGTGCCGGGGCACATCTGCAGCTCTAGGCCAGCCCCACTAGTTGGGGTTTTTTTTTTGTGCTTGCGGTGGCAAAGAAAGCCAGAGCCAGCTCTTGTCTGCAACCCGTAGTACCTGTTGTGCTTATGCAGGTCCAATCCTGGGGTTGATCGCAGGCTGGAGCTCCCCAGCTCCTCTGCCATTTCCCAAGCCCTACTCACTGAGGACCAGTCTCAAAATGATCCCTGCAGGCAGGCCCATCTCCCTCTGTAACAGAAAGACGGCTGGGTTTCTACCTACAACCTTTTATAGGGGCCAGTTGGGCTCTGATTCGGGCCCACTACAACTACTCACGAAGGTTTGGGGAAGTTAATGAGACAGGCCCTACGCCCGTTGGGAAAGAATGACGAAATAGACTACACACCACCTACGACGCACGATGAAAGGAAAAGATCAGTTTATGCTGGTGTTATTACTCTATCAGCAGGGTGGGTAGCAGGCATCCCAAAGGCGTCAGATCTGCCGGGTTGACTGCTAAAAAGCGGTCAATAAGGTATCCTCGTTTGTGGGGCTGTCCAAAGGTAATGCACTCCGGCAACCAGGAGCCGCCTTCTGGTCAAACCCTTGGGGGAGCTCACAGCACCACTGGATACACAGGGTTGTTTCATTCACCTATCATCTGCAGGCTGTGAGCGCGGTGAACGCATGAAGCTGTACTATGAAAAGCAAGCTAAAAAGAACAGATAAAATGGGGGGGGAATGGCACACGCCTGCTATTGTCTTATGACGATAAGGGTCGAAAAATCGAACAGGACAAGATTCTCCTCCTATGGAAGCTCTCCCATGGAAACACATGAAAAGGGAGAATCTGCTGAATCCCAGTACCAGAGAGAGGTCCTCCACACAGTCTAACACAGGAGTGGGTCTTAACAACTACGATCTTTTACGGCAGAGTACAACAGGTGGTGGCCTGGCTAGATAAACAGGGAGCAGCAAAGGTAAGTGTCAATGACCTGCCTGGATAGCATGATCTACCAAGGTGGAGATCACATGATATTACCAGATCCAGACATCATCCATTCCAGCTCTTAAGTGGAAGGCCCTTACCAGTCCTGACCGATTGGGGCCTAGTCTGCTACTACTGGGATAAAAAATGGAACCAGTAATGTCATTTGACACAGAAATAAAAAGGCACAAAATGCAACATTGAGAAGAAGGGTTAGTAATTCTATGCAAGCATATCTCTACAAGTGGACTCACGAGAAATCAAGGAGCCACCATCGACCTGGAACTAGCAATCCTGCCTAGATCCCACAATGTGAAGCAGCAAAGAGGGAACACATGGACTGCTTGTAACGATGGCTGGTTCTGGCAGGAACCAACTGAGAGTGCAATTCAGGCATAAAAATATTGTTAAAGCAGGCAGTTACAGCCAAGGCTGGGGTTTTTCCACTCTAGACAAACCAAACCAGCACAAGAGGACTTTGATCTTACCCACTGGGCAACCCAAGTCAACCCAGCATATTCCTTAAACAACTCAGTTTCCCAGTATCACACACATGCCACTCGTAATGCGGATAAATGGTATTATGAAAACCAATACTGCCAGTAAAAGAAAAAAGTGCTTTCTCGACCGCAAATAACCAAGCCCAGACACCAGCGTCAATGTATCAGAATCAGATCTTACCCACAAATCACGCTGGTTGTTCATCCTTAGAATCTAAAATCTAAAGGTTTATTCATAAAGGAAAAAGATAAGATGAGAGCTGAATTGTTAAATGGAATCAACTTACATACGTTAATGCAAGTTCTTAGTCACGCTTCATTAGCAGTCGATGAAGTAAAACTGCAGTTCAAATCAAGTCTCTGGAGTAATCCCCAGCTGTGGATGGGTCATCAGTCCTGTGTAGAGCTTCTAGTCGGTAGCAAGTTCCTCCAGAGATAAGAGCAGGATTGAAGACAAGATGGAGATGAGAGCATCAGCCTTATATAGTAGCTCCCAGGTGTACAGAACACTTCTTGTTCTTACTGTGAGTATGATACCCAGCAAATGGAGTCCTGCAGTCACATGAGCAAGTTCCTGCACACCCTGTCTGATTCAAGGCGTATCCCCTTTCTCTCAAGGGTCATTTGATAGCGATGCGCTATATGGGCATCAAGCAGGCTAGGCAGAGCTAACACCACCACTGTTGGGTTTCCAGAAGCATAGCATAATTGAAATACAGACAGCAAGAGCCAATAAGGTAAACTTCAAAGCTACAAAACTGATACACCACATATAGACAGCATAATCACAAAACCAGCAAACC
>NC_133769.1:319882811-319929269 GCF_003597395.2 Chelonoidis abingdonii | reverse complement strand
GGGAGAGACTTCCTATTCCCCTGCACAGCATCCGGAGCCATGTCAGACCCACCCCCAGACTTCTCCCCCAGCTGTAGGAAGCTCTGCAAACTTCCCCCCACCCAGCACTTCCTGCACCCATCGCTTGTCAGCTGCAGGGGGAGAGATCCCTGTACAGGAGCTGCTTCCCCATCTGCCCAACCCATGTGCATCCAGACCCCCCCATACCCAGACCTTCCAGTTAAGCCTCACCTCCCCATATTCAGAACCCCTCCCTGATGAGCCCCACTCCCCTTGCACCTGGATCACCCCAATAAGCCACCCACACCTGGATCCCCACCATACTGAACCCCCCCCAGCATCTGGACCCCCAGACTGAACCCCCCACACCCAGACTCCCCTTCCAAGCTCTATGCCTCCACACCCAGACCCCTCCCCACTGAGCCCCAACTACTGTCACCTGGAGCCCTCTACAGAGTTCGATTACCATTGCACCCAGAACCCTCCATCAAGCCCCGTGCATCCAAACCCCACCTGCATGTAGATCCCACATTGAGCTGGCCACATCCAGATTGACCCACACAGAACCTCTTAACCCACACCAGGCCCCTCCACTTGGATTCTGACGTGCTGAGCCTGCCTGCCCACACCTGTTGCACCTGGCACGGAGGGGCAGGGCCTCGGGGTGTTTCTAGGGCAGGCTCAATATTTGCGCTATGTCAGAGTTGGGTGCAGCTCTACCACTGAATCCATGTCCTAGTGGGGGGGGGGGCACAGTGACCTCTCAACTCTGTGATGCCAGTGGCCTGTGCTTCCCAGTGTCATGCTGGAGCCTCCACATTTATTTGACAAATAATATTTGCATACTTTTAAATTATTGTACAAAGAATTTTGTATTTTTTGGCGCAGAATGTCCTCAGGAGTAAACCTAGCCCATATTCTTTTCTATTTTCCTTCACTTTTGGACCCCCAGCTTAACTTCTGTTTTCCCAGTCCAGCTATTAAAGATCCAGTCAAGAAAGTGACCTTGTAACTATGACATCCTTATACTCCACATTTGTTCCTCTTTCACAACTTCCGATTCATTGTTTTTAGCACAATATAAAATGTCACCAACTGGTACCAGTGCTAGCTGATCCTCACAATGTGTCTACTTTGTACATCATTACTAGCTATAAAGAGTCTGCAATCAGAACTTATCCAGCAGTTCTACCAAGTGTGCTTATATATAAAATGAAGAACAGCTTTCTCTTGTACAGCTTTGCAGTGCTGAGAGGAAGGAAAGTGTGAACTCAGCACATACGACGTTGAAGGCACATAGGCAGCTATTTACAGCACCAATGTGCTATTTTTACAGTCACTTTGTAACACGGTGCACAAGGAAGGATTCCCCCCACCTCCCACTGCTATATAAACAACACAAAGAACATTTTGAATGGTGCCTGTGATGCTTCCCAGGGGTACCCAGCGTTGGGAGGCACCTCGCCACCACCTGCCTTTAACATGAAGAAGCCTTGTCTCTGCCTCTCAAACCCCCTGGCCACAGGCAATACCAGCAGTCCCCACACCTCACAGGCCCCACTGTCACTCTACAGGTTAGTGATGGGCACACTTCAACCCCCAAGCCCTCCAAGTATCTCCCTGGAGAGTCCAGCCTCATGTCCACTGGACACACAGCATTCACCAATCCACTGCTTCCAAAGAAACAGTTACACTTCAGCTTACCAGTACCACCTCAGATCACTGCTTCTCTCAGCACACAGCACTTAGACATGTTTACAGTGAAATCAAATGTCAGTTTATTATCAAAGCATAGACATTCACCTAGAAGTATTGGAAACAAATGGTTACATATAAAATAAAACCACTGTATGTCTTCTAGAGCGTTGACTTATTAACAGGATTCTTTACTGTCTACTACAGTATTGCTCACCCAAAATTCCTGCTGCATTTTTGCAGACAGTTTGGCTGTGACCCTTCTTTCATCAGACAAGCACATTGTCAGTTTGCTTCCTAGGCAAAGGACTCAGTGTGTTTCTTTACACTCCAGAGCAATCCTTTGTCTTTCTTCATAAACAGGACCTCCCACTGCTATTTATTTCTTCCTGTAGACTTCCTCTCTTGTATATTTTGCAATCTCTCAATTCGAATTGAGCTAAGTATGTGGCATACAATATATACTACACAAATGGACAAACAGGGAGATAGGTGTCTGTAACCTCCTGCCTTGAAAGAACATTTCTGAGATATGTCGCCTGTTGGCCTGTTGACCTGCCTTAACTCCAAGACCTTAAGAATATCATTTTCAGTATAGATAAATAAGCCCTTAAATATTATCTGTACATATATTTCACAACAATTGTGATGACCAGTGGGCTCCTGGCTCTCAGTAGATACTTCATGCTGCCTTTCAGTGAACTATTGCGCAGTGGATTCCTGTAAAATCCTATGTACCCTCTGTGCCCCCTGCCAGCTAGCACCAAGAGGTTGTTGGGTCACAATGCCCCTTTGAAAAGGAAAAGGGATAAACAGTTGAATCAGAAGGGTCACCTGAAGCCTGGTGAATAAATAAACCATTGGAGAAGGGAAAAGATGTCTGAAGAAAGAGTAGTGACAGCAGAATGACTTCTATAAGGTGAAGAGAGACAGTGCATAGGCATAAGAACCTAAGAATGTCCATACTTGGTGAGATCAGTGGTCTATCTAGCCCAGTATCCTGTCTTCCAATAGTGGCTAATGTCAGATGCTTCAGAGGGAATGAACAGAAAAGAGCAATCATTAAGTGATCCACCCTTTGTCACCCAGTACAAGTTTCTGCCATTCAAAGGTTTAGGGACATGTGAAGCATTGGGTTGTGTCCCTGACCATCTTGGATAATAGTCATCAATGGATCTATCCTCCGTGAGCTTATCTAATTCATTTTTAAACCACTTATACTTTTGGCCTTTACAGTTTTACATCCTTATGTTTGTTTTAAACCTGCTGCGGATTAATTTCATAAGGTGACCCTTGGTTCAGGTGTTATGTGAATGGGTAAATAACACTCCCCTGTTCACTTTCTCCACACTATTCATGATTTTAGAACTATTAAATCCCACCTCAGTTATCTCTTTTCTAAGCTAAACAGTCCCAGTCTTTTTAATCTCTCCTCATACAGAAGCTGTTCCTACCCTTAGCCATTTTTGTTGCCCTTCTCTGTATGTTTTCTAATTTTAATATCTTTTTTGAGATGGGGTGACCAGAACTTCATGCAGTATCCAAAGTATGGCTGTGCCATCCTAATGATTCCTAACATTTTGGGGGAGTTTTTTGTTTTTCAGCTATATTCACTTCTTGGACCAGATCCTGTGCTCCACTTAGGATTCAATAAAGAACTGTTTGTTCCAGGACTAGGTGCTCCAAGAAGCAGTCATTAATAGCGTCTAGAAATTTTATCTCTGTATGGCATCCTGAGGTGACATGAACCCAGTCAATATGGAAGTAGTTGATATCTCCCATTATTATTTGGGTTTTCTGCTTTTGTTGCCTTTCTAATCTCCTGGAGCATTTCACAATCACTGTCACCATCCTGGTCAGGTGGTTGGAAGAGAATTCTTACTCCTATACTCTTATTATTCAAGCCACACATTTTTATACATAGAGATTCTATGGTACAGTTTGATTCCTTTAAGATATTTGCTATATTTGACTACTTTCTTTCACATATAGTGGCACTCCTCCACTAGAAAGACCTACTTTGTAATTCCTATATATTTTGTACCCTGGTATTACCATGTCCCATTGTGTATCCTCATTCCACCAAGTTTCTATGAGGCTTATTATATCAACATTCTCATGTAATACCAGGCATTCAAGTTCACCCATCTTAGTATTGAAACGTCTAGCATTTGTATATAAACACTTACTTATAAAAATGATCACTATATAGTTGTTTGATTTCATGTGATGCAAGTAAATGGCACTTTTTTTGTTTGATTGGTTCTCTTCAGTTCCTACCTGTACTTTATCAATTTCTAGCCTCTCCTCTTTACTAGGATACAGAATATCCCCTTTAATAAACTGTCCCCTAAGGGATGTCTCTGTCTTAACTGCACCAGTTGGCTTTCCCGCAGCCTTTAATTTACAAACTCCTTTACAACCTTCTTAATTTTACATGCCAGCAGTCTCGTTCCCTTTTGATTTAGCTGGAGCCCATCCTTCTTGTATAGGATTCTCCTTTCCCCAAAAGTTCCCAGGTTCCTAATAAGTATGTGGCATACAATGAGGGATAGCTCAGTGGTTTGAGCATTGGCCTGCTAAACCCAGGGTTGTGAGCTCAACCCTGGAGCGGGCCATTTAGGGATCTGGGGCAAAAATCTGTCTGGGATTGGTCCTGCTTGGAGCAGGAAGTTAGCCTAGATGACCTCCTGAGGTCCCTTCCAACCCTGATACTATATGAATTTTAATCTCTTCTCCCAACACCATCATCTCATCCTTGCATTGAGACCCTGCAGTTCTGCCTGTTTAACTGACCCTGCACATGGAACTAGAAGCATTTCAGAGAATGCTACCCTGGGAGTGAGGAAACCTTAACAACAAACAGGGAAAGTGATGAGAATAATGGGAGGAGAAGAAGAAACTGGCAGAAATTAGCAGAGAAAGGAAAAGAGTGAAATTTACCTGAAAAGAAATATGACTGTCTGGTAATAAAAATGCATATTTCTTGCCCTGCTGTGAGTGAGTACTTTTTTTCCCCTTTAAGTGCCTGCTTTTTCAGTTCTTCTTCACATAGAGCAGCTTTTATAGGAAAACACCTTCAATTTCTTCTGTGAGTAAGTGCTACTCCATGTATGGGTTGCAGAACTGGGCCCTAAGGCATTAATTAGCTGTATTCTGGTAATGGAAAAGTAAGTTCAGGAAGCAATACTGCTAATGCTGAAATGTTTATGTAACATGGTGTGCAAATTCAGGGTCACAGCTACACACATCCTTAGGTGAAATGCCTTCTGACTTTGACTGCTAAAGTCCAGAGCATGTTGCTAGACCAGAATAATTAGATTGGATGCTGGGATGATGTATTGGAAGGGGAGGAGATGGATGGAAAACACACACACACACAGAGCTGTGCAACGTTGGTGAAGGGCAACATAGAGCACATGCACACACATATGCATACACACACACACACACACACACACACACACACACACACACACAGCTGTGCAACACTGGTGAAGTGCAGCACAGAGCCTACAGCAGCCCAATGGCAGGAGTGGGTTCTGGAATGCCTGACATGGCCCTCCCACCTCCAGGGGAGGGACAGAATTGTCATAGCAGCGGGTTGCCCATGCCCTGTGTCCATCAGATGTGCTGGAAAACAGAGGGCCCATACAGGGCTGAACTCTGTGCTGCGGATTCAACCCTCCCAGCTCAGAGCTGAGTAGGTTCTGCTCTAGTTCCAGAAACATTTTGCCTTACTCCTTTTGATTTTGAAGTACCATGTGTGAGTGTGCGAGGAGAGAGAGAGAAGAATAAGCCATTTGGGCACTTTAGATACAGCAAGATGGGGGTCCTTTAGGGTCAGAGTGGCTGGCCCTTGTGGAAGTATGCAAGAAAAGTAGATGGGCTCAAGATCCCCCCATTGTTCTTGTATCACAATCAGGAGCACAAGCACTGCATTAGATCAAGGCTATCCTGGCCGTAGCCTTCACAAAAGATTCTTTATAGCCCAAAACCTCCTTCGCATCATACTGTACAGCTGGAGCAGCTTGCCAGGAGCTCAGGGTTGCCCTGTGAAAGAGTAGCAGAACTTCTCCTTTAGCGTAAACTCCCCCAGAAACCCTGAAGGAACTCCGGCCTCTGGGGATTCCTGTTCCTTCACATCTCTTCTTCACTCAGTGTTACTGGAAAATAGCATCACACACTACTAAATTAACCTGACCTGGTGTTTGTTTGTTTAATCAATTATATTTGTCACTTTTTTTCTCTCCTCTAAGCTTCAGTTTCAGTAAGTACTTTCCTCACTAGCTCTGGAAACAGATGGAAATGCCAGCTGACTAGTGCAAGGCTTGCGGCTGTCAAGGATGGTACAGTACTTGATTTCTGAAGTCAAAGTAAGGTTGAGGAAATTGAAGTTATTTAAAGTGATTTTCTGGACCCTTACATGGCAGAACAAAGGCATACTGTGAGTAAAGGCACTGTATTTTGACAGCATTTGCCACAACCAGTTTTGCTCTGGGCATCCAAATCAGAGAATCAGAGGGGAAGAGGAGAGATAAAAGAGTAAAACACAAGGGTATAAAGATACAAGTCAAAACCCACAGATTTTTCAAGATATTCATATGTCTCTATGACAGATTATTATTTCTGTAGTATGACTCTACTAAACTAATATCTGTTTCTAGCCCTGCTCGAAACCGAGGCTCTCTTAACATGACATTAACTGCAATCTCCTCTGCAATGTTAATGTCGATGCAGTTTCAAACAGCATAACATTACAATGATTGACTTGTATATCTGGTCTATTTCACCTGTACATCTTCTTCATTAGCTGTTTATTCTTCTCATAGCTTATCAAAGTCTTTCATCTTGAAGTAATTCAGCTAAAGGCTGATGCACACATTTTGGAATTCAGACCATCTGAATTTACCCAAATATAGAAAAGTCTATTAATCACTGCAACATTAACTCACAGAAACATTTACACTTAAATGGTAAGCCCTAAGACTGTGGCTTTTATTACATCATGACTTTAGCCCCTGAATCTACTTCTATTATTTTAAGATTTCCCGCTGACTTTTGACTAAATATATATGGAACGCCAAAGCGATTGAGTCAAATTGTTCTTTCATTTACAACATTATCAGGCATTAATCCTCTTTAGAGTTGACTGTTCTCATGGCACTCAGCACCTTTCACTATTACTCCAATTCCACTGCGTTAATGAAGTTATGCCAGATTTTCATCGGGGTTTCTGAGTGCAGGATCTGGCCTATTCAAATATCTCATTGGAAGGAGTCACACATTTGAAATCCATGACAGAGCTCTCAGAAAAGATATACAAGGCTTCTTTAAGTCCTGCGAGGATGGAAAGCTAGCAAGTCTTACTGTAATGGTGACTCTCACAAGCTCAGCAGCAGCGTGGCTATTAGACATATCCCAGATTTAAGAAGGCTTTCTAGTGTGCAGCTGTTTACATTTGCCCCAAGTCAAATGATTTTTGTTTTCTTGTTACACTTTCCTGAAGTTTTTGCAACTCAAGATTATTCATATGGATGAGCAGACAGGCTTGGGGAGTCCAAGAACTCTGTGTGTGCGTGTGGGTATGGGTGTGTAAACATGAAAGAGAGAAAAGCAGAACTAAAAGATGCGCAAATGTCAGTGCTCAGTCTCTTCCATTTTTGTTGTATTTCATTCCCCATCCCTTGTTTGCACATTGTCTTTGTAGAATATAAGCAGGATGTAGCAGGGATCTTGTTCTAATTCATCTGTAAGTACTTAGCACACTAGTGCAATAATAAAAAGAAGAATTCTTAAGTCATGTGTACAGTAATTCCTCGTTTAACATTGTAGTTATATTCCTGAAAAATGCAACTTTAAGCAAAATGATGTTAAGCGAATCCAATTTTCCCATAAGAATTAATGTAAGTGGCAGGTTAGGCTCCAGGGAAATTTTTTTCACCAGACAAAAAACTATATTATAACACAGTATAAGTTTTAAACAAACAATTTAATACTGTACACAGCAAGGATGATTGTGATGCTTAATTGAGGTGGTGAAGTTAGAGGGTTGGACATTTCCCAGGGAATGTCTTGCTGCTAAATGAACTAGCACTCAGCTGAGCCCTCAAGAGTTAATACGTTGTTAATGTAGCCTCACAGTCTACAAGGCAGCACAAATTGAGGAAGGGGAGACAGCATGGCAGACCGAGACAGAGACACACACCCTGTGTGAGAGAGATAGATGCGGATTGCCCCTTTAAGTATGCTGACCTCACTCTAAGTATATTGCCTTTAAAAAGATCAGGAAGTTGAGACAGCAGCTGTTGCCAGCAAGCACTGTACATCCTGAGCCCTGCTATGTCCCCACTCTGCTCTGTATAGAGAAGGGGTAAGCAGGGGGCAAGATCGGGGGGAAGGGGGATACCCTGACTTTAGCCTTTGTCTTCCCCCTGCACAGCAAGCAGGAGGCTCCTGGGAGCAGCTCCAAGGCAGAGGGCAGGAGCAACACATGGCAGTGGGGAGAGGGACAGCTGAACTGCCAGCAATTGATAGCCTGCTGGGCGGCTGCGGCACAGGGAACTTAGGAGAGCGGGCAGCTGATAGGGGGTCTGCCAGTCCACCCTGGTTCCAAGCCCCCATCAGCCAGCTGCAACGGGTTGCTCTTCCTGCAAGCAGCAGATAAAGCAGGCAGCTGCCAAACAATGTTATAAGGGAGAATTGCACAACTTTAAACAAGCATGTTCCCTAACTGGGACGACTTTAAGTGAGGAGTTACTGTACTATGATCTCAATCTTGTCTGCTAACATTTCTGAAATCCATCTAAATCTCTGTTGTGATGACTGCTTCAAAATCACTTGAGCACTCCTGACCCAGGGAAAGTGTAGGGTGCATAAGATATTTAAACAGGGAAGCTGACGAGAGTCTTGTAAAGAAAGCACCAGATCTACTCTGTGTTTGTACAACACTTAGCAGATTGGGGTCCTGGTCCATGGCTTGGCCTATTAGGCACTATGATAATACTAATATTAATAATAAAAATAGGTCAAAGATTTTTTTCTGCTTCTTGCAATGTGATATCATGGAAAGGGGACTTACTCCTGAATGCCCATAAGATATTCAAGAGGTCTACACTTGAAGCTAGGCCTGTGATTCCCCTGCTTGGGTACACATACTCACACTAGCTCTCCTGGAGCTGGCACAAGTATAAATAGCAATGTAGCTGCGATGGCAGCGGAAGTGGTAGCGAAGGCACAGCTGAGCTGTGATGGGAACATACCCACTGGCTTGTACTTGTTTGTATTTGTGTAAGCGGGGGAATGGTCCCGCTATTGTGGGGAACTTTCCTGGCTTCTGCACTACCCCGGTGAAGTGGGCTGGCGAAAGGATCTGAGTCCTCGCTCCCACTTCCTTTACGCAGAGGCCTCCCTGCCCTTGAGGACTCCCCTTACACTCTCCTGTCTGGCAGAGTCCTCGTAACCCCAACAAGGCTGGGCCCAGGATACCTGGGGGGCTCGACCCCCAACCTTGTCATGGTCACTTAGGGCAGGGGCTAGGAGCGTCTCCAATCCGGGGTACCCTCTCTGACTGGGCACTTTCCTGACCCACTGACCAATACATACAGTTCAAAGCAAATACAATTTATTAAACAACAATCAGTTTAAAAAAATAAGGAAAAAATGGGAAAGGTTAAAGGAAAACACATAACTCTGCTCTGGGCAAGGGGACATCACAACCAGCATCTCTGGGATGTAAGGGGAGTTTAGTCTGTTCCTCACAAGTCCCAGGCCCCTTCTCAGGCCCTGGCTGTGTTGCAGGGATGCTGCGGGTCAGACACTCGCTCTGGCAGTGGCCACACACCGTCAGGCTTTAGGTGGCAGGACCTTTCTTCCCAGGGTTGCCCCCTCCCCATTGGGTTACAATCCTCCTCCAAGTCTGGCCTGCAAGGCCTGTTGGCTGGGGGCGTCTCCCTGTGCTGGGCCCACTGCCCAGGGTCCCCCTCGCTCTTCCCAGCCGCTCACTGCACTTGGCTCCGGACTGCTCCAGCCTCAGCTGTAGCTCCACCACTCTGCCTCAGCTTCTGCTCTACTCTGCCTCAGCACTGCTGCTGCTGCTGCTCTGCCTCCAGCTCCCTGGGCAGCTTCTGTGACTCTGCTCCCAGCACTGACCTGCTTCCTGGGCTGCTTTTCTGGCCCCTCTGGCTGGTGTGGCTCTGCTCCCCAGCTCAGCTTGGACCCTTCTCTCTCCTTAGCCTGGCCCCACTCTGTCTGACCCAGGCAATTCCAGCTCACATAGAGAACAGGACCCCCTGGCCTCCTGACTCCTTGATTAGCCTGCCCACCCTGTCAATCAGACAGACCTGGTGCATTGGCCTCTCTCTATTGTTCCTGAGGACTGTCAGTCTCACGGTCCTGATTTCCCACCAACCCGTCCCCTTTCTTTGAGTACCTGGAGCTAGCCAACCAAAACACCCTGCTGAGTTTTAGTAAGGGGTCCCCTTATACTTAGCATGGCTCAGCCGTCCCGCTGCTGCCACTGCCTGTGCTACTAGAGATATTCTGCTCTTCATACTCCTACTAGCTCAAGGCAAGCTATCACGAGTATATACACACAAGCAAGAGAATCACACCCCTAGCTCATAGTGTAGATGTAATCTTAGAGAGGAAATGGGCTGAGAAGAGGTAACTGGGGCTCAGAAAGAAGGAGATAGACCCTAGGCACTAATATCTATCCATCCATTCAACCATCCAGACACTTATATGGTTCATCTACAACTCCTACTTATCTTAATTTTAAGTGTGGTTATTCAGCACCTATGAAAATGAGCCCAGTTCTTTGAGTGCCTAAATATTGGGTACCTCTCTAAGCTTCAATGTTTTTGTTTTGTTTTGTTTTGAATTATTTGTTTTAAAGGAAAAGAAAGATGAGCTGTAACAACAGTAAATAAATAAGGAAAAAAATACAAATGTAAATACAATTCAAAGGCAGATTCATTATCTCAGACAATAAAATTGTACATTTGTTGGCTGCTATGTATTGTCAGAAAATGCACAGAAAAAGAACCAAAGCAAAAAGAAAAGAGAAACAAGGTATAAGAAATGAAGATAGATAATAAGCAGTGTAGTGCATCAGACAGAAGTACCAGGCTAGCCTGGGAAACTGACACTATACAGCAATGACATCCGTCTATAACAAGCTCCAGTGCTGCTTCGCTAGGCCAACCAATAAAATTCCTTGTACATCTCACCATTCTATAGTGACCTGTCAATCCAGCAATTCTAAAACTAAAGACCAAGGCCCCAATCCATGCAGAGCTCCACCAGGAGCTCCACGTGGGCAGTGGGGTGCTCCTACACAGATGTAGTTGCAAGTTCGGGGCATTGAATTTGTGGAGATCGTCCCTTCTTTTATATGCTTGTTTTAAAATTTTGGCCAAAGTTCTTTATTCATTATTATTAAGTACTTGGGTCCGCTTAGAACTTAGCTAGAGCTGCCAAAGACATTTCATATATAGTAAGCCACTGAAAAACTCTCAGCTGGGTTATAGTTTCCAAGATAATATGAAGAACATACATCCATCCTCTTATCACATGCATATTAGAGTTGGTTGAAAATATTTCAGTGGAACAGCTTTCTGTTAAAAAATACAAATTTGTCAAAATCTAAATGTATTGTGGGAACATACCAATTTCAATTACATTTTTGATGAGAAAAAGTTAAAATGTGTTATTTTGACAACGTCAGAATGTTTGAGTCTATGCAAGCAATCAAACAGACAATGCTGAAATGTTTTGATTCATTTTGTTTTGACTTTTATCTTCAATATCAAATGCAATTTTCTATATATACATAATATTAAATGTAATATTATCTTTACTATTTTAATATAATAACGTAAAATGAAATGAATTAAAATGATAAAGTCAGTAAGAAAAGTTTCAATGCTATTGAAAATAAGCATTTTAATAGTTCCAACCTTTTTAAAAAAAATAGTTTCTCAGGAAATGTTGGCTTTTTGTTCTCATTTAAAATGTCAGAATTTCCCACAGAATGGAAAGTCCAGTTCCTGATCAGCTCTATTGAATATCATATATGATGGTGATGAGTATAAACTAGTGCCCGATTAAAAGAAACTAGTTAAAATAGACATAACTAGGTAAAAATGTGTCATCATAAATCTATTCCAAGCATTTTTAGCTTTTGTTTGTCATGGGAAATAAGTTAAATAAAAGTCATCCAACATTTTGTCAACCTCTGCCTTCCTTACCATGGCTTCCAAGACCTCACTGAAAAGTGTTCTACCCCATTAATAACCCTCTGATTCAGTTTCCTAAATCTAAAATTAGGATAGAAGAAAAGCACATTCTTGTTGTGCCAAAGGAACAAAACAAAGTCCTAGCAACATATCTAGTAACAATATTTTTGTAGGAAAAAAAATTGCCACCACACTCACTCTAAGGATTTGTAAATAGAGTGACTATGGCTGGGACTAAAGTCTGCAGTGACTCACAGATGTGCACTCACATTTAAGAAACATGCTCTGACTTTTTAGGATTACCTCCATTGAATATTAACCAACTACCTGGTGTGACTGATGCTGCCTGCATAGACCCAGCACTTTAATTTCCAATGCAAAAGATTTCTTTTCAAAAATTATTTTGGCCACAGCTCTGATTGACATTGGCTAGGTGAAGTGTGTATATCCGTCACTTTCTGTTTTCTTCTCTTTAGGGTCTAATTACAACTAACACAGACAATAAAAATATATCCGTACATTTAAAAGGCTAAATGATGCATGCTTGTTTAGAAATATATAATTTACAATTGTATTGATTCCTAAACAAAATCCACTAGCTATAAACCCTAACAGTCTGATACCCATACACACTCACTCTTGTGTTAAATCAGAGCATGGAAAATATTGCAAAATAAACTAACCCACATTAGTTTAAAATAAATGACTCTCCAAGATGCGTGCTTATCATCCTTAAATCTAACCAGAAAACATATTTTAAGAGATTAAACGCTCTACGTGGCCGCAATGATGCCTTTAACCTATCACAATCCCAGGATCTTTAGTGAGGATTTGAATGAGCTACAAGAATACAGATAGAAGCACTCCTTTGTCAGTGCCCTAATCCCTTGCACAAACAAATAGAGGGTGATGGCAGTCTGAGGGCAAATCTTGATAGCAGGCTATGACAGGGGCACTTAGAAAAGCCGCAAGATCCAATAGATAAGTCATTGGACAGGGACTCAGGAGATTTAGGCTCTAGTCCTGAGTTTGCTGCTAGGTCACCCTAGTCAAGTCTATTCACCTCTCTATGCTTCTGTTTACCATGTCTATTTCAACTGTAAGTTCCTCCAGCTGCTACTGTAATATAAACAACAATAATAAGCTGTGGATAGCCTTCCTCCAGGTAAAGACTGGTTTTGCATGTCTGTTTACTTTCTTCAAAATACTGATTCAGCTCTGCTGGGATACCAGTAGTATTATATTATACTTTTTTTTTTGTCTTTGGTCACATTTAATCCCCTCTTGCATTTTGATTCCATTCAACTGAGTGTAACTCTTCTCTTATCATCTGCACACAAGTATTCTTCCACATTAAACTTATAGGTTTAAGCTGTTTTATATTTGTTTTATCCAAGCACTAGACTCATGACAGTTTTCAAACCTGTCACCTATGATTTTTCTTCTTTTCAATGAATAAATACCATTCCTGTTTGAATGGGAAAATATGAACCAACGGTGAGCACTCTTCTCACCTCGTGAATACTCATGCTCTTAAAACAGAACACGCTTGTGTTTCATAACAGTTACAGTGTGGACAGCTCACTTCAAGCCTCTCAAATAGCTACACTGTGCAAAGGGTTTCTGTTATATCTTAAGGAAAAGAACTGTAATAACAGAAATAGAAACCCCTGGCAATTGTCACTGCTCATCCAAACAATGGGGTCAATCTGTATCTCGCAGTGGTATAATATCAAGGCTAACATCACGACAGACAATGGAAGCACAATGGTGTAAATGACTTTGGAATTAGGCCCAATAAGTGACACTAACCTACAGTCAAACAAACAAGCATCACCCTTCTCAAAAAAAAACCAAAACCCCAAAACAAACAAACAAAAAACAACTAAGACTGGATCTGCTGAAGGTTCTTTCTTTGAAATCACCTGGTGACAAGAGCTTTGCCTCAGACCACTTCCGCTGGCTTCACTTCATCAGACTATAGAAAATGCAATCCTTTGCAGCTGCAGGTGAATGAATCAGTGTGGAATGAAATATAGGAAGAAGGAGAATGTAGTTAATTGAAGTAGAATCATTCAGGCCATTGTGCTGCACCGGAAAAGTTACATTAGTAAGTGAGTGGGAAGTGGAGGAGCATTTTGGATTATAAGGAGAGGAGATTATAAATCACATCCTTGAGTCAGATGACCACCACTCTAGCAACACAAAGCTTTAACACTACCCTAACTGGGCATCTGGAGATGCCTCTGGCATAGGATAATGCCAGGATGGCATAAAGTCAGCCTAGCCTGTCATGGTAAGTCACTCTGGAGGCAAGAGGGACATGGCTGAACCATGTTGTGTTCCAGCAATCCTCAGTTGGTTCAACGTCTGACAGGGGGCCGTTGCAGGATGCCGTATATTAGAACTGCTATGAAGTTGCATTAATTTACAGCAGGAACCAAACTGGCCACTTGGCTGTCCTACTGAAGGTACATTACGCAGGCACCATTGCCCGAGCCTGAGGTCCTGGACCAAGCATAACTCAGCCTGACCCAGAGATCAGGTCCTATAATCACTAGATTTGGACAAAAATGGATCGAATAAGATACCACAATTCACCTCAAATTCAAAATGAATAAGTAAAAATAAATTAAGTCACCATTTAAAGCAAAAAAAATTCACATTATGCCTTTGCAATTCCTGGGAATGCAGGGCAAATTACCCCGAGATGGGCTGTGACTGTGGTCTTCAAAATACTGATTCGACTCTGCTGAGATACCAGTAGTATTATTTATATCTTTTTTTGTGTGTCTTTGGTCACAATTTAATCCCCCCCTTGCATTTTGATTCCATTCAACTGAGTTTAACTGTTCTCTTGTGCACACAGGTATTTTTCCATGTTAATTCTGACCCAGTTGAAACAAAGGCCAGGTCTACACTGCGACTTTAAATCGGTTTAATGGCCGATATACCGATTTAACGCTGTACCCGTTCACATGACGTCGTCATTAATATCGAGTTAAACGGCTCCTTAAATCGATTTCGGAACTCCTCCCAGACGAGAGGAGTAGCGCTAAATTCGATAGTGATAACTCGGATTAGGGTTCGTGTGGGCCGAATCTCATTATTGGCCTCCTAGAGGTCCCACATGCACCACTGACCGCTCTTGGTCCGCAAATCCGAACTCGATGTGGGAGTGCCGGTAAGCGAGAACAAGCCCGAGACCTTTAGAATGACATTTTCTGCTTTCACGCGTGGTTCAGCTCTGTCAGCACGGGTGGGTGCAGTTCAAATGCCAAAGTAGGCTCCTGCATTGAACCTACGGAGATACTAGATCTGCATCGCTGTATGGTGAGACAAATCTGTTTTATAGAGCTCCGTTAAGAACAGGAAATGCCAAACGCGTTTGAAAAAACTCCAGAGATACACAGCAGTGCGTGACAACCGTACGGACCCAGAGACTCAAACGGCGATGGTCATGGAGGGAGGAAGGGAAGAGGGGTTTAAGGAGGATATTACAGCCAGCATTCTCCAACAGCACTATTTGCATTCTTGGCTGAGCCCCATGTCTGTAGCTTAATACACGGTGTCTGCATGGTCACGGGAACAGCTCGTCAGTCCTTCCTCCCCCCCGACCGTGAAAGAAAAGTAAAATAAATAATTCTTGAGTACTGTACAAATGTACCCTCTGTGTACTGAATGCTGCTGGCAGACGCGAGTGCTAGCCTCGTGAGAAGCAGATGTTTTCTGCCGCAATCACCGCGCACTTGCTCTCACCCGGAAGTGGACTATGGATAGCTGAGGAACAGTAACGCCCACAGTGCACCGCTCCTGAAATCGATGGTAGCTTTGGACCATGGACGCAAACAATCGATTTTGTGATCCCACTGTGGACGTGCTAAACCGATTTTATTAGATCTGTTTTGTAATATCGGATTAAGCTAATTCGAAATAATCGTGCAGTGTAGATGTACCCAAAGAAAAGGAAAATTTTCAAGCAAGTTATAGTACTGTTATGTCTTTTTCATTTTGGTTGGTGTAGAGAAAGTGAGTGGATGAAGAACGTGGCAGCTCAAAGACAATGCAGTCTTATTCAGCAAGGACTAGATTTTTAAAGGTATTTAGGCATCAGAAGTTAAGTGCCTAAAGTACTTTTGAAAATCCCACTAGGCACCTATCTATATATTTAGGCCCTTAAATGCCATTGAAAATCTACCCCTAAAGGGGCAGACACCTTTGCATGGGAACAGAGGAACATAGGGCAGAGGATTGGAAAGAACCTCCTGGATCATCAAATCCCCTCCCATGAATGCAAGTAGCAGCCCAATCATATAATCCCATTCACAAATTTATCAAGCTCCATCTTTAAGCTAGTTAGATTCTTTGCCCCCCACTACTCCTAAAGGGAGGCTGTTCCAGATCCTCCTGCTCCTCTGATGCTTAAAACCTTCTTTGAATCTTCTAAAGCCTAAATTTACTCATGGCTGGTTTATTCCCATTTGTTCCTGTGCCAGCATTGTCCTTTAGCTTAAATAGCTCTTCTCCCTTCCTAGTGGTTATCCTCTTGATGTATTTATAGAGACCAATCATATCTCCTCTCAGCCTTCATTTTACTGGGCTCCTTTATCCACAATTGGTCCCACTGACTTCAGTGGGGCTTATGGAATAATATACCTTGGAGTAATTAATGGGATCAGAATCTGGCCTAAAAAAGCTACATCACATCACCTATTTTGGCAATATATTAGCCTCACAAAGATAAAAAGCACAGGAGGGTAAAGCATTGGTCCAAAGCTCTCATTAATGGGTATGGCTACACCATGGGTGGGAGTGTGCTTTCCAACACAGCTGGGAACACGCTAGCTCTGCTCAAGCTAGCACAGTAGAAATAGCTCTGTGGCCACAGCAGCATGGGCAGCGGCTTGGGCTAGCTGTCCAAGCATGGATCCAGGGGGTATTGTACTTGTGCAACTGGTCCAAGCAGCTACCTGCGCTGCTGCAGCATCCCTGCTATTTTTAGTGCCGGTCTGCCTACCTGTGCTGGGAAGCACCTTCCCAGCTGCTGTGTAGACTTATCTTGAGTAAGAGCTTACAGACTTTAAGTGACATATTTCCATCAAGGGTCAGAGTATGGAATTCTTGTTTTGTTTTGTTTTTCTGAGGAAAGGGAGTATGGCATATGAGGACTGAGAATGTGTGTGAAATAATGGAATTTGGCGAGGGAAGAGTAGAGACTGGATGATTTTTTTATTTTATTTTTTTTTGGAGGGGGCAGGAAAGGTTATGGAACTGATAGATTTGGGCTGGAAACAGGAGTGTTTTACCCAGGGAATGACAAATGTGATGCTGACTGAGGCAGTACATTTTTGAGGGGTCCAGGGTTTCCTGCAAAAAAATCATTTTCGCCTCCCCAAATGCGTGGGGACTATTTTGTTTCCCTTCTTCCCACAATGTAGCGGTAGAAACAGAAGGCCATATTTTTCTGTCAGTTTAGATTTTTCTAGTGTGTGTGTGATTAGTGACAAAAGAAGCCCTCAGCATTTTATCCAATGTCCTCTTCCTCCTCCATTGGGTCTGTAAACTGCTCCAAAACATAGCCTGTAGGTAAACATGCTCATTTACAATGACTTGTCAACTTTACTGGTAGCCAGACAGATCCTTCCTTCAGTTACTGTCATCAGCTTTAGTGGCCTGGAAGCAGACACTCCAAAAATGGCAGCTAAAATACCTTAAAATTATTGAGAATTGCTTCTGATTAAATCCACGTGCCCCCCACATTGTACCTCTTTGAAACTAGTCAATAACCAGTATCACAGGGCACTGCCCAAGTGCACGTTATGACTAACAACAAGCATGGATGAGTGTTTTTTCTCACTCTGCAGTGGTGAAAAAGAAATCCAAAGTGAATAAGGTTTGAAAAAATACATCAGCCCATGATTACACTGGAAAAAAATATGATGGTGTTAAGGAAAAACTATTAAAGGAAAACTAGAATTCTTGCTGTCACATCATATCACTGATCAACCAAACCGAGATTGATGTTAGCATATTAGGAGACAGACAAATCAAACTGCCTGAATGTTCAAAGTAGAACTCGTCTGAACATTTCCAATGAAGTGATTTTGAAATATTCTCTTTTGTGAAAGCTGAATCATTTTGAGGAAATATATTGATTCTGATAAAGCTTACTTCCAGAAAACTTCTGAGGTCCAGGGTTCTCTGATCACTTGTAATGAGAAAGAGCAGAACTGAAAAAAGCTTTTAGAGTGGGAAATGGATGTTTTGACACAATTCCCTTTTTCAAAAACATTCAAAGGTGCTTGTGAAATGGAATTGTCCTCTGGATGGTTCTAGTTCAACGCTTTAAAAAAAAAATTACCATCACTGTTCAACACTCACCTTTCTCTCTGTATTATATCACTTTCTTTGTACAGTACCAGCTGGGACTGGCAAGTGTGCAAAAATAATAAATAACGAAAAAAGTTAACTAAACCTTTCGAAATTGTGAAAAAAGTTGTGCATTTTTGGTGGAGAGTTGTCTCAGTTATCTATAAAAAGGACTATATATGAACTATTACACATATTTGCATAAAGTCGTCAAACTAGTGCACTGAATCCTAATAAAATAAGGACTAGATCCTTGGCTAGTGTAAATCAGCATCAGTGATGTCACTCGCTGAGAATCTGACCATAAGATTTCTGCAAGCCTTAATTGTGGCCATATTCTCCTCAACTTGCCAATAACAAAGAGACTCATCATTTTGTTTGGTGTGAGATGCTCCTATACTCCCTCTTCCTTAGCCTCCAGTACAATTTAGCAGCATAAGATTTAGCGTACTAGATAAGGCCATGGGTCCATCTCATTTGGCATACTGCCTTCATGAGTGGTGAATACCTGCCAATGTCACTATGAAACCAAAACACTGGCAGCAATACAAGAGGAACTGGGAAAAATCATGAAAATTCATTCATCCTATGGGAGCAGAATCAAAAGTTTTACTTTAATAGTGATCACAAATTTCTTTGCAAAGCCAGCAACCCCACTACTGGTGCACAAAAACATTGACATTGTTAAAGCTTCTTGCCAAGGGGTTAGTGCAATTCTTCTGAACAATTCTACTGCAAACAGAAAGAAGAAAATCTCCAGAAAAACCACTCCTGGAAAGCTAGCCACAAACTCAGCTTTCCATCTAGCGGACAAGTAATCATCTCCATCTGCACAGTGTATCTTTCCCTAGCAGCCAAATGTACATTTCAGCTAATCAAATGATTACATGAAAAGATGGAACATGTGAGTTGACTGCTTTGTGTTCTCTCTTAACAAACCAAACTGACCCCTAGCCACTCACATCCATTTCCACCTATCAGTATTCTCAACCTGTCAGAAAATTCTGATTAATCAGATACAACTGGGAAAAATCCTCTGCTACCATTCAGGCAGCTTAGCAGGAGGAAAAATGAACTCTAATGCCTGCACGTTCCACAACAAGACAGTCCTCTTCATGCTCTACAAAATGGCACCACATTGCTTCCTCCACCCTCATTACCATATGGACTACAATTAAACAGCATACTTGATATCTACTGTGCAGAACTCAGTTTATGAGCCTCTGTGAGAGACATTTTCAAAACAAATACCACAGTTGGTACCTAATGGATAGAGTGCAATTTATGAGCTTCTGGGGATGGCATTTTCAAAAGACTGCATGAACAGATTGCACTCTTTACTATATGTACAATTTATCATATCATACTTGTTCACAGCCCTCTCTCTCTTCCTGCCTCTGCCTCACACCAGTAATTTCCTATTCATTCATAGGGCATACTTTGAATTAATTTCTTAACAAGGACATTCCAAAAGAGGCAGCTTCATGGCTTAGTATTGGCTATGTAGAAATCCTCTTGCTCCGATGCATAAACCAATTGCTAGAAGACGTAGAAGAAATACTTGCTCCCCAAGTCCCTTAGTGAATCTCAGCACAATTCTAGGGTTTTCCTGCTTTCCCCTGAATCATCCAGAACTAGGCAAGATTGGAAATAGCTTGCAGGAAAACAATAGTTAAACGTGGCAACCCCTACAATATATTCTTATGTTCCTTTTCAGATAGTGGTTATGAAGAAAAAAATGCTACAAGACATGCTAAGTCAATCACATTGCAAGGTTGTTGTATAGTTACTGAAGCTAACTACAGTATTTTCCAAATCAAGCAATTTCCTGCACTCTGGTTCTGGGTGTCTGATTTGCATAATTGCTATACAGTTATTTCCCAGTAGTTGTATATCTATACTCTGATTGGCTATTAATGGCTGTCAGAATTCATGGATCTGCATAAACACAATGTGTGGTTGTTTCTCAATAACTATATGATGAATATGCAAGCCTCTTCTTTGAGTGCTGGTAACAATTCCACTGCTATCGTTGTTTACTCAGAATGATCAAGTGATTTCCCACTAGGAAATGCGCAGCCTCAGGTTCTGAACCCCTTCAGCTGAAGCCAATGATTTGAATATATATATTAAAGAGAACAAAAAAATGCAAGGAAAGAAAGTGAGTGGTGCTGTGAAAATGCTAAAAGGGATCTCTTTTAAAAAAGATTATCCTCTGCTTTTTTGCATTTCCCCCCTTCACACTTAAACTTGCTGTTCATCCCTACTCACCTCTTCTTGCTTTCTCTCCTTCATTCATGCCCTGCCTAATATCTGCACTGCAAATCCTGCAGGGCAGCGTCCTTGCCTAATTGTATGTTCTGTGATACGTCTAGTGCAGCTGTTTGGACATGATAAAATCATCATGATAAATAATTGCAATATTATTGCCTCAATATTGCAGATATCCTCTTCCCACGAAAAAGCTGAACATTTACCAACTAAGGTGTTGATCCTGCAAGGAATTGTTTGTGGACAGATTTCCTTGCAGGACTGGGGAGAAAATATGGCTATTGATAGGTACGTATATGTGTTATATTATAAGCAAGGCTGGGAGCATCACCTATTATTAAGGTTACCCGATACTTCCCATTATAGCATGTTTTCAGTTGCTTATATCTTTGTCAAATTTTAATTGTTTGGGCTGAAATTTTCCAGGTTAAGAGTCTGCCTCAGGCTGGAATTTTTTGGGAAACGTTCAGCTCAAACAGTTCAGCCATTTCCCAGGATGAAGCTAATGAAAAATACATTGTTTTAGCCCATATTAAAAAAATTCTAGTGACCTTTCCTTTGAGACACTTTAGCACCTCCATGCTTTAAGCATTGATATGGGCATTTGAGTATTGGGACTTGACATTTCACAGCATGTGACCTTTTTTGGTCAGGTATGTGCTTTTTGTTATCTCTGTGAAAATCTGTGATTTCGGTGACCTCCATGACAACTCACAGCCTTATCTATAAGGCCTTTGAAATACTGTAGTTAGTACATGCTCAGTAGAGACTTGCTACATTCCCCAAAGATTCCATCCACACTAAGCATGCTCCAGCCAAAGGCTCAGCAGGATTTTTCCTGCAATTGCAGGTCTGGCTTCTGTGAGCCATATCATGGCTAGGCACTAGAACTGAAAGCAGAGAGCCTATCTGCTGGTCCCAGATGACAATGTCATTCTACACTTCAGGTCAGAGAAATATTTAAATACACTCTTCATGTAACACATATCCACTTGATACATATTTTTACGATATACCCTCTGGAATTCCAATAGAATAAGTTAACAAATTAATTCCCCTGCGGTACCATTGGAAGAGTTACAACACTGATTTGTCACTCCACTAATCAGCTATTTCAAAGACTTTCCAACTGTCTAACTTTCTGAAATATGTGGTTCCAAAAATACCCACGCACACAATTTTAAGGAAAAACAGTACATACCATATATGGTGCTAGCCGCACACATCTTTAACATTAAGTTAAGCTACAGCATTCCATTCTATTCAATTATCTGTTTAAAGTCTCCTCCATTCTATTACATGGGTGTGTATGCACAGTGCAAAATAGCATGATATAACAACCAGTTATTCATCCTAAAGTGGAAAGGAAAACAGCTTTTCTCAGGAAGATATTCTACTATCGGGCAGGATAACAGGCAATAAGATCTTGGCAGATAGTTTTTGAGACATCTGGTTATGAAAAATTAATAATTTGAAAGAATGTGGATAAGTTTAGTCAGCTCAGCTACCCTACCTTAAATCCTGTTATTCGCTTTTACATGTGATCCAGCAGCTGGGGAAATGAAGAAAGTTTAGAAAACATAATGCAAGTGACAAAAATGACCTTTTCCTGAATTGCTATAATGGATGCCACAGAAGCCTCACTCACTAACTGAATGACAGAAGTAGTCAAGTAGAATCCAAATTGATTAAATATATATACACCTCATTGATAGGCACCAGATGGCACCAAATAGATACATATAATGATAATAAACTCAAAATCACCATAATACACGTAGTGTTATCTGGAATGTAGAGTATACTGCATGTGGAAAGTAGGTAGAATCTGGAGACATAGTGGATTGCTGGTGATAGACTCTTATCTACGAATTTCTAAACCCTAAAAATATTTAATAGTTACTTTTAGTTTAATCAAATGTTCTTATGTTGCTTTTTGAGTATGATGCTGAAGTTAAATTTTAGTTACATCCTCCCCATACAACATATTATCCCCTTGTCGAATAGTAAAAAGATATTGATACATGAATACTTCTATAAATAACAGCTGCATGTTTTTAACTATAATTCTCAAGCCATAGTCATTGCTATTTGCAAGTATTCAGACACTTCCATGTATTAATGAAAATCCTGAACGTTCCATGAGCTTTAGCAATATAGTGGAAATGGATTAATCCTTGTGCACTATTTATGTTTCTCCTTTTTAAATGGTTTCAGTCATTCAGTCAAAGAGAGGAAATAGTGTTAGGGCTGAAATCCTGGCCCCAATGACCTCAGTGAAGCCGTAGAGTTTATGGTAGCATGTAGAAGTACAGACGCTGCAGGCACAGCTAACATGGGCATAAACAGCAGTGTAGACGGAGAGACACAGCTTAGATGAGTAAAGTACCCTACATGCCTGAACCCTAGGATATATATCCTACGACTCTCTGTAGGCCCAAGCAGTGCTTCCAACATCTACCTTGATATTTTTTAGTAGTGTAGTATTCCACTGCTTACCTGCTGCCACAGTTTTTCCCACCACAGAACAAAGTTTCGGGGTGGGGAAAGGCTCTGGCAGTGGGAGGCAGCAAGGAGGCTCTGGCAGCAGGGAAAGGCTCGTGCAGGTTACTGAGCCTTTCACTGCAGCATGAAGCTATGAACTGCAGTGAAAAGTGTGGAAGCAGCCTGATTTTCACTGAGGCATGTAATGACACGTGCCGTGCCTGTACTCTAGACACTGCCGTAAGTATAGACAGAGCCTAGGTGACCAACTACACATAAGGAAGAATGAAGAGCAAGTTGCAAATAGTCAAAGCTAACAGGTTGTAAACAACCCAGTCTGAAAACAATTCATTTAAACCATATGGTAAATATAACAAATTAACAAAAATACGCTAAAATATCAAGCCACAATTTAAGAGGGAGATTTTCAAAGACACATTTTGGAGTTGACTTTTCAGGGTTGTTGGGGACTTAACTGCCGTTCGTGTTTTTGAAAATCTCTTCCTAAGTACTTAAAATAAGGATTTTGGTGGCTAATTTTAGGCATTTGAGTGGGAAAACCTAAGCGTATTGTAATGAATTTTCAGCCAGGCCTCCGCGTAGTCTCCAGTTGTACATGTGGAAAATATGCACACATGTTCATGTGCTTTTATAGGTGCAAATACCTGCAATAAAAAAAAAAAAATTTACATATTCCCTTTAACTTGCCTAATTCCAGAAAACAAACAAATCATTTGCATTTGAAGAAACCTAATGCTAATGGCTTCTTTGGGTGCCAATGCATGTGAGTAAAGTATTAGTCTATTTAAAGGTCCAACATAAGAACAGAAGACCAGCCATACTGGGTCAGACCATTGGGCCATCTAGCTCAGTATCCCGTCTTCCAACAGTGGCCAATGCCAGGTGCTTCAGAGGGAATTAACAGAACAAGTAATCAACAAGTGATCCATTCCCTGTCGTCCACTAATAGCTATTGATGGACCTATACTCCATGAACGTATCTAGTTCTTTTTTGAACTCTGTTCTAGTTTTGGCCTTCACAACATCTGCTGGCAAAAAGTTCCATGGGTTGACTGTGCGTTGTGTGGAGAAATACTTCCTTTTGTTTGTTTTAAACCTGCTGCCTATTAATTTCATTGGGTGACCCCTGATTTTTGTGTTATTTACTTTCTCCACACCATTCACAATTGTATAGACCTCTATCATATCCCCTCTTAGCTGTCTCTTTTCCAAGCTGAAAAGTCCCTGTCTTTTAATCTCTTTTCACACAGAAGCTATTCTACATCCTTAATCATTTTGTTGCCCTTCTCTGTATCCTTTCCAGTTTGAATAAATCTTTTTTGAGAGGGGGTAACCAGAACTGCAGGCAGTGTTCAAGGTATGAATTGGTATAGTAGCATAATGATATTTTCTGTCTTATTATCTATCCCTTTCCTAATGATGCCTAACATTCCATTAGTTTCTTGTTTGTTTTTTGACTGCCCCAGCATATTGAGTGGATGTTTTCAGAGAACTATGCACAATGAGCCCAAGATTTTTTTCTTGAGTGATAGCAGCTAATTTAGATTTCTCCATTTTGTATGTATAGGTGGGACTATGTTTTCCAGTGTGCATTACTTTGCATTTATCAACACTGAATTTCATCTGCCATTCTGTTGCCCAGTCCTCCAGCTTTGTAAGATCCCTTTGTAACTGCTTTGGACTTAACTATCTTGAGTAAATTTGTATTGTCTCCACATTTTGCCATTTCACTATTTACCCCTTTTCCTGGATCATTTATGAATAGGTTGAACAGCACTTGTCTCAGTACAGATCTCTGGGGGATCCCACTATTTGCATCTCTCCATTCTGAAACTGATCATTTATACCTACCCTTTGTTTTCTGTCTTTTAACCAGTTACCAATCCATGAGAGGACTTTCCCTCTTACCCCATAGCAGCTACTTTGCTTAAGAGCCTTTGGTGAGGGATCTTGTAAGAGGCTTTCAGAAAGTCCATGTTCACATGCCAATGTTTGCATTGGCAATGTGGAGGCTCACGTTTGTGCAGGAGGAAACTTGTATGCCCACAAATGGAGACATATGGCTGGAAATCCAGGCCACAATCTCTGCTAAAATGCCTTGCAATGTTTATAAACACCTCATATTTTGGGGCAGATTCACATCTTTTGTGTCTATGAAACATTTCATAACTATTTCAAAGTATGCAAACTGATTCATAGATTTTGCAGTGTTTGCAGAGCCCACCCGCAGGGTTTCTATAGGGTATGCTGGGATGTGCTGTTTGCATGAGTGAATGTGGGTGTTGTGGATTATGGAATACAAGTCTGAGTTCTCCTCTAAGACTTCAAACTGACAGGAGGATTGTTTTGCCAAAGACAGAGGAAGTTCAAAAACTCTCTCAGGATATGAACTTACAACCTAATCTATGGCTTCCCATCCAAATGTTACTGTGCACAGATCACTACCTATCATGCTGACCAACTATGTCTCATTGTACTCCCCCACCTGTCTGTATCCATTTGTTGTCTCTTGTCTTATTGCTAGATTGTAAACCTTCTGGGGCAGGGACCATCCTTTAGGTCTGTGTTTTTACAGTGCCTAACATAGTGTGGGCCTGGCCTATGGCTGGGACTCCTATTCACTGTGGTAATACAAATCCTACATGATAATAGAAAACATAATACATGCACAAAAGGAAATCCTAACTTCATCCTGCTATATCATGAATTCCTGTCATCAGGCCATATGATTACCAACCTACAGTATCTATCATTATTAAAAGGCAATACTGGGTCCAGGGAGCCCCACCCCTCTGGGCCTGGCAAGCCCACTGCAATTGGAAAAGAGGGTTAAAAGAAGCTCAGAAGCCCAGGCAAAGGGCAGTGGACAGGCTGCAAGAGAGATGAATCCTTCCCTGGGAAGTCAGCCTGAGGGCAGAGCCTGCAAGGGGACCACAAAGCAGGTAAAGTCCCAGGCCATGCCTTCTCCAACCACCCTGCCCTCCTTTGAAACCTGCAAGGCCCTGCTCATTTAGACTTTCTGTTAAATGACCGACTGGACTTTAGGGGCCACACCCCAGGAGCACATAGGTAGGCAGTAGCCCAGGCTGGCAAGCTTTGACTTTCTGCAGGGATGACTTTCCACGTGTTACTTCCCAGAGTGTCCTGGATCAGGACCTGATGGAAAGGAAAAGCCTGGGTCCCCAATACCATGCCCCAACTTAAAATAAAAGGCCCAGATGTGGGTAGAGGCTCTAAATATTTTTGACTTAGGATCAGGCATCTCTTGTCACCTCTAACAGAAACACAAGGGTATGGTGGTCAGGTATGCTAACTGCAAGGCAAGCTGGCCCTCTGAGAGCCTATCACATGGTCCTATTTCACAGACGAGGAATTAAGGCCTTCAAAGTTTAAGTGACTTGATGGAGAGTGGGGTATTGAACCTAAAGCTGCTAATGCCTAGCCTAGTACCTTAACCACAAGACCATTCTTTCCATTTAAATTGTCTCCTCATACCCTGTGAGCTATGCAATAGGGTGAGAAATAATGGAACTGAGGCAAGCATAAAATGAATCTAATTTCCATCCATTTATGCTGAGATAAAGCTGTTATTCTATACACGGCTGGGTAAGGACCCAACATACTGTATTCTTTCACCAAAAATAACATTGAATTTCTATTATTTTATTGACAAAAAAATTATACTTTTTACTTATCATCTGCAATTATATCCATAGCAAGTACCAGATACTGTAATTACATGATATTGTATGCATTGCCTATGAAAGGGCTCCAATCATTTCCATTCACTATGCACTAAGATAGCACCTATAATATATGGAAATTGGAATAGACAGAAATAGAATAGACTCTTACATCTATTTATAGAGTGGTTTTCATCCCCAAGGATCCCTAAGAATCTGACAAATTACAATTTACACCCTACTCTGCCTCAATAGGGCTTGTGAAAGTAGAATTAATTATATTGTAAAAATAAGAATGGATTAAAGAAATGTTGTCTGCACCTTTAAGCAAAATTGTTGGAATGTTGCAATCCAGGTGTCAGGAACACAGACATTAGCATAGAACAATTGCACCGTTTAAGGGCAATTGGAAAAGTATTAGCCTTAGATCGATACCAATCAGTAAGGACGTGGAATATGCATGCTGTGTCACAGGTGGTTTTTCCTGTCTGTTGCTTTCTTTGTCCCTTTGTCTAAACTCCTGCCCTTTTATCTGTATAAATAAGATAGTTTGTGTCTTGTATGGTGCTCACATTATCTGGGTGTATTAGCAGAGCGCTGTGCTAATAAAACAGAGTGGTCTGACAAACTGTGAGTCCTGAGTCTAACTTAGACAGGCTTTACAATGGGTCTGGCATGGAGGATGTAGGCCGCCTAAAGGAGGATGGCTTAGTGCAGTCAAGGGGTGGTAGAGACGGACACACCTCAAAGCCTCTTTCAATTTATTCTAAAAAAGATTTTCTATGTAATGATGCATCCTTTGAGGATGATGGGGAGAAGGAACAGGTTTGCCTTCATTCCTGTGAGAACAGGTTGAGGGCCTATTGCTATGCATGCAGACAAGGCTGAGGTTCTAACCATGACGACCAGGGGTCATGCTGACCATAACTCACAGTCACTGAAGTGGTAGATGGTCTCCACGTCAAAGGTGAAATCCTAACTCCAATAAAGTCATTGAGAGTGTTGCCAGGATTTCACCCCTACTGTTCTCTTCCTATTAGGTTGCAATTCTGCATGAAGCAGGATTTTGCCCTAATACGTCCAGGAATCATTTAACCAATGAAATGGCAGAATTATCTAAAATAAAATTAACATTCAAAGGAAACGCCCAATTTCAAATTGCATATTTTCTCCAAAGCCATTCACCTCATGACGTTGCACTCTACATGATTTTATGAAAATATGCTAATGTAACTGGAATATGCTTCATGCAAAAGGTCTCTTGTAAGGTATCATTACAAAGCTTATAATCTACTGAGTGTGGTCATCCTATTTGTATAAATGTACCACTCTTGTATCTGAAACTAGAAATATGAAATATAACTCTGAGGGCCTATCGTAAGTATGCAAAGTGTGGGCCATTAATGGTGGTTTGGAATCTTGATGACTCCCATTAACCAGGACAATTGACTGCAGATGGCTCTGTTTTACTTGTACGTCTTTCTGTACACATGTGTGCTGGCAAGTGGGTAATGAAGTCTTACAGTGACATGTGATCAAGTCACCTGAACTAGAATCCATCTTTAACCTGGTGTCTTTCCACTGAGAAGGGGGTTGGGAACCCAGGGAGGGAGAAAAGATTCCTACCTTATGCAAAAGATATAGAAATGGATGGAACAGAGCAAAGAGAGAGCCATCATGAGGAATCCCCTAGCTACCACTTGAGCTAGAACAAGGGCTGTACCAGGAGAAAGGACTGTGCCCAGACTAGGAAGGCGTCCAGTCTGTGAAAGAGACTTATTGAAACATCTCTCAGGGTAAGATTTTTACCTGTACTCAGTTGTATTACTATATTAGGCTAAGATTTGCATGTTTTATTTTATTTCAGTTGGTAATTCACTTTGTTCTGTCTGTTACTACTTGGAACCACTTAAATCCTACTTTCTGTATTTAATAAAAACACTTTTTACTTATTAATTAACCTAGAGTATGTATTAATACCTAGGGGGAGGGGGACAGCTATGCATCTCTCTCTATCAGTGTTATAGAGGGTGAACAATTTATGAGTTTACCCTGCATAAGCTTTATACAGTGTAAAATGGATTTATCTGGGGGTTGGACCCCATTGGGAGTTGGACATCTGAGTGTTAAAGACAAGAACACTTCTGTGAGCTGCTTTCAATTAAGCCTACAGCTGTTATGGCACATGTGGTTCAGACCCTGGATCTGGGTTTGCAGCAGGCTAATGAGTCTGGCTCAAACCAGGCAGGACACTGAAGTCCTAAGCTGCCAGGGCAGGAAAGCAGGGGCAGAAGTAGTCTGAGTTGGGCATCTGAGAGTTAAAGAGAAGAATACTTCATAAGCTGCTTTCAATTACGTCTGCAGCCAGGGACGGCTCTAGGGATTTTGCCGCCCGAAGCACGGCAGGCAGACTGCCTCTGGTGGTTTGCCTGCGGAGGGTCCGCTGCGGGAGGTCCACCGAAGCCGCCGGACCAGTGGACCCTCTGCAGGCAAACTGCTAAGGGCAGCCTGCTTGCCGCCCTCGCAGCGCCGGCAGAGCGCCAGCCGCAGCATGTCGCCCCAAGCACGCGCTTGGCATGCTGGTGGCTGGAGCTGCCCCTGTCTGCAGCTTTGAGGCAAGTAATTCAGACCTTGAGTCTGTGTTGGAGCCGACGGATGTGTCTGGCTCAGCAAAACAGGGTGCTGGAGTCCCAAGCTGGCAGGGAAAGCAAGGGCAGAAGTAGTCTTGGCACATCACTTGGCAGTTCCCAAGGGGGTTTCTGTGATTCAACCCGTCACACACCTATTCCAGGAAAGCATCTCTTTTTATTCCCCATGTATTAGCATGAATTATATTATCTCATCGAACAGAAAACCCAATGCTAAGAACAGAGATACTCAAATAAAAATGAAAATGATACAGATCATATTGAAAACGCTACATGTTGAATTTGAGAGTGTCATTTTTTTTTTAACTCTCGGCTCCCTTTTGACAATTCCTGGCATATACCTACAGAAACTTGCTTGCAAACCAAGAGCAAGAGTGAATTTTGCACATACCTGTTTCTCCCCACTCGGCTTTTTGTGATTTAATAAAAGTTCCACAGCTCCAACTACCTCCTTTCGTATGGCATGCAGCAGAGCATCTCCAACATACACATTAAAGCTTAAGAGCAGCTCAATGAGCTCCAGGTTCTCATTTTCAATTGCAATAAGGAGAGCTGTTCTTCCAAGAGGATCAATGCAATTAATATTGATCTTGAAATAAATTTAGGCTTCCTCCAGAGCTTTCTTCACACTGGCATAATCTCCTTTCTCCACAGCATTCAAGTAGGCTTTCTCGGCAGGGGAGAGTTCAGACTCTGCTCGCACTATGCGAAGAGGGATGCGGTCTCTGTAAGGGGCATTGATGCTTCTTTTGTAATAGAACTGGGCCATATTTTATGCCATTCTAATACATTTTCTCTGCAATTTAAAAGGAAAGAGTGTATCAGTTATGCATTCCTGGAATACATTTCAGCTTCTGATTACTATTATTATATATGCATTACAGTAGCATTTAGAGGTGCTGTATAAACACATAATAAGAGATGGTCTCTGCCCAGAAAACTTGTGGTACAAATAGACAACAGAGACAAAGGACAAAAGGGGAAGCAGGGAATCAAAGAGATGAAGTGCCTTGGCCAAAGTCACAGTGATCAAGCCAAGTGCTCAGGTCTCCCCATGCTGAGTCTGGAGCCATATCAACTAGATTTTGCTCCTTCCTGGCACATTCTATCAAGCCTAAGATAGACCTAATTTGCACAGTTCAGATCCAGGTGTGAACTTTCTAAAGTCTGGAGTATTTGTATGTGATTCAGCCTCATCACTATTAAACTAATATATTCTAGCAAGTATCCTGAGTCTGACTCGTAAGCTAGAATTAGGAATTTAAAAAGTAAAATAACATTTATACATTGCCCATGATATTCTTAATATTTAAAAATCCCCAGAATTAATAGATAATGTTGAAGAATTTGGTTTAATCCTTTGCAGATTCTAAACTAAAACAAATATCCAATCACAATTCTAATATCTCAAACATCACCAAGCACGTATTGCCTCTGTTACTGTATTCTTTGCTCATGTAAGACCATGGCAATATCTGTTCCTTCTGTCAGGGCAACAATTAGCTGGTGGTCTAAAAGAAAGCAGTAACATGATGAGATCTAAAATGTTAGGTTACATGATCAATAAAATACCCCCATGCAGTTCAAGTAGAGAGGCAGCATGCCTAGTGGTTAAAGAAACTGGGTGCAGGTGACCTAGATTCTTTCTCCCTCTGTCTCCCTCTTTGAGAATTTGAGTAGCTCACATAGCACTTAGCCTCTGAGCAGTAGTAAGCCCCTTATTTTATTACCCCTCCATCCAATTTAGAAGTGATGGGCTCCAATTTTGCTCAGGCAGAAGGAGGAATTATTTCTAAGGGCCTTGAGAATGGTGAGTCATACAAAACAAGAGGATACAAAATAAATTGTCTAAGCTTAGAAGGTACTGATTCATGTTTATGATTCCCTCACCAATGGACCTGTCTTGAAGTCCGTAGTACTTCTATTCGGTCTTGGCTGCATGTGCAGCTTTAATTCAGTCCCCTGCTCCCCTCTGCACATGCAGATTATCATATAGTCTTTAATTAAACCATCACATACTATTTTTTTCCACAGAAATATGCTCCCACTGCATATTGCTCCCTGGCCTTAGATAGCACAAGGGTCCCTCCACCCTAACTAAATGAAATTAGATCTCCACTGTTTTGGGGAAGGCAGAAGGTGGCTGGCTTCCAGGTCATGCTCCCGTGAGGACCAAAAAGAATTCTTTTGTAAATTGGAGTTACTTTTGGTGGAATCCATACTAGCTCCTCCCTTATGCCTTTTAGCTTTTGGGGCGTATGTCTGGGGAAGATGATGAATGACAGCATATCTCCTTCAGGTGCTGTGCAATTGGATGGAGGTCAGGCACCTGGGAGGAAGGTAGCGTGCTTTGTAAAATCCACAGGAGTGACTTGTGTGTTCACCACTGAGCCATTGTTCTTCTTGAGGGGAGAAAATTACTTTAAGTCCAGCAGCTTTAATTCATGTCGGTTTGCATGCACATTTTACCCTTTTGTGGGATTAGCAGTGGGAGAGGAGCATGTGCTACCACAATGTCCAAGGAGCAGGTTGTTTGCAGGTTTGCGTTTAGAACTAGCTGTGTGAATAAGGTGAAGACCTCTTAGGTAGTGAATGTGGAACACTATGCTCAAGAAACTTACACGTTTAGGACAAGTACAGAACACATTTCTCTATGATCAATTTAACATATTTTACGTATATTATTCACAGCAAAAGCAATTGCCTGACATCTATTAGATTGATGGAAGAGTGAGATCTTTTAAAGTCTATATCTGTGATAGACTGACTTTAATCTGACAAGAAGTCCTATTTGATACTGGGGGAAATGGAACTAATTTTGGAGGAGAAACAAAAAGCCATTCATGTGGCAAGAGAGATTGAATTTTGGGGGTGCTCCTTTTGAGGTTGCCCTGTAAGTTGGTAGCTCTTACTTGCTCTAAAGGTTACAAGAAGCCAGGAACCCCAACTGACAGCAAAATCCAGTGATTCTAAAGAGTATGCAATGAACAGTGGATGATGGAGACAGATTGTCATGTCTCCTTCTGAGATCAACTGTCTGAACAAAATCACACCAGGTCACAAAGGAAACTGGAGTACCCCTAGCTGGATTCAAGACATACTGGACTTGAGGGCTAGAATTCTCATTGACTTCCCTACTGACTGCCAGGTGTTGTCTCCCAATACTCAGACCTAGTGGTTGGAATGGAGGTTAAAGTCAGATTTAGGATTGGGATTGGGCCACGGCTCATGCTGGAACTGAGATTTGGGGTCAGAATCAAGACCAAAGTCCATAAACAAGCCAAAATCAGTACTGCAGCCAGAGATCAGGTGCAGGCAAGAGGTCAAAGCTGAGTGGTCAGAGTTTGTGGACAAGGCAAATCAGTAGTGTAGCTGGAGTCTAGATACAGGCCTAAGGTCAAAGCTGGGGGGTCAGAGTCTGAGGGGCCAGGAGGCAGAGAGAAGGCTAGAGCAGGTCAGTGGCCGGGCTGGAGCAAGGTCAGAATAGGGATGGACAGGACTGGAACAGGGCTCAGGCAAGACTGAGACAGGAACAGGAGATGCATTAAGAACAGGCTGGGAGTCTAGAGAGTATGTTACACTATGGCACAGCAGGAAGGCTCCTGGCTGAGTAGTGCCATTGCACAGACTGGTCTGCAGCTCTGCTTAGGTTGGGAAACTATCTGAGCCTGGGGGTCATGTGCCCAGGCTCTGTTCAGAGATAGGCTGCTGCCACATGCCTGAAGGTTGAGTTACAGCAGGCTCTGTGGGTCAGGTATGTTAGTCCTACTGAAATGTTGCCACCTGCCTGAGGGATGACTCACTGAAGCTCTTTTGGAGGGGTGTTTATTGAAGCACTGGGAATGGGAGGGTGTAAACCTGCCCACATCTAAAAGTCGCGCCACTCAGCCTAAGGGGAGGCATCCAGGCATCAAATGAGTTCAGGGGGCAACAAATGCAAAAACGGGGATGGGAGTGAGGGTCACAGGTATAAAAGCAGGAATCCAGAGGGGGGCACTCAGCAAAGAACACCTGACAGCACCCACTGCTCCTCAAAGGTGTCCAGGGAGCCAGTGGACATGGCCCAGAGGAACTCTGCGTGGAGACATGACTTCAGGAGGGTTTGGAGATAGTCACAGAGCACCTCGCCATCCAGCTTCCTCTTGCTGACATCATGGATGGTCACCTTGGCCAGCACCAGGAAGAGGTTGATGAGGAAATCTCGTGACTTTGTGGGGATACAGATAGAGTTTGTAAATCAGGAGGTGCAGGGGAAAGTGTAACCAGAACTGAAAGAGGGGGTTCTGAAGGAGCCAGGAGAGGGACTGCAAACTGGTACCTCAATATAAAAGTGTGCTAGGATCTCCCTCTTGCTGCAGAAAGAGAAGATGTCAGGAGAGGTGGTGAACTACCCCCGGTACAAGCCCATGCTCACAGCTCCATGAAGAAGTCTGTTGCAGGGGTACCTATTGAGTCTCTGGGGATGAGGGTGTGTAAATCTACCCACATTTAAAGGCTGCACCTCTCAGCCTAAGGTGAGGAGTTACAATACCCAGGTCTCAAGTGAATTTAGGGGACAATAAATGAAAAAACAGGGATGGGAGTGAGAGTCAGAGGGTCAAAAACAGAGAGCCAGAGGAGGACGCTGAGCAAAGAACCCTGGACAGCACACACTGCTCCTTGAAATCATCAAGGAATCCAGTGGTTACAGTCCACAGGAACTCCACCTGGATACATGAACTAATGGAGGAGCAGAAATAGGCCTCAAAATCACAGAGCCATCCAGCTTCCTCCTTCTCATGTGTGGATGGCCACTTGGGCCAACACCAGGAGGAGACTGATCAGGGGGTCTCACCCAGATGGGGTGTGCAAATATCAGGAGGTCCAGGGAAAAGTGCAGCGAGAACCTGAGGATACAGTTCTGGAGGAGCTGGAAAAGTGGCTGCAGTCTGGTGCACTCAATGTAATTGTGTGCCAGGGTCTCTCTCATGCCACAGAAGGGGCAAATGTCAGGGGAAGTGGTGAACTGCACCAAGTACATGCCTGTGCTCAGGGCTCTATGAAGGAGTCTGTTGGAGGGGCAGCTGAGCAACGAACCCTGGTTTGGCTGTGAGTTTGCCTCACGCTGACATCCAGTAAGAGACAAGCAAACTAGTAGTCTGGAGTACGGAAACAATGAAACTAAGACATAAGCCTTGAACAGATTACACAGACTGTACCTTTCTAAATTAGTTCATGTCAAGTTTAAGACTGGATATACTTGCACTACGGCTTGAAGGAATTATTTTCTTAATAAATGTTTTGCTATAACCCATTGGTTTTAGGTGGTTGTTTGGAAATTTCTTGAAGGCTATCCCAGAAGACATGAAACACTTCAACCTCCAGAGCCAGTGTCACTTAAGATGTTGGTCAAAAAGAGTACAGATAAGGGCAGGTCTACACTGCAGAGCTAAGTCAACCTAAGTTACACAACTCCAGCTACGTGAATAATTGACTTATTGTGATGTCTACAGCGCATTAAGTTGGTGGGAGAAACTCTCCCATTGACTTACCTTATGCTTCTCATTCCAGTGGAGTACTGGAGTTGACAGGAGAACAATTGCCAGTTGATGTAGTGGATGTTTACTAGACCTGCTAAATCAACCCATGGTTGAATGATCGCTGCATGTTGAATCTTACAGTAAGTGGAGACAAGCTCTAAGGGATCTTGTCTCAAGCGTGAAAAATGCCTAATGGTGAAGTTTCAGAGGCTTATGAGAATTATATCATTGAGTACTATTACAGGGTTTGTTTTCCCATTAAATATGTGAAGTATGAATCAATGGGTGACTTAAGTTATATGGAGACATTGGAGTGGAATTACTTCAGCTGGTGTAGATCAGCATAGCTCTGAAGTCAACAAAGCTACATGACTTTACAGAAGCTCAAGAATTGGTCTAACACTTCTTCAAATAAAGCCCAAGTTGGCAGCAACACAGGACCAAAGTCTGCTTGCCTCACTCGCACAACTTGACCCTATTCAATCAGTGTGGCTACTTGTGAGTAGAGTGAGCAAGGTTCAGCTCACAGAGCTATCATTAGCTGATAACTGCTCAGTGGTATATATGAAATTAGTTGGTCTCCTCAGTTCTATTCTTACTGGACAGCTGCCTTCATTAAAAATTGGCTACTGTAGCTAGCCCTAACTGCCAGGCAGCACTCATGCTGCCATTCTCAGGAAAGAAAGGGAATGAACATGGAGCCTTCACCACTTGCTCCTCCTTACTGGTAGATCTCTCTGGATCAGGGTTAAGGCATATTGGTGGAGCAACATAAGAGAAACTTCCTTGCCGCTGTCTTAACTGGACTTATTCTGTAAATTCCCAGAGAACTCCAGTCTGCAAGGCTGTCAGCTTGGCACCTACCATTGATTGGAAGTAGTCAATTTGAGGGGAAGGAGGGAGCAGGAAATTAGCCAGAGAATGCTTTAAAGGAGAGAATACTCCATCCAATTTAGTTGACCTCACTATCTCCTTGGCCAGTGTTATCCTCCAGATTAAATCAGAGGCGCTCTCTCCAACTTCATCTTTTACAAAGCAAAGCTTTCAAGGCTCGTTGCACTAACCAGAGTTTCTTTATGTAACGGTTCCAGCAATAGCACAGACATTGTGCTCTAATTGTGAAATCCTGAAGTATCCATGTGATATTGGCTTCTCTCTGAAAAGAGATCTGAGGGAGGTGTGCTGAGGGCTGCAGTGATTCTTCAACATTCTAGGATGTTTATGTGTAGAGTCATGTTTTCTGTGCTTCAGATAGTGAAGTTCTGACGGGAAAGTGTGATTTGGTCAAAAAAAGGGGTGTGTTTGACATACTGCCTAACCATTACAAGCTCTTCTGGCTAATACAAATGTTCAGTGTGGCCCATGTCAGACACATAAATTAAGCCACTTCCCTAAGAATAAACTTAAACTGTCCATACACACCCTCTACTGATGTAGAGCTCATAGGGAGACAGCCGTGAACATGTCTGTGTATAAATATATTCACTAGTATAAACATCCTAATGCAGCCTGCTGATCTTGAAATCTTATGTGGATTTTGAAGGGGTCCCTATAGGAAACTGATTTTGTTAAAGAAAACCAACACAGAGTAAAATTTGAGAACCAAGGATTAATGAGGGGGAGCTGGGCAGGATTAAGTTGATTGGCTAATATTCTCCCAGGTCCTCAAAGGTACTGGACCCAGGCTGAGTATTGAAAGAAATGTGACTCAGAATCTCTTGTACATTTTATTAAGACAAAAGTAAAATCAAGACACTATATCACTGAAGCGAAGGCGCTATGAATAATATTAAACTAGACTAACAAAGCAAATCAAAATCAAACTGAGATTAAGTCAAAAAATCTAGACTCAGTATTTGATTGGAGTTAAACTATCAAGTTAGTTAAATCATCAAATTAATGCCCAAAGCAATCCATCCTTATACAAATTTTAAGAGTGTCGCTGGCCATTGGTTATAAATCCCAGCTAAGGAATTTAACCAAAGTCAATGAAATCTGTAACTTAGATGGTTAGTAACTTAATACTGAAACCAAATTATTATCTAATGTCTATGCCATAACGAGAAGCCAATTATAATACTTCCTCCTTAGAATTCTATTCTTAGGTGCTAGTTAACCCCTTTTTCCTGTATTATAATACAGACTTTAAAAGAAGTTAGACTTGATAATTTCAAGTCTCTCAAGGCTTTTAAACATAGAACACAGGGCACACTATAATTTTATAAGACATTATTTTGGGCTGTCAAAACCTGGGGAATATTTCTTTCTTGTGTCTTCCCCATGTGGACTTTATGGGTGTGCTCATATACACGCTTGCAGGCAGCCACACTTTCAAACCTTAAAAATAAAAAGGACAAAAAGGCTGAGATATCTCCTTGTTAATAAAAACAAAAGACAAATAAAATAGAAGTGGGAAAAATAAAAAGATACTAAAGATAAAAAAGTTTTGAAAATGCTTTAACTCTCACAGTCTCTTGGATTCTCAGCAAGTTGGAGTTGGAACTGTCACCAAGGACCAGACAGTGATATTATGCTGGCTAGCACTTCTTGCCAGCAGGACTCCTTTGGGTGCAGAAAGGGACTAGCCAAAGGCTGGAGTGGCCTGTTTGTTGGTGTCATGACTTCCTCTTCCTGAGGTAATTAGTTTTGGGGGTTCTGGACTGTCAGTGTTCCCTCAGGTGGCTTGTTGACCTGGAAAGTGATGCTTCTCAACCTTACCCTTGATTCTTATGGTTTGCCAACGTGGCTTAATCCATCTGCGTTATACCACCTCCCTCCAAGGTCTTTGGGCAAATCAGGTGCAGCACTATCTTGAAGCCATGCAACCTGATCCAGTCAGATTTGAATTGTCACCCTTAGTAAGCTCACTTAAAACACCTATTTTAAAAATATTTGATATTTTACATACCCCAGAGCCAGTAAGTCTGTGACAACAACCAAAATATCAAAAATCCAGATACATGAGGACAATTTTGAGGAAGTTGGCATGGTCTAAACCAGGTGAAAAGGTCTTTAAAAAGACATTATGCCACCACAAGTTTATGGAAAGTTCAAGGTAAAATTCTTGTAAAATAGCTAATTTGAGAAGGGAGAGGAGACAAAACTAGCAACCAAACCCAGTCAGTCAAAATTCATCCTTTAGTAAAATTGAAAATAAATTCAAACTTATTTTCAGTCTCATCACCTCCAGCTCCTTTTTAGAGACAAGGCATTTACAATCAATTTTCTATTTTGGAACAGCTTATCTTCTTCATCTCGGTCATGGAAAGTTATTTTAAAACTCACTGAGATGAAACCTACTTGTAACATGACATTTTAAATTTTTTAAAGGATCTGTGTTCCCATATAAGCTATTCCTCTCTGACATATAATTCTGCTCCAATATGTTTCATGTTATTTAAACATAAAATTACCCATTTGCCTCAGGACAGAAATGGGAATTAAGTAACACAGGAACATTTATAATATTTAGACCATATATGATATCATGAGTTCTGGGTGGTCAGAAGCTTGATTCACACTAGCTTTACACTCCATAGGCTTCAAAGGAGTTACTTCTGGTTTTCCCTAGTGTGACTGAGTAGAATTTGATTTATGGAGTATGAATCTTCCTCTTTGAGAGAGAACTAAGTAGACACACACAAGGGGTAGTATCCCCCTTTGTAGTACCCCAAACTTGGGGTCTGACCAGGTACTGATTCAACCAGAGTCAAGCCATGGAGTTTGAACCACCTTGTATATCTGGGGTTAGTCTGGACTGAAGTCATTCCCACAGCTGTATTCACACACTGAGTTGGGAAAAAAAGGATAGAGAATAAGACAGAGAATATCTTATTACCCTTACATAAATCCATGGTACACCCACATCTTGAATACTGCGTACAGATGTGGTCTCCTCATCTCAAAAAAGATATACTGGTATTAGAAAAGGTTCAGAGAAGAGCAACTAAAATGATTAGGATTTTGGAACGGGTCCCATATGAGGAGAGATTAAAGAGACTAGGACTTTTCAGCTTGGAAAAAAGGAGACTAAAAGGGGATATGATAGAGGTATATAAAATCATGAGTGGTATGAAAAGAGAATAAGGAAAAGTTATTTATTTGTTCCCATAATATAAGAACTAGGGGCCACCAAATGAAATTAATGGGCAGCAGGTTTAAAACAAATAAAAGGAAGTTCTTCACACAGCGCACAGTTAACCTGTGGAACTCCTTGCCTGAGGTGGTTGTGAAGGCTAAGACTATAACGAGGTTTAAAAGAGAAGTAGATAAATTCATGGAGGTTAGGTCCATTAATGGCTATTAGCCAGAATGGGTAAGGAATGGTGTACTTAGTGCCTGTTTGTCAGAGGGTGGAGATGGATGGCAGGAGAGAGATCACTTATGTTCATACTTGATTTGCGAATCTGGTAACAGTTGAAGAAATCAAAAAATGGTTAGAAAATCTCCACAAAAAGGGTCATAAGTACCAGGAATTCCTTGTAGCTGGATTTCATCTATAAAGCTCAGATGCCAAGATAAATCATAGAGTAGGGACAATTCTGAACACCTCAGCTGAGCTCCCACATAACACAGGCCAAGAGAATTTCATAATTTCATCCAGTGATTCCCATACTTAGCCCAATCAATTGTGGTTGTAGAAGAGCATAACTTTCAGAAAGTTGTGTCATTGTACAAAAACCTCAGTACATCGATTAGATAGAAGTGCAGTACCTTCTCTCGTACAAGACCAAATAATTGATGATCCAAAGAAAGGCGAAAGCAATCCCATGCTGCATGTAACTAATTGTACAATGATGCACTTATGAGAAAAAAAATCCTTCTTTGATCCTTATGGCAATCATCTTTCACCCTGAAGCTTGAGCTTTGATCAGCTTTGTTTTAGGATGCACAGCAATGACAGCAGCTCTCCAGCTCAGTTTAAAATCCAGTTACAATCTTTGACTGCATGACGTCTTACAACCATGAATGCCGCGTTTGCCACATGGCAAACTGAATGAAAAAAACAACATTTTTTTTCTGTTTGTTCTAAATGTAACCTCTATTGATTCCCCCAGCAGGGACAGGTAGAATATTAACTACAGTAGCAAATACTTTCCTATATGTGAATCTTTGAGTTGAGTCATTTAATTTTGTTCTAAAATTTTTATTTCTATCCAAGGTCACAGGTGTGTTCCCTGCACATCACCTACTGAAGCAGCATTGTGTGAAGGAGATTACACAAGGCGTGGTTTCCAAAGAGAAGGCCTACCATGGTTTATAGACTGCAAATATATTTAAATAAAAAAAATCCTGTGGTACTATTGTAATGAAGTAAGTGATATATAAATATTAAGCACTCAAGAGCATCTATATGTTAGGAAGTGCCTGAATTATTTCAACATGCATCATTCCAACATGTTTTCATCACAGTACAACATGTATGAGACAATTAACATGTTACGTAGATGGTATCTGCCTAATCTTTTGCTGAATATGTCACCTTTCAGATGAGATGTTAAACCAACAATGAAATAATTGGTGATTATTCAAAATCACATGAAACATTTTGCAAGATTAGAGCTATTAATCCTTGCACCCTGGACAAACTCATTGTACCTGATACGTGTTGTCTTCTTAAATTCTCTTGAGAATTATTCTTGTGGTAGGTGAGGTTGCATCTGTAGGGCATATAGTACATGAAGTGTTTTGGGTTCTTTTGAATTAAAGGTGCTACGTAAGTTACTATTAATTATTATAGACACATATTGGGGGAAGGACTATTTCTTCTTCTGTATTTTATACAGTCTTGAACACACTGATGGTGCCTGATTGTATTTATATATACTTGAATTCCCTTTTATTTCAACTAGTTATTATTCTTTATTTCCTGTTTTAAAGTGCTATATAGTATGTGTGTTATAGTGCTGATAAACGTTTGCTATGTGTCACCCCAGAAATGGTTGAGTTCCGTCAGTCTGTGATTCATGGGGGAAAAAGACTAGAAAAATGTTAAAGTATTTCTAGAAAAACAGATAAGTTGGCAGTGTTGCTTTCCCCTGTGAGAAGGAACTTCATTGTCTCCATGATTTTCAGGCATATGAACATTGAAAAAAATATTATTTGGATGCTGAGTTTTTGAAACCAGCTTATTACTTTGTACTGTAAATGAAGTAAAATTGTTACAGTATTATGAAAGGGAATAGTTTGGTTTATCTATAGAACTTTCAAAGATTTTATGAAGGAAATGTATAGTTAGATACTATGTAGTACCTACACCATTTATACTTATAATCCTCAAGATGTTTCTAAATGGTATAAATAATCAATGCAGTTATGTAAATATACATTCATGCCAAGGTTTTTTAAATAGACTGCCTGAAGTTAGGCTCTGAAATGCTTAGACAACTGAGCAAAGGGCTTGATTTTCAAAAACAAGCAATCATCTGCTTTCATCAAAGTCAATGAAAGCTGCTGCTGCTGCTGCTCAGCATTTTTGAAAAGTAGGACACTTATTTAAGTGCTTAAATTTGGATTTTGGAACTTAAATTTAGAGATCCAGCATAGAAAATCTTGGCCTCAGAGTCCTACTTAGTACAGAATAACAAGTAGGGCTCAATCCAAAATGTATATGAGCTGGCAGGAAAATTTGCCAGAGTGTATGACAAAGGTAAGGAAGAGGAGAAATGAGTCCACAAGGGATTCAGAGAAATTGGGAGATACTGGATTCCGACAGAAGTAAATATCCAAGCCACATATGTATAACAGACATAATAGCAATAGCAGAAAGAAATCCACAAGGAAAATAATCAAAAACAGGTTTTGAGGCCTTTCTAGATCTGGTGTCCAACGGAGTGGATTAATAAAGACAAGATGGAAATGGATTGATAATAGCATCTCTTTCTATCTAGCCACACACATAGCACATCTTCTCTGCAATGCTCACCTTAAGCAGAGCTTCCCTACAACTTAAACGCCACCTAGTGACCTACAAATTTATTGTTTATGAAGAATGCTTGCTAATTTACATGCAAAAATAGTCACACATGTGGCATGTGTTACTACCATCCCAATTACAGCCAAATGAATTGTATGCTACAGCTGGAGTTGAATCTGGGTAATGCACTGGTGTCTTTAACATTAGCAATCTTTCTTCTTTCATAATACCTAAAAATACTCTCTCTTTTTTACAGGTACTGTATCAGGTGTATTATCAATCTTGGTGAGTATATATGTTGAAAATCATAAAAGAATCAAAACTTACATAAGCCTTCAAAGACAAAACAAAACAACAAAAACATCACAGAAGCATGAAAGTTATCCCATTGGCAGTTAGACTTGTGAATGTAAGGAGCATTTCTTTTGAGACTCAGAAGCAGTTTAAAATTTGAAAAACAATATGGATTTTGAGCTCATTATGCCTACACTGAAAGCTCAGGACTAGATTGTGATGTGGACAATGTGTCCAGACAAGGGTGTAAGAACACCCCTCTCATATCTCTACATGGGCTACCTGGAACAAGGAGGATGCTGAAGAGGAATTGTGGGGTCAGGCTTACTGAGTCCCCTCTTGAGACAACTTACACACCATGCTTGGGTCAGGGCAGTTACATGGGCTATGACACAGTGACATGGCAAGCAGAATTTAATAGTTTCTGAAAACTTAAGACAAACCACAATGGATGGGGGGGGGGGAATTCTTGTAAAGTCCTCTCCCCATCTGTAGAAATAGTCATTCTGCTTGACTTCATTACATATCTAAAACTTGATCTCACAAGGTGCTGAGCATTCCAGTGAAATTAACAGGAGTGAAGGGTGCTCAGCATGACTTAGAAGGAACTCAGCAATTGACTACCTAGCCCAGCAATTGGGCCATAAATGAAACTTCGACCAAGCAAAATTTATGGGCAACATATCAAGCAAAATAATGTGTCTATCTGAATACACTATTTATGCTGAAGCATCTGAGTTCACTCCCACTGACTAGGGGACCTCACAATATTCTAAGGTTTGTTTCTAAAAAGCAAGCAGCTGCATGGATGAGAGCTATGTAAAAGCGATGAACAGATTAACAATCATTCATTAGAAAATGTTTCACATTTTCATCTCAAGCAATCTTATACTCTTATAATTTCACTTTCCTTAGAATTTCAGATGTATTTTATTGTATTGGATCCATCAAAGTATGAGAAAATTTAAAATGAAATGCTGTGTCCTCAGAATTTTAACCAGTAGCTGATACAGACCATTTCTGCCTGGTTGTGAGTTGTGAGTGGAGGAGGTAGAGGTCATGGAATCTTTTAAAATTAGAGTTTATGATGTGTCTAAAGTAGAATGAATGCACATCTGTCCTATGGCTCCACTGCATGAAGCCACACACATAGTGACTGCTTCACCACACATCTATTGCCTCTCAGTGTGTGCAACAAATTGATTTTTGGAAAATCTGTTAAAAAATTGCAAGCTGCTGCTACAACACCAATCCCTCTCTATTTCTCCCTGACCTAGTTTTCACTCCCAAAGCTGACCCACTTCATGTTCACAAACCTTAGGTAATGTAGTGTCCATCATTCACACATCTCTTCTAAGAAGCCAATTTTTCCCCACACATTCTCCCAGATAGATAATAGAAATCACATTAAATTATGCCAACATTTCATATCCACCTGACATTAAACAAGAGGACCCTGAATTGGGATTCATGGAATTCATATCAGACAGGCAGAACATGGATCAACAGTATTTGTCCACAGCCAGCATGAGCAGTGGCAGGAACAAAAGCAGCAAGATTTCAAATGTCAAATGAGAGAGAAAGTACACAAGTGTATATCCAGCACAGCTGAGTTACACCATCTGACTTTGTCCCCAGCTAGATTCCACTGCTGTTATTAACACAAGCACTGATAACTCCAAGCTGATTTTCCTCAAATTTAAACTAAAAGCCCCTTACTGCAACTAAACCACTTACTTCTTGTCCTACCCTTGGTGGATTCAGAGAACAATTGATCACCACCCTTTCTATAACAATTGTTTTGTATATCTGAAGACTGTTATGTCCCCCTATTCAACCTGTCAACCTTTCCTCATATTTCATATGTCAATAATACTTATTCTTGTCACTCTTGTCTGGACTCTCTCCAATTTGCTCCCATCTTTCCTGAAATGCGATGCCTAAAACTGGACACAATATCCTGCTGAGGCCTCAACAGACATACTAAGTAAAGCAGAACCATGTCTTACTGTGATGGGGTAGACTAGGTCCAGTGGCCCCCTAATGGACACTTTGCAGGTCTGCCTTACCGTGCCCCAGAAAAGAGCAGAGGAGAAGTCCTCCAGGCAGCCTAGGGTGGCTGCAGGGAAAGTAGCCAATCAGAGAGGCTGCTGGAGCAGCCAATCAGGGATTAAGAGGACCATATAAAAGCAAGCAGAAGAGCAAGAGCAGTCAGCTGCTGCTTGGAGCTTAAAGAGGGAATGGTGGATTCCTGGCTAGCTAGAAAAGCAGCAAGCTCATGGACAGCTCAGTGCAGGCAAGACTGAGCCCAGGGAGGGCTACTGAAGATCAGGGGAGAGAAGAAGGAGCTGATGACTGAAGGGACCAAGCAAGGCCTGAGCCCAGAAGCTAGCCAGACCAGGCGAGGGTACTGTGATGGGCTGCTGAAACAATTACAGGAGGGCAGTGTCTTCAGGGAGAAAACCTTGGTGGGAAGATAAAGACTGTATCCTGGAAGGGGGTTGTTTATTCCACCAACAGACAGTGTGATTCAGCCAGAGAGCTAAGTCGCTGAAGAGCTGCCAAAGAAACCATCAGCTGGGAGAAGGTACTTGGGGTCAGGGGTGCCACTCCATTTCAACCAAGAACTAAGAAACAGCAGGCTCACACCTAACTAGAAGGGGGTACTTGAGAGAGGTGGGTGCTGCCCCATTCCAAAATGAGAGATTACAGACATGGAATTGGCCAAAGGGGCCACTCACGAGTGGCAGGTGCTGACCCCATTATACTTACATATGACACTTCTGTTAATATACCCCAGAATTTGATAGAGGAAAAAGACAAATGTCATTCTTTCCACAAAGCATCACACTTTTGACTTGTATTCACTTTATCATCCACTATAATACCCATGGTACTAGTAGTACCAGGAATAAGGATTTTCCAGTGATTATCACAGAAATAAGAGAAGAAATATTCGACTCTTGATTTTTTTTCCCCTACCAGTCTAGGATTTTGGTGACTCAAAATGAAAATGTTCCATCGCTCACCTAGGGAGATAAAGGATTATGGAACTAAGCTTCACTTCAAAATGCTTCCCTGATATTTATCCTATGCTCAGTTTCATCCCATGATTTATAGTTATATCCACAATGAACTACCTAAGCAAATTTGCACACTCCTTGCAAATCTTTAGGCTGTGTGGGGTTGTCTGCAAGCATCTTTTACAATCATTGAAAAGATCCTGGTTACACTGAGTAAATCTGTACCCCTGAATGGGTATATAGACAACTATTTTGCAGTGCTTTAGAAGTTTGTTGATTTCACTTTTTCAGCATGTACATAATAAAATTTCAAAACTAAAGTCATATTTTACATTTCTGGGAATCTATTCTCAGTAGGCAGAAATCTTTACCATTATCTTGACTTTCAAATGCCTTTATTTAGTAGTTAATCCTCCCCGCACCTTCCTTCCAAAAAAGAAAAGAATATAAACAAGTCAGAGTGGAATGAAATCAAACGTTAACTTCAGTTTGAGGTGGGAAAGTAAAGAACCCAATCGGCTGGTGGCCAGATCTATTTCAGTGAACAAGCCCACTCTAATTTGATGACAGCAGCTGGCAATCACAAAATAATTAAATGCTTGAGCATTGATTTTAAACATGCAAAACTGGCCTGCTTTAGAGCTGCTGTTAAAGGTGCAGTAGAAGCAGATGTACCTAGAGGTCTCATCACACAAGACTTGTCTACACTAGGATTTTTCAGGAAACCATTCACTGGTGCAGATCCACCAATAGCGGCACTACTGAAGATAAAGCACACGTATTTTACCGTTTTGTTTATCCAAAACAACTGTGTGCATCATAGAGTCATAGAATATCAGGGTTGGAAGGGACCTCAGGAGGTCATCTAGTCCAACCCCCTACTTAAAACAGGACTAATCCCCAACTAAATCATCTCAGCCAGGGCTTTGTCAAGTCTGACCTTAAAAACCTCCAAGGAAGGAGATTCCACCGCTTCCCTAGGTAATCCATTCCAACGCTTCACCACTCTCCTAGTGTTCAATATCTTCATTAATGATCTGGAGGATGGTGTGGACTGCACTCTCAGCAATTTCACAGATGACACTAAACTGGGAGGAGTGGTAGATATTGAACAACGCTGGCCCCAGGACTGACCCTTGGGACACTCCGCTTGATAACGCCTGCCAACTAGACATAGAGCCATTGATCACTACCTGTTGAGCCCAATGATCTAGCCAGCTTTCAATCCACCTTATAGTCCATTCATCCAGCCCATACTTCTTTAACTTGCTGGCACGAATACTGTGGAAGACTGTAT